>NC_051164.1:4711240-5086240 GCF_013339745.2 Dermacentor silvarum | reverse complement strand
AGACGCCGCGTCAGGAACGACCCGTAGTGACGTCATGACACAGCACATTCGCAGCGATGCGAATGTGCTGTGTCATGCGAATGTGCTGTGAATGTGCTCCTCCGCAAGCCGACAATCTGTTGCTGTGGCAGATTTTGCGTACGCAAAGCTCTACGCCCGGCTTGCGTTCTTTTGTACTCATTTGGGGTTCTTTTGTAAGCCCAGTGGTTTGCGGCCGGGCTTACAAACTTTACAACTTTACGTATGCAAACTCTCTAAAGAAAAGGGAGGCAAAGCGCGCGCAAGTATAAGAACGCTTCTGAAAATAAGTCCCACATATCTTCTTTCGTTTTAGTTGTGGAAGAAACATCTTTTTGCAGCCGCAAAATAACACCACTCAGTGTAAAACTCGACTTAATTTTCTGCTTCTTCCACGTCTGGGCAAGACTGTCGCACTCGAAAGCTACGCTGATATCCCCCCAGCGTCGGTTCCAAGAAACCAAAAGCGCTGTGAAACTGATGTACTACTTGGCGTAGTACTACACATGTGCGGAAGCTCCGTCCACGCGGCTTCATTGCCAAAAAGTGCGCGAGGTGGCAACGCTGCTCGCTGCAGTTGATGAACATCGCCGATATGCTAACACAACGCGACCAAATCGGCGGCGAGAAGCCGCAAAGGTTGTGCGCCCCGACAGGTTTGTGGCTCTTTGTGTTACGCTAAAAGCAGCGGCGCCTCAAGTGCGCACGTTGTTGCGAGCTTCGTGAACATCGTTCATGCTCGTCACGTGCCCACGCTCAACGTGCGTGAGCATGCGCCGTGTCCTCGTGATGAGACGTCCTTTCGAATGGACTGGTGAGCCGATGACACCGTCGACATGGCATCCCTCACCCGAACAAAGATTTATACCGGGCAATACGAGGGAACATTGAATGCTTTGAATTTTGCGGCCTCATGTGATAGGCCACACTCTAAATCCCCAAAATATTTCTCGGAATATGTGGCTCCTGATTACGACAATAATTTTCTCTACTATACATTCCGGAATTATAGCTAACAAATGCGCCTCCTTGTTTAGCGACCTTTGGATAGCTTCGCTAGACCGTGAGTTGCTAAGCTTTTCGCGTTGATGCAGACAATTGAATGAGCACTATCAGCATAAAATCAAGCGCGAACAATTCCGTAACTACTCCTATGCGTTGTTCCCAATTGTTTGGTTCACCTGCATTTGTAACGATGGCTCCAAAACGCAAACTTGGTACTCCTTCATGCTTAGAAACCGGTTACAGAACGATTACGCATTGCACTTCCATGCAATTACGCATAAGAAGCGTTCTGATCGGTTGCTTCCTATTCGCGTTTCAATTTATGCTGACACTACAACTACGGTAAACGTAGTAGTTCAGCGGAAACCCGTTAGGTGGAGAGGAGTAATTAAGGGGGGGAAATGAGATGAAGATACGGTGGATGTCTCATTTTTTCCACTTTAACTACGGTAAACGTACCGACATGAAGTGTCCTATATGACAGGCACAAATATCTAGCAGGAGAAAAACATAAGGTCGACTGACATAGAGGTACATTCAAGGTTATGAAATCCTTACGATTACAATAGCAGTTTGACATTTCACAAGGAGCGAGAAACAAAGAAAAAAACTTGTACGAAAAAAAAGTCAAAACACTCTGAGGTTTGTTTACTTGTCGCACTTTGGAAAAATTATGACAACTATATAAGGAAAGTTTAGATGAATGTTACAATATTTTATGTGAGAATCACCCGCCGCGGTTGCTCAGTGGCTATGGTGTTGGGCTGCTGAGCACGAGGTCGCGGGATCGAATCCCGGCCACGGCGGCCGCATTTCGATGGGGGCGAAATGCGAAAACACCCGTGTACTTAGATTTAGGTGCACGTTAAATAACCCCAGGTGGTCCAAATTTCCGGAGTCCCCCACTACGGCGTGCCTCATAATCAGAACTGGTTTTGGCACGTAAAACCCCATAATTTTTTTATGTGAGAATTATAGGTGGAAAAATTGCAGTACACTCTTACAACCTCGTAGTGTTTCGCGAAACGTAAGTGCCCACATTTTCGTAGATCTGGTAAGTGAAGCAGACGCGCACTATCAGAAATTTTCTACTTTAGCGCACCGCGTAAACGAATGTGATACATATCGGGCCTGCAATATCTTATGTTTTCTACTTGAACATCTTTTTAGAGTTATGTGCCTTCAGAATGTTTCCTACAATTCTGAGAAGTTGCACATTAGCTGGAAAAGTTCGTGTTCATGGTAAAAGCACTGCTAGAAAATGCACAGACATTTCTTTTGTAGAACAGACATTTTCACGTCTTCCACCTGGCTTCACAGAGACTACAGCAACCAAGACGCAAGGTAAAGAAAGTTGAACAATGCGGGAGTAGACTGCAGTGGGTGATATTTCGGTTTGCGCAAAGGACTTAGGGAAACAGTGATAGCTTGCTGACAATATCCCTTTCATGACCTGCCCGGGTCTTTTTTGTTTTATAGAAATAATGTAATAAACAGACGATCAATATCTAGTATGAAAGCGTACGTTACAAAGCTTTCCTCTCCTAATTTACTACCCTAATCTTAGCGCTAAAAATGTGCGTTTTGATATTGCGACATCTATCTGCTATCTTTTCTAGTCAACTTCTAGAGTGCTCACAGCGTACGTACGACTTGCACTATCCGGAAAATAACTTGCATTCTCTCCTGAAATGCACAAGCCGAGCATAGTGCCAAAGTTGTGTCACTGCTAAAATAAATGGACCCGATATGCTTCATCGGCAGCACCACACGTGAATTACATTAACAGCGAAGCTGTATATGGCTAGGCGAAACCGAAATCCGTCCGTCCGATTTGCGCAGAAATGTGGGCCGATCCTGGTGATAGTGCAGAAATGGTCCAAGCGCAATGGCACATAACCCTGTGGTGGTGGGCTCCGGGACCTGTGACTTGAACAACTTCAAGAGAGGCACGCCATTGGCTGCAGTGACCTCGTTCTCTCGGTCGCAGTTTCCCTCCGGCCCCGCATCTCACGAAGAACAGCAGCACCGCCATGCTGCAGTCCGGGTGCGCAAACAGCAACTGCGTGCGCTGTACCAAACATCGCATTTGTCAAGATCAAAAGCAATCAGTCAAGAAGGTGAAAGTATTTATTGAAAATCTGCATATCAATTTCCCTTTTTTTATATACAGGGTGTCCCCGCTAACATGGACCAATCTTTAACAAGAGATCGATCGTCTTGCACAAACTAAGCTATCACAGTCGAATTGAGATGCTCCCAATTGATTACATTCAATTAGGTAGTTTAACATAATTATATCATTCTTTAAATACTGTCCTAGCTGACAAGACGTTCATTAAAAAGTTGCAAGCAGCTACGAAAAGCATATATGAGAAAATGTGCTCAGCAATATACAACTTATCTTCGTTGTTATCAGCCTATTTAAAGGGGCAGACAACCGCTCAGAACATGAATCGAGATAAGCCCGCTGGTTGATGTTCTCTATCGTACTCGTTAAAACAAGCCATGTTTTTCTCATTAAACGTTATCTATATTTTTACTTCACTCAAAGTCGCGAAAAAGGACCTTTAGCGCCCCACGCGGCCAGAACATGGAGATGCACGAGAGGTCTATCACGTGAACTTGTATTGGTGTACGTGGTTCGTGGTCTTTGTATTAGTATTTAAATACAATTTTTTTCTGTTACAATTTCTTTCTTACTTACAATGTGCAGGTAGGCCTTCGTTTGTATTGAGTATAAAAGTGGCGCTGCCTTCGCCTTGGTTATCGATGAGTTGGCTCGGCTCGTCGATCGACAGAATAACGACGACGGGGGCCATGATGTTGGCGTGTAGTTCGGAAGAAACGCAGTACAAATATAAGGAAAGTCTGTACGACAACGCAAACTTATTGTACCAGCTCACGACGCTATCGGGGCGCCTAGACACTGTCCGCATCGCAGATCGTATTCAAGACATACGCAGCAGCAGCCGGAGTGTTTCACTTGTAAATAATAATTCGCTTACTAAATAAATTAACAAGCATGGTGTCAGCGCGCACAGGCCAACATGAACGCATCCCACTCGATGACCACTCGCTGCCAAAACGCTGGCGTGAGCAGCGAGCGAAGTCACCTTCGTGCTGTCTAGCGATTTAACGCCAACTGAACGGCGAGAACACAGCGCACGCAACGCTACGAGCCGTCGGCCCACCTATGAAACGATCTACTTCGGCGATAATATCACCTTGGCGAACGGCGTGCTTTAACTGGCTGTTTTAGCAAACTTTGTTGAGCTCATTGGGTGGTTGAGCACGACGTCATCCAATTTTGCTCAACCAGCCACAGGCTCCGGAAGTATAACTGATGTGTGGGAGCGACGTCTGGGGACTCATGTCGCATCGTGTAGTTCACCTCTCTCTCTCTGCTTACCGTGATAGACCTCTATATAAACGAGAGAAGAAAGGGGAACCGAGGAGCTTCGAAGGATCGACACACTGCTGTTGTGCACTGTCGGAGTAATTATCGTCTGTTTCGGCGCCTGAGGGATTTTAATGATTATAGTGGAAGGCAAAAACAGTAAACAAAATTTTTCAATGTTTTCGACGCGCCTAATTTGCATACAGTTATAATTACATGTTCGAATTTCCCGCTTTTAACAGCGAAGCTGTTCTAGATAACCCTAAAAAGGCTGTCGCAAAACCTCACCGAGCTATGACGTCATTGCGTAGCCTAGCAACCACCTCGCGGAGCGGCGTGTGCCTCGCCTCCTCTCCGTGCCGTGCACATGTTGCCTTGAGATGGGACGTTAAGGAGAGGGAAGGAGAGAAGAAGGGGGAACCGAGGATCCTAATTTTGTTAATGTTAAGAAAATAACCATTATTTTCTACATTCCAATTTGGGGACTCATGTCGCATGGTGTAGTTCACAGTTCGCTCTCTCTCTGCTTACCGTGATAGACCTCTATATAAACGAGAGAAGAAGGGGGAACCGAGGAGCTTGATTTGGTTAATGTTAAGAAAATAATTATTATTTTCTGCATTCCAATTTCAACCACACTTAATTTCTCCGATGCTTTCCTTGGATTCATTGTCTGTTGGCTTTATGTGGTCATATATATAGGCAACAAACAAACACACCAAGGACAACACACACTGTAAACACAAATGAGCCCGAATGGGGGTTTTTATGGTTCAATACCTTTTAAAACTCCATTGCCCAATACATTTACTCCATCACCATGGAGTAAGAAAACCATAAAACCATCATTTTACCTCCTTCCCGAAATGATGGAGTAAAAAAACGGAATGACCTGATATCACTCCATTTACAAAATGGAGTTTATCAGTGCTAAAACCTCGTGCCGTGAAATGGAGTAAAAATGTATTTCCTCCGTGCACTGCAAACACAACTTACAGGCGACATAGGTAAGAGATACGACGCGCAACCTTTTTAAACTCCTCAGCGCGAAATTTTATTTCATCAGCGGAAACGTATTCTATATAAAAACATGAATTCATTCCCAACACTAAAACCACTAAAATCACTAAAATCGACCTTAAAATTGAGTTTTCTCCCTCACGAGAAATCTCATATGTAAATGGAGTAAAATCGAGGCTAGAGCGGCAGTCGCATGCTAGGCACAGTCGGGTCCTTTACGGCTCTGCAATTCTTTCGTGCACTTCAACTCATGGATACTATACTTTGGATAATCAGCGGCCGTTTCTACAAGCCTCATCATGACAGCAACGACATCTCGATGTCTTCCTCGGCACGCCGCACACGACGGAGATTGCCTCGTGGACGACGGCATGAAGACGCGATTTTAGGCCTAACATCCATCGACTGCTATAGGCCGGGCAGCCGCAATGTCATTCATGCACGCCCGGCGAGCCTCGTCCAGCGGAGCCAACCTCGCATCAGTCACCTCTGGTGAAACGTGGTAAACGTGGTGAAACGATTTTTCGTGCGCGATATAAATAGCTAGTGGTACTTCCATTCGGGGCTGTGGCGTTTACTTGTGCTCTAATGGACGCCTTGGTCCCAGCGTGCAAGAATAATATTGTTCGAGAATGGCGGGCGATGCTGCACGAACCAAGTGAGCCTGAACGTTTCGGCCGTCGCGTTACATGTTACACGTATCGAAGGATGTGCCTCTAATGTGGCGCTACCGCTCTATTTAGCAACTCGCTTCAAGCTGAGAATGCCATTAGAATAATACAATGTGAGCCGATATTATGACGAAAAAAATAGCGTCTCTGTGCTTGGGTGTGAGTGCGGTCGGAAAGGGCGCGTGCGCACTTTGCTTGAGTGTATGTGCGCGTGTGTGAGCGCGTGCGTTTTTACTGCGTGTGTACGTCGCTGCTTTTTCGTGAAATCTTTAGTAGGACGTCCTGGCGGGCTAGTTGGTTCATAGCTTTTAGACGTTTATAAACTGCGCGAAAAAAACGAGGACACAAGAAAGAAAACACACACGACATTAGTGAACAGCCGGGAAAAAGAACCCTTAAGGAAAGTGGTGGGCCACCTCAAGGAAAACGATCTCGCCGTGTTATACAAAAATAAGGCGGTTTCGTCGTTATCCCTGCCTCCCCAGAAAGGCAACTGAAGCCGTAAAAAAATTTTCAAGCAAGCTGACTTCTTTCCGAAGAAGCAAAAACGTCTTGCCGTCTAGCTACTAAAAAGCATGAACCTGGATTCGTTAATGAAGGTTGTTGAGAGCAAAGTAACGAGCCACCTCGAGATATTCTTCACCGGTGAGACCCGTAAGCCGGACTGCCCCCTGCGAGTCATCGCATCGGCAAAAGACAATTGGGAACTTTCTTCAATCGAACCTACAAAAGGGGTGTTTGACCTCAACCCGAAGGTGCCCCCACCTCAATAGGTGCTTGGGGCGCCACATGGGAAATGACCGCCATGGGAGCGGCCCAGACACCACTTTTTTTCCGTGCTCACGTTGGTTTCGACGGGAATTCAGGGCGCAGGCTCCTTTCCCAAGCGTATCACCCCTGAAGGAAGCCAAACGCCAGGCCGGGGTACGCTTGTACCCTTTTGAACCAGTGGGTGCCCGGCGGCGGTGGGAATCGAACCCACAGCCTCCCGCAGCCGAGGCGGGCGTTTTACCACTAGGCCACGGCAAGGACCCCTTTTTGGTCCGATCTTCGACGGAAGTCGTCAGACACCTGAAAGAAGGTCTTCCGATGGCTACCACATTGACATCGAGGACATGTTCTACTCAATCCCGCATGACGGTTTGTTCGCCGCCATTAGGCAACAAATTCAAGAGACTGGAGCCTTTCAGAACAGGGCAGGGGTGAGCACCGAGCATTTTCTTGAACTGTTAAGCTTTTATTTGAGTTACATGGCCATCGAGTTTGATGGAAAATACTATGTGCAGGAGTCCGGAATTTGCATTGGTTCGGCAGTTGCACCCATTCTTTGTGATATCTATCTGTCGGTGTTTGATCAAAGAGTTCAGTTAATTTCCGGGGAACAGTCGTGCGCATTTTCCGTTATGTCAATGATTCCACGTGTCCGAAAGTGATAACCTTAATGATGCCATAGATCGCATTTTAAATATATTTCAATCAGCTTCGGGAGGGCTCACCTTCACCCACGAGCTAGCCAGGGATAATGTCCTTCAGTTTCTGGACCTCAGCCTCCATTTTGACGCTTAACACATCTGTTGGTATTACAACCCGAGGACAAAGAAGGCCTCACTGTGCCGTTTGAAAGTGCTCATTCCAAACTAGTTAAGACGGCCAGCGCAACCCTAGTTTGTAAGTCCGCCAGGAAAAATCCTGCGAGCACAAATTAGAACTCAGTTTCGATCAGCAAGTTAGGCGCTTCCTTTTGGCTGGTTACCCTCAGAGTTTAATCACAGGTGCCTGTGAAAGTTTCTTAGAAAAACTGAAAGGTAGAAAGCAACAGAAAGAGGATATTGAGAAATATAAACTGCAAGTCATGCCCTACATTCATCAAGTTTCGCACAACATCAAAAAGGTGGCAAGCCGCTACGGGGCCAAGGTCGTATTTTCGGCTCCGTGCAAGCTTAGTACAGTGTGCCCAATGGTGACAGGTAAGAAAAAGATTAGGCCCCAGTGCTCAACCATGCACGAAACGAACTACACCGAGTGTGTTTGCGGTGTAGTGTATTCAATTTCCTTGACTTGTGACAGCATTTATATTGGTCAAACGGGCAGGTGTTTTACCAGTGACATCTAAAGAACAATGCAGGAGGCACTTTGACCCAACACTGTAATAGATGCAGAGGAAAAGATGAGGGCGGAAGAAATAACCCTTCCAAACCGATTCTTAAAAACACAACGTTCTTGTTCAAATCGAGGGACCAGACCGAAAGGGAGATTGTTGAAACTTTTTACATAATAAAAACAGGCGACAAGTGTATCAGCACGCCGTCTCTCTCGTTGTTACCAGAAGTTAATTTTCTGGAATGTGCCGTGTAAAATCCTTCTTGGCGTTCAAATTTTTCTAGTTCTTGGTTTTGTTTGATTTTTGGTTTTATACTGAAACAACGCCTCAGAGATAGTTTACACCAGGTTTTACTCTTTTCATAGCCAAGTTTATATTTTTCGTCAACTTCATCTTTACATCTGGTGTTTTTTTTTTTATTATTATTAAGCCATATCTTTATCCTTCATGTCTTTACCATGCCATCATCGCCTCTACATTTGTTGTTCGGTGGATTATTTGTTGATTATATTTATTTTTTATTTTTTATTCAAACGTATTTATCACCTCATCCTACGCCTTTACTATGGTTATTTGTTAAGTTACATCTGCCATTTTCGTTTCGTTCACATGCTCACAGTTTTCTCTCCCTCGTTTGATGACGCAGCAAGAACGGCTCTTGGTCAGTTTTAAAAAAACCGCGCTCGTGGTGTCGTGTGTGTTTTCTTTCCTGTGTGCTCGTTTTTTTCGCGCAGTTTATAAACGCGAAATCTTACACATGAAAGCGTTCATGCGTGTCCGTGTGCACATATCTTTGTTGCAGCAGTGCTTGCATACACTTGCTTGTGGGGTTTTGACATCGGTCAGCGGGCAGGCAGGCAAAGAGGCGCCACTAATTCCAAGGCGACGCGAAGCATGGGGACTGCAAGTAAGTTGGGGAGGCGAGAACAGTCGTCGTCTCTCGTCACTCTGACACGCGTTTGGCAGGTTTTGTGGACCTCACCGGAATGGTGCGTGTCCATTTTCGCCAGCGTGCCTGCGTGTTCTCCCTCTCCCGGCGAGGAGGCACCCTGAAAGTGGTATGGTCAATGGGCGCGATCGGTAACTTGCACGTCGGTTAGGCAGTAAAATTTTCTGTACGTGTCGTTTGGGCGTGCTCACTTGTTGACTTCTGTCGTCAATGATTTAGGAAGACTGCAGCTCCATCCAATTTTGAAATACGGGATTATCTACGGAATTCTCACAATGCCACATATTGAGTAAAAACCATTGGCAAAAGTGTGTAGGTCGGCTGCCGTGTTAAGCTGTTTTTCTTTCTTTCTATTTTTTTCTAAGTGGATTACATGTCTTGTTTTAAACGTGGTTCCCCCCAAGCTAAGGAGAGCGACAGTCTATATGGTTCACTCGAGTAATTAAATTGTTGTTACAGTTGGCTGCGCATCGTTCTGTCATTCAATGTTGCCCGCGCTTCCTTTTATCAGTACATCTGCAATGTGTTGTCGTGCGCGTTTGTTTATTGAATGTGCATTATGTTGAACTCTTGGCCTTGCTGAGTATATACTTTATATTATTGTCAATTGATATGTATCATTTCAAGCAACATGCTCTTATTACGCGTAATTTTCCTTAAATTATCTGTTTCCCTCTATGTATTGTCTCCCGTGTGATGTTGCAATGTTGTAATAATAAAATATACTTTGTACCGCTCGGAAAACCACATTTTATTTTCTTCATTAAATTATAACGTGCATTGAAATGCTAACAAGAAATACATAGGCGAGAATGTACTCCTGTGAAGTATTAATGGTATCAAGAAAAATCGTCGTGCCAACTTGAGTCTTGTCAATGTCACATACTCTCGCGTAAGTGAAAGCGTAAATGCGGTTGTTTTATTTGTGCTGCATTCGCGTTTCGATTTACGTTCTTGAACAGAGTTGACTAGCCGAGAATGAGCAGTTAATTAAATGGGTAGATAAATGTTCTTACTATAGTTCAATTCTATATTAGTCTCCAGTGAAGTATTATAAATACAGTCAAAATCTAACTAGGAAGGTGAAAAACAAAATAAGTTACGGTAACGGTTGTTACCGGCACAAAACATAGCATCTGCAGTACTTCATCAGTCATTAAGAAGTGTCGTAAAGCCACGGAACGAAAGCTGCCACCAAGGAGTATATCACAATCTCATTCGGGAACGCGCTAGGCGACGAGGCATTTACTCCCATCTGGGATTATTTGCGTCTAGTGTGTAGGGGGGGGGGGGGGGGGGGGGGGGGAACATGTACTTACTAATTTAATGAAAGTAATGACAAATTCATTGCAGGAAAAAAAGTATAAATAATGTAGCAGGATCTCAAGAAACTTTCTTCAGAAATGAATTAGTATTTACTCCATTGGCTACACCTCCAGAACAGTTTCCAGAAATGAAGTAATATACACTCCAATTTAAACACTTAAGATTCCCTCAAGAAATGAAGTAATATTCACTCCAATTGCAACACCGTAAAAACTCCCGAGATAAATGAAGTAATATTTACTCTTATTTGAACACCCTAAAAACTCTTGTGAGAGATGGAGTTAACTAAAACTCCATATGAATGGAGTATATTACACTCTCATTCGGGAATGAGCTAGGCGACGAGGCGTTTACTCCCATCTGGGATTATTTGTGTTTAGTGTGTAGGGGGGAGGGGGGCGACATGTACTTACTAATTTAATGAAACTAATGATAAATTCATGGAAATGAAAATGGATGGATGAAAAAAGAACTTGCCGCTGGTGGGGAACGATCCCACATCTTCGCATTATGCGTTCGATGCTCTTACCAATTGAGTTACCGCGGCGCCGTTTTCCCGTCCACTTTCTGGGGAATTTATGTTTTACAACTAGTAAAACTAACCCTGGGAGTGTTAGCCAGCGCCACCACTCACAAACCTTGGCAGGGATGTGGACATCCTTTCTGCCGCCGGCGTCACGAGTACGTCATCTTTTTGGATCATGGCAACTGGTCAGTAAACCCACACGTGCTACCTTGAAGGCATCAATGTTGCCGGATTCGAGACCCTCGTTATGTAATGAAGCCAACAAACAAAGGCACCAAGGATAACATAGGGGAAATTGCGTGTACTTACCAATTGAATTAAAGAAATGATAAATTATTGGAAATAAAAATGAATGAATAAACAACTTGCCGCAGGTAGGGAACGATCCCACGTCTTCGCATTACGCATACGATGCTCTTACCAAGGAATTCGGAATACAAATAGCACGAGTGTATACGCCGAGAACGTAAAACTAGGCGCGCAAGTCTGCCGCCGCCTTAGCGCGGACAGCCATTCACACACACACACACACACACACACACACACACACACACATATATATATATATATATATATATATATATATAGGAAAATCAGAAGCACAACTTCGCGGTTATCTTTTCCTAAATACGCTTGGCCCATTGAAAAATCCAGTTACTATATATATATATATATATATATATATATATATATATATATATATATATATATATATATAATGAACGAGAAGAAAGCGAACCGAGGGGCCCGATTCTTATTAATCATATCATAAGAAGCCAACCAACAATGACACCAAGGACAACATAGGGAAAATTACTTGTAATTGAATTAAAGAACTGATAAATTAATGGAAATCAAAACGGATGAAAAAACAACTGTCCGCAGGTGGGGAACGAACCCACGCCTTCGCATTACGCGTGCGATGCTCTCACCATTGAGCTACCCCGGAGCCGTTTTCCCATCCACTTTCTGGGGTATTTATGTCTAACAACTAGAACTAACCCTGGGAGTGTTTGCCAGCTCCACCACTCATTTAATAAACTTAGTAAGTACAGGTAATGTCCCCTATGTTGTCCTCAGTGTCATTGTTTGTTGGCTTCTTATGATATATATATATATATATATATATATATATATATATGGGGTCTTCATATATATATATATATATATATATATATATATATATATATATATATATATATATACAGGGTGTTTCAGCAAACATTTTCAACATTTATGTAAGGTTGCCTGTGGCAGATCGCCCAATTATAGTTAATGAGCTGCTCTACTCGAAGAGGTGGACATTATTTCCACGCAACATTTCAATGCATAATCAACTAATTAACAAAAAAATTTCACAGTTTCGCCCTAAGGGCGAAGCAACGAATACGATAGCAACACAGCAATGCCATACGAAGTAAGGTGAGCGGCTTTTGCGTCATTGCGTATGTCATTTGCGGAAAGACTCCTGCAAATGACATACATGTGCCGTGTGACAGGGGTATAATTGCATACGAGCAATAAATATTCATTTTGATTCCTCAAAATGAATATGCGTTTGATGGCGGAGAGATGTTCTCCCGGCGCATGCATCTCCATGTTCACCAGTGAATTTAAAGAAGCTTGATGTATTAATATGGTTACACTACATGCCTTTATATTAAGCCTAGATGAACCATTGACGCATCCTCTACAATTAGGTGACTTGTTCTTAAATGCACGGTGAGATAAGAAGCGCGCCCGACCCCATCTTCCAGCGTTGCGCGCGCTGCACACATCGGCTGGGAACAGTTGAGCAGGGTGAGGACGCAGCGCCCCCCACCAAGCAGCGGCGTTAGGCAAGAACTACCCCCGATATTAAGGCCGTAAGAAGCGAACGCGCGCGCCAGTCGAGCCCAGCCGTGACTGTACTTTGAACCAGGGCCGCTGGATAAAATAAAAATGTAGCAGTTTCGCCCGAAAGGCGAAGCATCACTTGCGATAGCAAATTAGTAGAGAGTTATTCGGAGTAGGGATAGTATTTTTATCGGCTGTATAAACGTGGACACATTCGCTTACTAACTGAATTACCAAGCGTAATGTCAGCGCGCACAAGCAAACATGAATAGATCACACTGAATGACCGCAGACAACGACTGTCAAAACGCTGGCAGCAAGCGCAGCCGCCGCAGCGGGCGAAAGTTTCAACGGAAACTGAGCGGCGAATGCACAGCGCATACAATGGTCACAGCCATGTGGAGATAAGAGACGGTGCGGGCGACCACCACCGCCGGGCAAAGTGCAGAGGAGTTGTGCAGAGGAGAAGTTGTTGGCAGAAAAGAAGCTGCCCCCCGCCCTCCCTCCCGCGCTGCCTTCCCGCTTTCTTACTTTCGCTTGGGATATTGAGTGGCCAGTTCTCCTTGCGCCCGGTTGCAATATAAGCATTTGGTGAAGCAGCACAGCGTCGCCCCACCTCCCTCCCATACCCCCCCCCGGTCTTTCGCGCGACGGTCGCGTTTGCTTTCCGCCGTGCGTTCACTCTCCGTGATAGCACGCGTCCCCCGCGCGCTTTCACTCGCGCATACGGCGCGCGGCGACGATTTTATCGCGCTTGGACTTTATACGGAACCTCACGGCGACGGCAGAAATCCGGTTGAAGTGTCCATATAATTGCTATCGCAATAAAAATCACATCATCTCACCCTACGGGCAACCATAGTGGGGTGCGAAAGCATCGCGGGGGGTGCGCATCGAGTTTGCGTTTCGTTTCACTTGTCAACACAACCCAATGAAAGTTAGAGTGAGAGAATGTATTGAGAATATATTGAAAATGTATTGTATTGTTGCTGAACTGGCGTCGAAGCACGCCGACGGCCGCGTTACGCTGACGTTCGTTCTGGACGCTCCCGACCTTGCTCAGGTTGTTGTCGAAGCAAAGCCGGTCGGACACGTTGCAGCCGTGCCTGAAGCTCCGATCGAGGAAGTCGCGCTTGAACCGCGCGTCAGCACCGTCGAAGCCCGGGCGTTGTAATGGCCTTGAACGTGTTGCTGCTCTGGCCGCAGACTCGCGTTGCCTCGTCGCTTCGGGATCGGGAGCTGCCGCTCGAAGCTGCCGTTGAGCTTCGACTTTCCGAACCCGGAGTTCGGGGTCGGCTTGATAACGCTGACGTTCCACTTCGGCGTGCCGAGCCCGTGTTGCTTCCGTAGAAGTTTCCTGCCGACGTTGACGTTTACGTTGGGCTTCCCTGGTCCGAAGTTCGGGATCCGCTTGCCGACGCTGACGTTTACGTTCGGCTTCCCGAGCCTTCCTCTGCTCCGCGGTGGTGGCGCTGCCGCTGCAACTAGCGCCGACGTTGACGTTGTTCATGGCGTTTCGCACATCGTTGCACAGAGAAAGAATGACGGAAGCACAGCGAACGCGCGCTTTATACTGCGCCGCGACACTTGCGCCACCTACCGGCGTACCCTTATAGAGAGAGAGGGAGAGAATGAGAGAGAGAGGTATATGCAATGATTTGCTGCGTCGCACCTGTGGCGGAGAGGGGGAGAGGGGAGGAGGAGAGCGCACACCTGCGTAGGAGAGGAGACTGAGGGAGAGTTGCGCATGCGCAGTATGGGTGCGGACGCCGCAGAACGGACACTGTCCCGAGCATAAGATGCTCTCGCATCTAAAAAAACACCGCATATCCACGGGGTGAATGATGATGAGTGGGCGAAGCTCCGGAGGGAATCATCGGTAAACCGTGAATCTTCCGTGTAATTCGCCCAGTCTCGCCGCACTAAATCGAACGATTGACTTCCGCCAATGACACGCGCCATATGTGACGTCATTCCTATTTTATAACAGTGCCCTTCATTATAATTGCACCATCTCCCGCTTAAGGGGACGCTAGCACAAACGCGTTAGAAACATGCAGTACTCTCTAGTAAGGGGGAGAGGCCACATCGTCTTACGCAGCCGTTTACACATGCCGGAACGTGCACCGCGTTTGCCGACGCCATCACATGACTGCTGAGAGAGTATAACCCCCGTATTCATAAACGCTCCTCGACTTGAACTTGACTTGCCACCGCCTTCAACGCGTTTCGAACGCGCTGCCCAAGGCGGTGGCAAGTCAAGTTCAAGTTGAGGAGCGTTTATGAATACGGGGGTAAGGCGGAGAGGCCACAGCGTCTTACACCAGCTTCTTACACGGGCCGTAACGCGCTAGCACAAACGCGTTAGAAACGCGGTCCTTCGTTAATGTTGGGTATTTATTGTCATCGTGGTGCGTGTGTCCATTTGCGCTTCGTGGTGGCGTAGTGGTTTGCGCCGCGCGTTCGGAAGCGAGGGGTCCCTGGTTCGATTCCGCGCTACGGACACAACTATCGAAATTTTTTTTCATAAAAGCGCGACGGACACAACTATCGGAATTTTTTTTATTGCGATAGCAATTATATGGACACTCCAAAGCAGATTTCTGCCGTCGGCGTCGCCGTCGTCGTCGCCGTCGCCGTCGCCGTCGCCGTGAGGTTCCGTATGACGTCAATGGAGATGAAATCGTCGCCGCGCGCCGCCGAACGCTGTATGTGCGAGTGAAAGGGCGCGAGGGACGCGCGCTTTCACAGGGAGTGAACCCACGGCGGAGAACAAACGCGCGTTCTGCGCCGTGCTCCCTTAAGGGCTGCAGAAGTATAGGCGTCTCTTTTATTGCGATAGCAATTATATGGACACTCAAAAGCAGATTTCTGCCGTCGGCGTCGCCGTCGCCGTCGCCGTCGCTGTCGCCGTCGCCGTCGCCGTCGCCGTGAGGTTCCGTATGACGTCATTTGGAGATGAAATCGTCGCCGCGCGCCGAACGCTGTATGTGCGAGTGAAAGGGCGCGAGGGGCGCGTCTTTCACGGGGAGTGAACGCGCGGCGGAGAACAAACGCGCGTTCTGCGCCGTGCTCGCTTAATGGCTGCAGAAGTAGGCGTCTCTTTTCTCCTTTACAATCACCATATATGTAGAGCAAACGCGCCTTCTTCAGACGCGCGAAAGGCCGTGGGGGAGGGGGAGGGAAAGGAGGTGACGTTTAGCTGCGGCACCAAGTGCCTATTTATATCAGAGGCTCCGGCAACAGTCACCAACGCCGCACGCATTTTGTGCGAACGCGGGCAAAACGCCGACGGCGTCGACAACAGTTCTGCGTGTTGCCGGTGCTGCTGCATGTCAAAGTTTATACAGCTGATAAAGCTACTATCATTACACGTATAGCTCTCTACAAATTTTCTATCGCAATTGATGCTTCGCCTTTCAGGTGAAACTGCGACAACTTTTCTTTTTTTCATAAAAGTAGACGTGGCCACCTACTACGACGACTACTACATACTGCAGAGGAGGGACAGACCCTAAGGAGCCCCTAAAAGGTTTTGATTCGGCGGCCGACAGTGGACCGCTCTGTTCCTCGCTACAGTGGCTCCCTCGCAGCGTCGGCGGGGAGTGCGCACGTGCCCGGCCGTGGTGAGGGAGCAAGGGGAGAAGGAAAGCAAAATGACGATGTCGTCAGCTAGCGACTCTCCTGTCCCCATCGCCACGGAGCTGCCCGGGATTTCGAAGAGGCGCTCGCCCGCTTGCGCCCTGCAGCAGACGGCCGCCTGCCTCCTGGACGAGACCCTCGGAGACCACCTCCTGGTGTACGTCGACGGTTCGGTGGTACCGGACACCGGCTCTGCCACGGCGGCCTGCACGGCTCCAGCCCTGCAGAAGAGCAGGCAGTGTCGACTGCCCAGACACGCCAGCTCGACTGCAGCGGAGGTGGCAGGCCTCCACCTGGCCGTCGACCTACTCTCCGAGGAGCTTCCTGGGATACCAGCGGCCATCCTCTGCGACTCCAAGGCAGCCCTCCTCGGCCTGCAGAGGCCAGAAAGCGCCAGCCTTGGAGTCGCACTGCTGTCTACCCGGCTGACAGCGCTGCAGGACGCACGCCACCCGGTGTCCCTGCACTGGATCCCCGCCCACGTAGGGATCCCGGGCAACGAGGCAGCCGACACCCTGGCGAAGGACGCCCACCACACCACTGTGCCCCTCAGTCGGGCCGTGACGGAGGGCGACTTCACTGGACTGAGGCTGCGGCGACACCTGGCGACCCACCACCCAGACAAACGGGTGGCACTGGGATGCCCCCCACGACCACTCCCCCAGCGAGGCCTGGCTCGCAGGGAGACCTCGCTCCTTCTCCGGCTCCGCATCGGCTGCAGCTGGACGGCAGCACGCAGCTACCGACTGGGACGAGCGACGTCCCCGGCCTGCAGCTCCTGCGGGGAGCCGGAGACGATCGAACATCTCCTGCTGGCCTGCCCGGCGTACCTCCAGCAGCGGGGCCCACTCCTGCAGGAGTTCCGCCGCCTGGGCCTCCCCTCTGGCAAGGAGGAAGATCTCCTCTTCCCCGGCCGACACCACCTTTCTGCACTTCGAGGCGTCGTGGAGTTCCTTGACTCGTCAGGGCTCTCCGCACGCCTCTAAGGACATTTCTACAAGCGGGAAGGCCTCACGGCCTCCCACCCCACCCCGGGCCTGACCGGCCTGGCACAACACCCCTGCAGACTCTGCAGCACACCAAGGCCTTCCATCTCGGCCTGATACGTGCCGCCTATGCCTGCCGGTTTTGCTTCGCCCAGCCATGGCGACTCCACTCTATCCCTTCTTTCGCTCCCACTTACCCCTCCCCGTTGGCACTGAGCCGTGCTCCCTCAAGGGCTGCAGAAGATAGCGTCAACCTTTCCCTTTCCCTCAAGAACCACTTATCATCATCAGCTAGCGACTTCCGGTTCGAGGGTTAGCGCTTCTGTTGCTTCGTTCAGCCTTGTCTGCAGTTTCTACAGTGCGATTTCCCGCTGTTGGCGAAGAAAACACGCTTCAGCAACGTGGTTATGGTTGGCTGCTCGGCACTAGGGTGCGCGAACTCTTCCGTGAAAGGAAAAAAAATGTTTCGTTTTCCATGGAATGAAGCGCACAAACGTAGGTGGGCAGTTGCCGTCAAACGAGCGACCGTGAACGGCGAGCTGTGGGTACCGAACGTAGGAGCCTGAATATGTCAAGATCATTTGATCAGAGGCAAGTGTTTTGGCGAATAACTTCGTCTGCTGACGTTCTAGTACAAATACCCCCTTTTTAACAATCAGTTAAATACGCACAGGTGCACCCAGCAAGGATCCTCAGCACATTGATTACGTGCCGTCTTCATTCCGGTACAACGAAAAGGCAACTGAGGCTGCACGAAAGAGGGAGGAAAGGTAACTTCAAAATAATTCGTGCACTTTTCAGATACTTAAATCAGTGCTTTCTCTCTGCAGTTATACACGACATGCGTGTGTTGAGACTGCGAAGGCACAGCAGCCGACGACATGGCGCACGCTGGCTGCCGACAAAACAGCGGACGAAGCGATCGACTAAGCGTTACAACGACGGCGAATATATTTTGTTGCACGGGCTCGCGCAACAGCAAACAAACAGCCACTTATTAGGTTGACTTACCACTTATTAAAAACTACTTCTTAAGTTAACGAACGTTTATTTGCGTTTGATAAACGTTATACGACTATTTGACGCGACACAAACACGTCAAGGCATGAAATGTCTGCCACCGAAAAACACCCGAGTCTAAGGGCGCCAACATAAGTACGAAGGAGCGATAGCTCACACCTACGTTTTGGAATTGCCCTACGGTGCTTGCACCGTGGTTTTTCACCAAAGTTCCGCAGTATATAAAAGACCAAGCGCATGAAGCATGGGCAGGAAGTGACGGCGGCATAAACGGCGTCGTTAGAGTGACCTAGAATTGTACACTAGTACACTCTAGCGTCGTGGTTTCGAACCGGAAGTTGTAGCAGAATACGCCGTACCCCACGATCCCTTACGACAACCGAGATTTTGCTATCCACCTATTGGCTGCGCGGTTGGTGACGTCGTTCCTCTCTCACATCGCAATGGTACAGCCACGTGTCGTGCGCTCTCCTGATGGCGTACGAAGAACAGCGCCGGGAGTCCGCCGCCAAACGTGTCCGTGTCTTCATTGCTCGGCATAAAGGGGCCTGTAAAGTGACAGATAATTGAGTAACACAGTTCGGAATCACTTTAATATACCCGCGTGATAAACCTTAACACCGCAGCCGCCCCTTTTCAGCTTCGCTGGTCAACCATCTCCATGGGATGTAAGGGCCAAACATTTTTTTTAAGCGAAGCTTTATATTGTCACGTAGTAGTGACGCTGAAGAAAACAGTCGTAAAACTGTGTGCGACGAAACTGGTTGTTTATTGGGCGAACCTGTGCCCACAAAATCAAGGTACACTCAAAGCACAACGATAGCGGCGAACACAGTCGGCGATCGTCGAAAATCTGATCAGCGGCGAAACGCGTCGGTTTTTATACCTGAGTCATCGAAGGTTCCAGATTAATCCCTGATGCCCGCGGGTCTTCCACAAAGTTCTAGACAATTCGCGTCGGTCATACAATCAGATAACGTAGGCGTCGGTGAAAACAGGCAACGGAAAGAAGCATCGATAACGTTCTAGAAACTTCCGACACAGGCGCGTCCTGCGCCGAGCGATAACGATAACATTTGTTAGCCGGTGGAAAGCGGCCACCGGTGAAGGATAAACATGTGTACGCGTCAATACCCTCCCCTTAAAAAGCATCGTCCCGATGCTACAATCACGCAAGCGAAAACAAAACCACGCGTACAAAAAGGGACAAAAATAACAAAGCAACAAAGGATCTAAGTTCGTCAGCGGGCGTAGAAAGGCTTAAGACGCACCACGTGGATTACTTCAGGTCGTGCGCGGCGCTGATGTGATTGCGAAATACCGTCTGGCACGACCTCATACTCCAGTGCGCCAATACGTCGGATGATCTTATATGGTCCGAAATAGCGACGTAAGAGTTTCTCGCTAAGTCCTCGTCGGCGTATCGGAGTCCAGACCCAAACATGGTCAACGGGCTGGTACTCGACGTAGCGTCGTCGAAGATTGTAGTGTCGGCTGTCGGTTCTCTGCTGGTTCTTGATGCGCAGGTGGGCGAGCTGTCGACTTTCTTCGGCACGCTGCAAATAGGTGGCAACGTCGAGATTTTCTTCGTCAGCGACGTCCGGTAGCATGGCGTCAAGCGTCGTTGCCGGGTTCCTTCCGTAGACCAGGTTGAACGGCGCCATGTGCGTCGTTTCTTGCACGGCCGTGTTGTATGCGAAGGTCACGTACGGAAGGATGGCATCCCACGTCTTGTGTTCGACGTCGACGTACATTGCCAGCATGTCGGCGATGGTCTTATTTAGGCGCTCGGTGAGGCCATTCGTCTGCGGGTGGTAGGCGGTGGTGCGGCGATGGCTTGTCTGGCTGTATCGCAGGATGGCTTGAGTTAGTTCAGCCGTGAAGGCCGTACCTCTGTCGGTGATGAGGACTTCCGGGGCACCGTGACGCAGGAGGATGTTCTCAACGAAGAATCGGGCTACCTCGTCGGCACTGCCTTTGGGCAAGGCTTTTGTTTCGGCGTAGCGGGTGAGGTAGTCAGTAGCTACGATGATCCATTTATTCCCGGACGTCGACGTCGGAAAAGGCCCCAGTAAGTCCATCCCGATCTGCTGGAACGGTCGGCGCGGTGGCTCGATCGGCTGTAGAAGCCCGGCTGGCCTTGTCGGCGGTGTTTTGCGTCGCTGACAGTCTCGGCATGTCCTTACGTAATGGGCGACGTCAGCAGAGAGGCGAGGCCAGTAGTATTTTTCTTGTATCCTCGCGAGAGTGCGGGAAAAACCGAGATGTCCAGCCGTTGGGTCGTCATGGAGAGCTTGCAGAACCTCTGGACGCAATGCTGAGGGTACCACGAGGAGGTAGTTGGCTCGGAGAGGCGAGAAGTTCTTCTTCAGGAGAATGTCGTTTTGCAAGAAGAACGACGCCAATCCTCGCCTGAACGCCTTTGGCACAATGACGGTCTTGCCTTCCAGGTAGTCTACAAGGCTCCTTAGTTCCGGGTCGGCTCGCTGTTGTTCGGCGAATTCGTCGGCACTGATGGGTCCCAAAAAAGTGTCGTCATCCTGGTCGTCGTGTGGCGGCGGTTCGACGGGGGCGCGAGACAAACAATCGGCGTCAGCGTGCTTTCGCCCGGATTTGTAAACGACGGTGATGTCGAATGCTTGAAGTCTCAGGCTCCATCGTGCGAGGCGACCTGAAGGATCCTTCAAGTTAGCTAGCCAACACAAGGCGTGGTGGTCGCTTACAACTTTAAAGGGCCTGCCATAGAGGTAGGGGCGAAACTTTGATGTAGCCCAAATGATGGCGAGGCACTCCATTTCTGTTGTGGAATAATTTGCTTCCGCCTTCGATAGCGACCGGCTAGCGTAACTTACAACCCTTTCTAGTCCGTCAGTCCTCTGCACAAGCACGGCGCCGAGACCTACGCTGCTTGCGTCGGTGTGGACTTCGGTATCGGCATTTTCGTCGAAATGCGCAAGTATTGGCGGCGATTGCAGGCGTCGCTTCAGTTCTTCAAATGCTTCGACTTGCGGCGTCTCCCACTTGAACTCGACGTCGGCCTTCGTGAGATACGTCAGTGGCTCAGCGATCCGTGAAAAATTCTTGACGAAGC
This sequence comes from Dermacentor silvarum, assembly GCF_013339745.2. Lineage (NCBI taxonomy): Eukaryota > Metazoa > Arthropoda > Arachnida > Ixodida > Ixodidae > Dermacentor > Dermacentor silvarum. The sequence goes on along the minus strand of NC_051164.1, from coordinate 5,064,649 downwards.
GCCTGTAATAGGCGCACAGTCCAAGAAATCTACGCACTGCCTTCTTGTCAGCGGGCGGAGGAAAGTTGGAGATGGCCGCAGTTTTCTGAGGGTCGGGGCGCACTCCAGACTTGTTGATGACATGGCCCAAAAACAAGAGCTCCTCATATGCGAAGCGGCACTTTTCTGGCTTCAACGTGAGTCCGGAGGTCTTGATTGCTTGAAGAACTGTTTCAAGGCGCCGGAGGTGTTCCTCGAAGCTTGAGGCAAACACAACGACGTCGTCCAAATAGTCGAGGCAAGTCTGCCACTTCAAGCCTGCCAGTACTGTATCCATGACACGTTGGAAAGTGGCAGGCGCCGAGCAAAGACCAAACGGCATGACCTTGAACTCGAACAGTCCGTCTGGTGTTATAAACGCAGTCTTCTCCCGGTCCCTCTCGTCGACTTCGATTTGCCAGTAGCCGGTTTTGAGGTCCATCGACGAAAAATACTTCGCGTTGTAGAGTCGATCCAAGGCGTCGTCAATCCGTGGGAGGGGGTATACGTCCTTCTTCGTGATCTTGTTGAGGCGACGATAATCGACGCAGAAACGTAGGGTTCCATCCTTCTTCTTCACTAACACCACGGGGGACGCCCACGGACTCTTCGACGGCTGGATGATGTCGTCGCGTAGCATTTCGTCGACTTGTTGCCTTATGGCCTCGCGTTCGCGCGCCGGAACTCGGTACGGGCTCTGACGGAGTGGCCGGACATCTTCGTCGGTTATGATGCGGTGCTTGGCGACAGGGGTTTGTCGAACTTTTGACGACGACGAGAAGCAGTCCTCGTATTGCAGGAGCAGAGCCTTTAGTTGTTCTTTCTTGTGCCTGGGAAGGTTCTGATTGACGTCGAAAGTTGGTTCAGGTACTATAGTCGTCGTTGCAGGTGCACTGGAATCCGTGAAGGCGAACGCACTGCTGGCTTGTACTATTTCGTCAATGTAGGCGACCGTGGTGCCTTTGTTAATGTGCTTGTATTCGGGGCTGAAGTTCGTGAGCATCACCCTTGCTTTCCCTGCACGTAGCTCAGCTATGCCTCTAGCGACGCAAATTTCACGGTCGAGCAGTAAGTGATGATCGCCCTCGATGACGCCCTCCATGTCTGCAGGCACTACGGTACCGACGGAAATCATTACGCTGGAGCGAGGCGGAACGGTGACTTGTTCTTCAAGCACATTCAAGGCATGGTAACTTATGCTTGTATCCGGTGGTATCGCGTTGTGCGTTGAAAGCGTTATCGACTTGGACCTTAAGTCGATGACTGCACCGTGTTGATTTAGAAAGTCCATGCCTAGGATGACATCCCTGGAGCAGTGCTGCAGGATTACGAAGCTCGCCGGGTAAGTGCGGTTGTTTACCGTGACTCGCGCTGTGCAGATTCCAGTCGGCGTTATTAGGTGGCCTCCCGCTGTCCGGATATCAGGTCCTTGCCAGGCTGTTTTCACCTTCTTCAACTTGGCGGCGAACGGGCCACTGAAGACGGAATAGTCGGCTCCAGTGTCGACGAGAGCGGTGACGTTATGGCCATCGATGAGCACGTCTAGATCGGTAGACCGGCGTCTGGCGTTGCGGTTAATTCGTGGCGTCGGATCACGGCTGCGTCGGCTTGCTCTGCTGCTGCTACGTCGCGTCGGAAGGTCTTCTTTCGGCGGCGAAGTGTTGTCAAGGCTGTTGCTAGGCGGCGTGCTGATATCTCGTCGTGATGAATCGCGAATCGTCGTCGTCGGCGGCGTCGGAGGATCTTCGGCATTGCGTCGTACAGCAACCGCACCTCCATCGGTTGCTGCCTTTAGTTTCCCGGGTAAGGGCTGGGAGATCGGCCCCGGGTGGGACCGTTGTACTGACGGCGATGCGGCGAGATGTAGCGGCCTGGTGACGGCGAGCGTGAGGATCGTCGTGGTTGCCACTGGGCTCCGGCGAGGTAGTCGGCGATGTCACGCGGTCGTTCACCTCGATCGGGACGCGGCGCGTTGACGGGGAACCCTCGTAGGCCCATTTCGCGGTATGGGCATCGGCGGTAGACATGGCCGGCTTCCCCGCAGTGATAGCAGAGCGGGCGGTGGTCGGGGGTGCGCCAAATGTCCGTCTTCCTCTGGTAGCTTCGCTGGGCGACGGGCGGGCGTGCTGGCGGCGGCGGCGGTGGACGACGGAACTGCGGCGTTACGGGGCCCTGGCGCGAGCGCGGAGGGGGGCCTTGACGACGGGCGACGGCGGCGTAGGTCAGCGCTTCCGGCTGGGGTTGCGGCGATTGTGGCTGCACATCGGGAACTCCAAGTGAGCGCTGAAGTTCGTCTTTGACGACGTCGGCGATAGATGCCACGTGAGGCTGCGACCGGGGAAAGAGCTTATGCAGCTCCTCGCGAACGACCGCTCTGATGGTCTCGCGCAGGTCGTCGGCGCCTAGCGCTTGAGCGTCGGCGTAGTTGGTCAGGGCACGGCGGTTGTATTGTCTGACGCGCATTTCAAGCGTCTTCTCGATCGTTGTAGCCTCGGAAAGAAATTCGGCGACAGTCTTGGGCGGGTTGCGCATCAATCCGGCGAATAGTTGGTCTTTGACACCCCGCATCAAGAACCGAACTTTCTTTTCTTCAGACATGTCGGGGTCGGCGTGGCGGAAGAGGCGAGTCATCTCCTCCGTGAAGATCGCGATGTTCTCGTTGGGTAATTGCACTCTGGTTTCTAAGAGAACCTCTGCCCTCTCCTTTCGTACGACACTCGTGAAGGTCCTCACGAAGTTTTCACGAAAGAGGTCCCATGTAGCCAGGGTGGTCTCTCTGTTCTCAAACCAGGTCCGAGCAGCGTCATCCAACGAAAAATAGACATGGCGTAGCTTGTCGTCGTCGCTCCATTTGTTGAAAGTCGCGGTCCGCTCGTATGTCTCCAGCCAGGTTTCAGGGTCTTCAGCCGATGATCCACGGAAGGTCGGAGGCTCCCGAGGTTGTTGCAGCAGGATGGGGGACGCTGGGGCTGCCATTGAAGTCGTTGACTTGGCCTTGATCGCTGTGGTCTTCTCGGGAAGAAGTCCGTACTCCGGCAGAAGTCCTTGCTGCCTACGGCTAGCTCGCTGGTTCTTGGTGACGCTGGCGTTGTCCTCCGGTTTCGGGCTTGGGTCGCGGCTTTGCGGGGGCGTTCGCTGCATGAACGCACTAGCACCTCCACCAGATGTCACGTAGTAGTGACGCTGAAGAAAACAGTCGTAAAACTGTGTGCGACGAAACTGGTTGTTTATTGGGCGAACCTGTGCCCACAAAATCAAGGTACACTCAAAGCACAACGATAGCGGCGAACACAGTCGGCGATCGTCGAAAATCTGATCAGCGGCGAAACGCGTCGGTTTTTATACCTGAGTCATCGAAGGTTCCAGATTAATCCCTGATGCCCGCGGGTCTTCCACAAAGTTCTAGACAATTCGCGTCGGTCATACAATCAGATAACGTAGGCGTCGGTGAAAACAGGCAACGGAAAGAAGCATCGATAACGTTCTAGAAACTTCCGATACAGGCGCGTCCTGCGCCGAGCGATAACGATAACATTTGTTAGCCGGTGGAAAGCGGCCACCGGTGAAGGATAAACATGTGTACGCGTCAATATGCTCACAAGTGTCGGCGGTGGTGGTCATCAGCCTATATTTATGTCCACTGCAGGACGAAGGCGATCCCCTGCGATCCTGTGAGCCAATCCTGGTTATAGTGCAGAAAGAATCCAAGCTCAATGACACATACGGGCGCGGGGACCTGTAACGCGCCCTTGAACTCGCCCTTGTCACAAGTGGGACCGAAAGAGACAAAGTCACCAGCCCTTCCCCTGTCGATAAAATAGGGGTAAGCGAAGCTTGTCGTCCGATTCTAGCGTGAGGGCTTCCCCTCACGCTAGAATCCCAGGCGAAACGTCAGCAATAAACTGCGGACCCAGAGTTGCGCAAGTGCGATGTTGAGGCCAAACGTCAGCGAAGAGCCGCCGACCCTGAGTTTAGTGCAAACGAAGCGCAACGCCTGCGACAGCGTCGTCTTGCCACAAGCGTCGTTTACCCCCATTTTCTCGACGGGGAAAGGGCTTGTGATTTTTTTTTTTTGTCTAGCACTTTTATATACATATCCTTAATTTTTTTTCTCCTTCAAAATCTACTCTGTACCGCTACGTATACCTGCAAGAGATCCGGTCGCATCAATTTCTTCTCTGCTTTTTTTTTCACCAGTACTCTAAACGCATCTTGCTTATCTCGACTGCGAACCGGTTGACCCTAGCGCTTCTGGAAGGTGTACGTTACCAACGGTTCTCACTGGGTGAATCCCTTCGTATTCCATTAGGATGTTCTAAGTGGTCTCCGGATTTTGGCTGCAGCATCCAGATGCCAAATCTAGTTTGATCCGGTATGTTTTTGCCCTTAGGCAACCGGGTCGAGCCTCAAATAGCAAGGCACAGCCCTTTCTGTTATCGTACAGATTTTCCCTTCTACTTTATTTATTTATTTCAGCAATACTGCTAGTCTGGAAAGACTGTGAGCAGAAGTTGGTTACAAGATGCACCAAAACATAACACAGACAATGCATATGTTGCATAACGTCCCTTGCGCATAAAAATATATTGTTACACGCGAAGCATATGCAGGGCGGATACATCGTAACGGTTGGCGTGTTTCGAGCCCGGTACAAAAGCATCCTGCCGAACGTCGTCTTCCTTCTCTACCGCCAGTCCCCGTGGTAATTCGTACTCTTTCTGTCCTCTACAATAAAAAAAAACCACATGTTAAAAAAAAAACCATGACCATCATTCCACATAACCTCCATCTATCTATAATCCTATAAATACAGTTATTCATTTATAAACAAAAAAGAGAAAAATGAATTACAGAAACTATTACTCTATGATAAAAGTTAAAACAAGAAAATCATAATCAATAATATAAATTAAAGCATTCCACATCTGCCACTCGATCTAATAAACAAAATACCTAGCACCTGAGAGCTATATCATACTAACCGGGTGGGGGGTACTAATAAAACTTCTTCTATTCTTCAGATTTTGCCCATTTTAACTAAAGCTAAGCCGAAGCAAGAAGACTTCACAAAGAACTCAAACAAGAAACCGAGGAAGAATATCAAGTGAAGAACTCACCACAAGAGAAGATTAATACTCACCATTTATGTTAACAGCAAGAACTCATTTGTATATATCCTAATAAATCCCGCAATGCAAGTCCGTTCCCTGGCCGTGGTTTCGCTGGTAGTCCAACCCTTTCCCTTTCCCCTAACCTCAACTTTCCCTCCCCCATCCCCCCTCCCATCCCATCCCCCCCCCCCCAAATTTTTATTTGGCAATGCCCTGTTCATTTATTTTAAATTGACAATGCCTGCTATGTTCTTATGGTGCGACAGAGGCTCTTATTTTATTAATTTATGCCTCACTATAACAAATGTCCTCTGTTACAAGAGCTCGTGACATTTCCCCGTTGGCAGACGAAGCCCGCCGGGAAACTCAATTCGTGGATTGCAAGGCTTCAGGTGGGCAACGTGCATGACTTCGGTTTTGGCCGAGTATAGTCCAGTGTTCGTGAGGCGTGCAATGCGATAGTTGACCTCGCTGAGGCGTTCAAGTATAACGTAGGGCCCAACATAGTGGGCCAAGAACTTCTGGTACAAGCCGCGCTTCCGTAAACGCGTCCAGAGCCACACAAGGTCACCAGGATTGAAATGTACATGTAGGCGACGACCGTCGTAGCGGAAGCGGATCTTTGGCCGGTCCTGCGAGGTCAAGGTGCGTAGCCGAGCAATGCGTCGCGCTTCTCCTGCTCGACAGAGCACCTTGGTAATAGAGTCATTGTCATGAGCAAAGTAGGGAAACATGGTGTCGAGTGTGTAACAGGCGGACTAGCATCGGTAGGCAGCTCGATGATAACTTATTTGTCCTTACTCAGTGTATAGAAATATCCAGAAAAGAAAGGAGACCGCTATATGTGACTTTTCTAGACATTACCGGAACGTATGACAACGCAGATCGCAGCATTTTGTGGAATATTCTAGAAGGGGAAGGTATCGGCAACGACTGTATACAGCTATTGAGGGAGATTTACCGAGAAAATACTGTTTGCGTTGAATGGGAAGGGATGACGAGCGAGGATAACGTTCATATCAACAAGGGACTGAGACAGGGCTGCCCTTTATCCCCGCTGCTGTTTATGATGTACATGGTAAGGATGGAAAGAGCACCAGAAGGGATCAATATCGGGTTTAACCTCTCATACAAACAAGCCGGCACAAAAGTTGAGCACCAGCTTCCAGGTTTATTTTATGCAGACGACATTGTGTTGCTTGCTAACAAGCAAAGTGATATGCAACGTCTGGCATCTGTGGAGAAGAATGTGAGAAGTTAGGATTAAAATTTAGCGTTAAAAAATCAGGTTTTATGGTATTCAATGAAAACAGTGAACAGACAGTGTTGATACAGGGCCAGGAAATACCGCGGGTAAAAGAATATAAATACCTCGGTGTAGGGATAAACGAGAAGGCGACAGATATCTGGAGACAAAGGAGAAAACAACAACAGCAAAAGGGAAGAGAAATGCGGCCATAATGAAACACAGGGCGCTATGGGGATACAATAGGTACAGGGTACTCCGGGTTATGTGGAAAGGTGGAATGGTACCATGGCTTACATTCGGAAATACGGTTGTTTGCTTGAAGTCAGGGGTACAATCAGGACTCGATGGCAACCAGAGGTCAGTGGGACGCCTCGCGTTGGGCGCCCACGGGAAGACTACTAATGAAGCTGTGCAGGGTGATATCCAGGTTTATTTTATGCGGACGACATTTTGTTGCTTGCTAACAAGCAAAGTGATATGCAACGTCTGGCTGATATCTGTGGAGAAGAATGTCAGAAGTTAGGATTAAAATTTAGCGCTAAGAAATCAGGTTTTATGGTATTCAATGAAAACAGTGAACAGACAGTGTTGATACACGGCCAGGAAATACCGCGGGTAAAAGAATATAAATACCTCGGTGTAGGGATAAACGAGAAGGCGACAGATATCTGGAGAAAAAGGAGAAAACAACAACAGCAAAAAGGAAGAGAAATGCGGCCACGCTATGGGGATACAATAGGTACGGGGTACTCCGGGTTATGTGGAAAGGTGGAATGGTACCATGGCTTACATTCGGAAATGCGGTTGTTTGCTTGAAGTCAGGGGTACAATCAGGACTCGATGGCAACCAGAGGTCAGTGGGACGCCTCGCGTTGGGCGCCCACGGGAAGACTACTAATGAAGCTGTGCAGGGTGATATCCAGGTTTATTTTATGCGGACGACATTGTGTTGCTTGCTAACAAGCAAAGTGATATGCAACGTCTGGCTGATATCTGTGGAGAAGAATGTGAGAAGTTAGGATTAAAATTTAGCGCTAAGAAATCAGGTTTTATGGTATTCAATGAAAACAGTGAACAGACAGTGTTGATACACGGCCAGGAAATACCGCGGGTAAAAGAATATAAATACCTCGGTGTAGGGATAAACGAGAAGGCGACAGATATCTGGAGACAAAGGAGAAAACAACAACAGCAAAAGGGAAGAGAAATGCGGCCATAATGAAACACAGGGCGCTATGGGGATACAATAGGTACGGCGTACTCCGGGTTATGTGGAAAGGTGGAATGGTACCATGGCTTACATTCGGAAATGCGGTTGTTTGCTTGAAGTCAGGGGTACAATCAGGACTCGATGGCAACCAAAGGTCAGTGGGACGCCTCGCGTTGGGCGCCCACGGGAAGACTACTAATGAAGCTGTGCAGGGCTGGACAAATTTTGAAGTGAGGGAAGCGCAGGGTAACATTGATTATGAACAACGACTGAGGAATATTGAAGAAAGTAAATGGGGTGCAAGAGTATTCAGGTATCTGTACAGGCAAAACATTGACTCACAGTGGAGGAAAAGAACTAGGAAGCTTACCAGCAAATATGCGACCGGTATGGCCAGCAACATGGCAACAAAGAACGTCAAACGCAAAGTGAGAGAGGCTGAGACAAGGTTATGGGTGTCGGCAATGGAAAAGAAACCTGCTATGACTAACTACCTCAAAGGAAAAAGGGAAATCAGGAAAGAAACAATTTATGATAACTTAAAGGGAAGCTCCTTACTTTTCGAAGCGAGATCAGAATGTCTTAGAACACGCAGTTATAGAGCGAAGTACGCCAAGGACGGAGCCGCATGTGCTTGCTGTGGTATAGCTAGAGAAACGGTGGAACATGTTTTATTGGAATGTGAAGAAATCTACCCAGCTGCAAGTCTAGGCTCCTCTAACCTCCTTGAAGTCCTGGGGTTCAGGGATAGCACGGGTAAAGTAAACATGTAAGCTGTAGAGATTAGTAAGAGGCGGTTGGAGGTTTGGTGTCAGAAAAGTAGGAAGACCACAAACAACGCAGACCTACAGAAACAGAGTTCCCAGTAATGGTTCAAAAAGGGTGATGCCTGGAATTCTTTGTATTTGTGTGTTTCTCAAAAATAAAGGTAGGAAATTAGGCAAAATAATAACGCGAGCTTGGTGGTGCAACCCACCACCCCGTTTCAAAGGGGACGCTCATAGCATCCCTCCATCCATCCATCCATGCGCTATCCTGTAAGCGCGGCGTCGTCAGGCGCGTAGCCTCAAGAGCTTTAAATCAGGGTTCGGTTTATCTATTCCCCGCCGTCTTCTTACGGTAGCTTGTTGAAGACACTCGCTCACCAGTTTAAACAACTTGTCGTGTGATGGGGCCTCTGAAATCAGCTGACGGAACTTGCTCCAGTTTGTCACTGTGTAGGCGGCTGTCTGGTGGCTAGGATTATGTTCTGGAATCAACCAAATTGGTAGGTGATCTGAGCCCCATGGGTCACATTCACATGACCAGGCCAGATACACATCTCTTGTTGATATCGCAAGGTCGGTGGTGGACTGTTCCTTTCCTCTGCCCACAAATGTAGGTGAGCCGTCATTGAGTGTTTGTAGATCATGTCGAACAATAAGCTCGTTGATCTCTATCCCAAGCTGGTCTTGTGGACGAGAACACCAGCGAGGATGGTGAGCATTGAAGCCTCTGCACACCACAAATGATGGGCCACACTGAGAGACTAAGAATTCTAATAAGGTGATGTCTGAAGATAGTGTCGGTCGATAATATATATGCTTGCCACAGTCGTTGTGGTATCTCTGAGACTCGCAGTAACAGCTGTACATTCAAATTCGGCATCGCAGATATCGTATGTGTCAAAAAAATGTCGCAGTTTCACCCGAAAGGCGAAGCATCAATTGCGATAGCAAATTAGTGTAGAGCTATAGATAGCTTGCACGTGACGTCATGGACGCGGCTTCTCGTCGTGATGGTTCTCCAATATGACGCCTAGGATGACGTCCGTGTATATTATATTCACTGCCGCAATCAGCCATGCTTCAACGGAGGAAGGAAAGCTTAGGAAAGGCCCCTGCCCTACCGGCTGTGTTGGAGGGTGTGAGACACCAAGAGACGCAGCTGCTCGCCCTGCCGGTTCACCAAGATTGCGCCTATAGGATGACGTCAGTACAAGCTATCTATACGAAGTAAGGATAGTAGTTTTATCAGCTGCATAAACTTGGACATGCAGCAGCACCAGCAACGCGCAGAACTGTTGTCGACGCCGTCGGCATTTTGCCCGCGTTTGCACCGAACGCGCGCGGCGTTTTTATATAAATACGTATTTGGTGCCGCAGCTATACGTCGCCTCCCCCCCCTCCCTCCCGTCCCCCCACAGCCTTTCGCGTTTGCTTTCTATACATGGAAGGGAGGAAAGAGACGCTTAATTCTGCAGCCCTTCAGCGAGCACGGTGCAGAACGCGCGTTTGCTCTCGATGTGTGTTCGCTCCCCGTGAAAGCGCACGTCCCTCGCGCCCTTTCACTCGCACATACAGCGTCCGGAGCGCGGCGACGATTTCATCGCCGTTGACGTCATAGAGGGAGGCGAATATAAAATTTCTGGATGTAAAGTCCCCTCCCATCACACTTGGGAGCAAGGGGACTCCCCAAGGGTCGGTGCTATCACCCTTCCTATTCAACATAGTGATGAGGAGTCTCCCAGCGGAACTCAATAAGATTAAATCGATAAAATTTAGCATGTACGCGGATGATATCAACATCTGGGTTAACAGTGGGAGCGACGCAGCCATCGAACTTAAACTACAGATAGCGGCAAATATGGTGGAAGAGTATGCGGCCCGCAGAGGCTTGTCGTGCTCGCCACAGAAATCGGAGCTATTAATCATTGAGCCAAAACATCAAAGGAGACACGCTGGGGGCAGCATACCAATCAATGTATTCATAAACGGAAAGGAGGTTCCCAAGGTGGAGGAAATCAGAATTCTGGGCATGTATATCCAGAGAAATGGATACAACCTCACGACAATCAAAAAGTTAGAAGGATACGCGGCGCAAGTCACGGGGATCTTTAGGAGAGTTGCACTCAAAGGCAGGGGCCTCAAAGAGAACAGCCTCCTCAGGCTCATGCAAGCCTTTATTACTAGTCGAATAGCGTATGCCACACCGTATCTTGTTTTTAAACAAGAAGAAAAAGACAAAATAGACGCGATTATTAGGAAGAGCGTTAAGAGAGCCCTAGGACTCCCAGACTCAACCTCGACAGACCTTCTTCTCAAAATGGGGGTTCACAACACGCTAGTTGAACTCATTGAGGCAGTACGAGTATCTCAGTTGGAAAGATTAGGCCAGTCCAAAACAGGGAGAAAAATCATGGAATGGGTAGGAATCCAATGTGACAGGGGTGCCCCGACTGGCAAGAAGGACATACCGTTGGACGTGCGTAAACGCTTCCGAATTGCCCCCCTACCTAAAAATATGCACCCTATCTACAACAAAGAGAGGAGAGCTCACAGGGCTAAAGCTCTAGCAAATAAACTTAAAAACACGCCGGCGCATAAAGTAGCGTACGTGGACGCCGCTTGCGGCAGAGACGGGGCTGCGGTATCGACGGTGGTAGATGGCGACGGGTGCGTTAAGATAGCGTGCTCCACGTGTACGAGGGACGCCTGTACAACCGAGGAGGTTGCAATAGCGCTCGCTTGTGCGGGTACAAAAGCGGGAGTCATATTATGCGATAGCAAATTAGCTATCCGAAATTTTAGCAAAGGGCGAATCTCGGAAGAGGCCCTCAAAATTCTACTCAAAAACCCTCCTAGTAGGGACCGAACTTATGTTTGGGTTCCGGCCCATGAAGAAGTCGCAGGTAACGAAGCCGCTCACGAGCTCGCCCGAGCACTCTACCACCGGGCAACTCTAGAGCAGCCAGTTCCAGGGATCAAAGATAGCATCATCACGTACAGGGAAATTGTCGATCATTACAAAGCCGAAAGAAAAATCTTTCCGCCTCCGCATCGGTCTCTCTCTCTGGAGGACGCTCGCATTTGGCGGCGCCTCCAGGGAAACAATTATACATCACCATATTGGATCTACTTAACTCAGACGAGGGACTATAACGACGCCCTCTGCAAAATTTGTAAGGAGAAAGGTACGTTAGACCATGTAATATGGGAGTGTGCTGGTTCCCCAGGGGCCAAAGAAAACATTGACAGTAGAGAAGCCTGGGAGGCCTTGCTCCAGAGCGAGGCTGAAGACGACCAGAGTCAAGCAATCCGCCTGGCCGTTGAGGCCGTGAAGACTCACCGTCCTCAACGCGCGGGGACTGCTTCGTCCTCCCCCCCTACCTACGTGTAGGTTAAGAGGCGGGCACCCCAGCTCGGTGGAATAATAAAGTTTTCACTCACTCACTCACTCACGGCGACGGCAGAAATCTGCTTTGGAGTGTCCATATAATTGCTATCGCAATAATAACTGCGAAATGTAGGTCATCTCGGACGTATAACGATGCTTTTGAAGTATTTCGCGGATGCTTGGCGTCCGTGCACTGGAAGGACCCGCTTGCCGGTGCTGTGCATCGAGCGTTACTGTGGATGCCTACGTAACCTGGAAGTCTAAATTCTTCGTTTCTTACATTGGTTTCTTGAAGCGCTATAACATCTGGCGGGGTGTTCATTGCGAGGAGCCGAAGGACTAGATCGGCATGCCGCGGTCGTAAGGACCTGACATTCCATAGCAGCACAGAGGGACGGGGCTTTCCACGAGCATTCATGTTGTTTCTAGTGAAGGCCGTCGAGCACAGGAACAAGAGCCTCTGGAAGTTGCTTTGCGGCTAATGCTGCTGGTGTCTGACGACCGGCAATCAGAGATCTAACGACATTGACAAGCATCTTAAGCAGGTTGACAAGTTTTTCGTCATTGTTGACCGAGACTGCTGTAGGCACCCTATTTACACAGTGTTCTACTGTAGACGACGCCTTGGGTGGAGTTGGTTCCGCAGCTTTCCGAGGCGTGATCTTAGCAGATACTAGTTCGGACGCTTTCGATGGAAGCGCCGGCCACAATATCGCAGAGCAGGGGCGTAGCCATGAAGGCGAAAATGCTCGAGGCCCGTTTACTTAAATTTAGGTGCACGTTAAAGACCCCAGGTGGTCGAAATTTTTTCCGTAACCCCCCCCCCTCCCCCCGCCCCACTTACCCACCCTTTGTTCACATCGCTTCGCGCTGACATAATTCAAGGAACCGGTGCTACTATATCACAATTTCATTCCTGGGCGCTTCCGTTTGGGTTGGTAATTTACAGCGAATCATTTCTGCATATGGAAAAAAATCACAGCATATCCACGGGGTGAATGATGATGAGTGGGCGAAGCTCCGGAGGGAACCATCGGATCTCCCGCTTAAGGGGACGCTAGCACAAACGCGTTAGAAACGTGCAGTAAAAACTCTCTAGTAAGGGGGAGCGGCCACAGCGTCTTACGCAGCCATTTACACATGCCGGAACGTGCACCGCGTTTGCCAACGCCATCACTTGACTGCTGAGAGAGTATACCCCCGGTATTCATAAACGCTCCTCGACTTGCACTTCACTTGCCACCGCTTTGGGCAGCGCGTTCGAAACGCGTTGAAGGTAAGGCGGAGAGGCCACAGCGTCTTACACTAGCTTCTTACACGGGCCGTAACGCGCTAGCACAAACGCGTTAGAAACGCGCTAGAAACGCGGCCTTTCGTTAATGTTGGGTATTTATTGCCATCGTGGTGCGTGTGTCCATGTCCGCTTCGTGGCGTAGTGGGCTAACGCCGCGCGCTCGGAAGCGAGGGGTCCCTGGTTCGAGTCCGCGCTACGGACACAACTTCGGAATTTTTTTTCTCATTTTTCTCAGACTGGTTACACACTACTACTACGACGACGGGGACGGAACGGGTGCCGCTATAAGGAGCTTCGCCCCTAAAAAACTGTCACGGAGTTTGTCAAGGCTTTGACGCTCTCTGAGGTTTTGGGCGAGAATGTGGCGGCCGCATTCTGAAGCAACGAATGCGGCAGCCGCATTTTAGATGAAGGCGAAAATGCTCGAGGCCCGTTTACTTAAATTTAGGTGCACGTTAAAGACCCCAGGTGGTCGAAATTTCCGTATACATTTCCGCCGCTTCCCTTCAGGTGCCGGTTAGGCCGCGCTCGCGCAGTCTCTTAGGCTACGTTCACACTTGGTCTCGGAGCTGTCGGAAGCGGCAAAATCTTGCAAAAATCCACCCGCTATAGGCGGCAAAACATGCAGAAAAACAAGCGGCGAGCCAAATTGGTCTCGGACCGATTTTTTCGCTATGGCGAAGCGGAAACGCGGCGGAAAGTCGTTCTGCTCGACCGGAAGCTACACTAGCATGTAAACAACCGGTCGTAAAATTAAACATGGCACCAAAAGTGTAGGCTGCAATGCTGATCGACGCGATCAAGAACCACCCCTTGCTCTACGACAAGAGTGGTACTAAAACGTACTGTCAGCAATACTCGCGATAGTATGTCGCGCGACCGGAGGTGCGGCAACGAAGCCTTGGCGTGACCCAACTTCTGACGCTTTTGCAAAGCCAGGCGAACCTACCACCACCGTTTCCAAGGTGTCCGCGTCTTCCGTTTATTCATTGTCCATTTCTAGAAAACAAGTAGGTAGAAGTATAAAAGCCATTTCTTCTTCCACTTCCATGGCAGACAATAGTTGGGCAGATTCCTCGTTGGCGCTCCATAATTCGTGCACGTGCACGGTATGTTGCAGAAGTCGCGGGGTGCTTTTCTCGTCGCGACGATAGATTGGGAGCGTAGGTCTCACGTAGGACGCGCAGGCTTCGGCGAGCCCAACACAAGGGCCTGCCCGGGTTTTAGCTTTGGTGTTCCCGTTGCCGCTTTGGTGTCCTGGAGGCGCCGACAATAATACGAAATGATGAAATGTTATTACAACTTGTAAATAAAAGCTATTAAAGAAATATAATCACGCCTAGGCACCAACCTGTGACTCAGCGCTACCGCGCCCGTGTGAGGAGAATCACGGACCGCCAACGAGGAATTTACCGAAGGTCGCAAATGACAAGCGAAGTTGCACAAAATGATCACTTTTGATGACGGGTGGGTCAATGGATGAACATACCGCTCGAAATAATGCGATAATGAGCGCCACCACGCCGACAAACGTACGCAGACTAGATGGATGTGGACGAAAGCGGCAGCGGCGGTAGCAAAACAAATGTGAACAACTTGGACATGCGCGGAAAAGATTTTCCGGCCGCTTTGGCCTTTCCGCCCGCTTGCCGCTTCCCAAGTGTGAACGTAGCCAGTCTGCGCGCGAAACGTCTCTTGTATGCGATTGCGCCCCTACGGAAGGCTGGTTGTTACTGTTGTGTTGTTGAATCCCAAACCAGCAATTGCGCAAGGCTGGTAGTTGCTGTTGTGTTGTGGAATCCCAAACCAGCAATGTACACACGAAGGGGTTGATGCCAGCAGTGAAATTCCACCGACTCGCAACAGAATGAACGAAACAGACAGCCGACAAGCATGGATTACTGCTGTGCGCAGTACAGCGTAAGTAAACTCTTGTTGCAGGCGCTGACAGTTCTCGTCGGAGTTCACGCGTCCTGAGAAATTGATTATGTGCATTATGCACTGAACAAGACCGGAGTTCATTCCTGCATCACTACTATTCACTAGTACACCAATCAGTCGAGATCCTGTGAGGTACAAGGCCGCTTCCTGTTTGCACCGGCGTAAGTGAAGCAGAAATGAGTTGCACGCACTACTTAAGATGCGTACACATGCCATATCTATGCTGTGCGGTGAAATATTCTGTACAATTCTGAATCTGTTGACGTAAAGGTAAATGACGGCTGCACACTCGCACACAGCGGAAGACACAGCGGCCCATGCACTTGCCGCAGGAAATGCAACCCTCTCGTATGAGGGAGCAGGGCGACGAAAGCTTCGAAAAAAAAAAGCCTTCCCCGTTTTGCGCGTACTTAAGTTTTCCAGCGCAAAGACGCAGCGAACAAGTTATTGCTATGGTAGTATGTATAGCCTGGTCACGCATGCATTTTCACGTGTATAGCCGACCTTGACATGTGAAACGCACTTTGCCCCGACGAGGACGACGCCACCTACGCTTAACGAAGATTAACAATTAATGATGGCTTTTCCGATCGGGCGGGTCGTCTCAATGATGCGTTTTCGAAGACTGGTTCATTCAGTGGCGCGATGAGAGACCGTTGCTCCAAACGCCCACTGTACCTGTCGTGCTTTACTGAGCTTGCTTTACTTTTCACTTAATTTCTTCACAAGCACACGCGAGGGGGGGGGAAGGGGGTCCCATGTTTTTGATATACATGTATAGAGTCTGCTTAAACTACCGATATTTATTATCGATCACGCCACGTAGAGGAAAACAGACGCGTGCGTAAGTTTTGCCATTTGTAGCCACTGGACGGGCACTGCGGCTACTCAGCTTCTCTCCTGATGCCTTCTTCTTAGCTTTCAGAACCTTTTGTTTTTTCTTCAGTGTGGGACATTCTTTGTCTGTTGCCAAGTGTTCACCGTTACAGTTCGGGCACCGAGATGTCGGACTGTCGCAAGAATTTGCGTCGTGATTTTGACCATATCTGGCACAAACCACAGCACTTGTGCAGAAACCCTGCACATGACCAAGTTTTAAATATTTGCGGCACTGTAAGGGTCTCGGTACGAAGGGCCGAACTGGGTATCGCACTAGTCCAGTCTTTATATGATTAGGCAGTTTTGCACAGTCGAACAGAATCTTAACACACTTTGACGATCCGAGCCGTCGAGCGCTGATGATTTTGCATGGTGGCGTACAAACGATCATACTTTTTAAGACGTCGTCTTCAAGTTCTAGGTCAACATCAGATATGACGCCAGCTGTTACATTCGTGCCCTGTGGTATGTAAGCCCGTGTGTTATTGACACCACAGAGTTGAGACAGGCCAAGTAGAGTTTGCACCATCTTCTGATCTGTTGCGTCCACGGCAATATTTTCCTTGGGTTCACTCGAACCTCTTGAATAAGACCCGGTGCCAGTTTGAAGGAAAAAATCATGCAGTTTCTGTTTGGAGATAGCATTCAGGCTTACCATCACGTCGACCGATACGAAGGCTACTGTCGTAGTCACGATGCTGTTGTATATGATGGTTGCTTCGCTTGATGACGATGCCGAAGACTTCTGTCTTGAACGCCGATGCTTAGCAGGTATGAAGGCATCCGAGTCGTCCGACCTGGCGTCAGACTCGGAATCGGCAGTTTCTGCTTCCACTGAGGAGCTGAGGCGCTTCCTTACGACGGGAGGTCTATCCCTGCCGCTAGACGGGTCCACCACCACCATAGCAGGCTTCGCAGGGAGGGCCTCCCAGCAAAGCAGCAGTCTTGAAGGCCCGTACAAACAGCGCTGGGTGTTGTTGATGCACAATTAAACACAAAAAACTTCAGCATCAAAAGGAACCACCAGCCGAACGCACAAACGTCTTCCTGTGCTCCTGCGCTACTGCGTAAATAGCAGTGAGAATGTAAACCATGAACTGGACTCACTGCTGGTTAGTGGGAAGGTTGAAGAGGCTTCTCACACGATAAAGAAATCCGCAATGGTTTATTTGTGCTTCTGCGCTACTGCGTAAATGAAGCATTGTGGATTTCTTTATCATGTGAGAAGCTTCTTCAACTTTCCCACTAACCAGCAGTGCGTCCAGTTCATGGTTTAAATCCTCACTGCTGAAGAGAAGTGTCAAATCACCCTCTTCACAGTTGTCACCGGTGGTAGCTTTCACCAAATCGTAGAAACTAAGGCAGTTCAAGGTGAGCAAAAATTTGGCAGCAGTACGATAGTAGCATCCAAGCACGAAACAATGTTTTGGCACCATGAATACGCATATAGACTTGCTGCAGCACAAAAAGAAACGAACGTAACTTCCCACAGGACAGGGCGGGCGGTGTCACTGAAGCAGCAGAGCCGGCGCGACTCTCATCGGGCGACGTGATGATGATGATGATTTATTTGTGTCAACGCGTGTCAACGACTGCGCGCGCCCCCTCGCGGCTTCCTACCGGCGGCTTCAATGTGCCCCGTAGGCGCTGCGTGCCGCTCATCACACTTGCCTATTCTAGTCACTGTAGTTACACAGTGTCTAGAATGGGGGTGCGACTGTTTTCACAACAAATCCGTGCAAGGGTGGGGCCTCGCCTCGATGACGTATCACCATTTTCTTTTTTTTTTTCTCTCTCTCTCTCTGTTTAGCGGCGCGGTCGGTGTGCGGCGCCTCAGTTCGGATCAGCTCATCCCACGTGAGCGAGAAGTTGGCTCGTATCATATTCGCGGCGTGCGTTGTTTTGTTTCGCTTGTGAAAGCGCGTAATGCAACGATGAGGGAGCCTCCTGACCGACAGAAGGCGATCGAAAAGTACCTCCAAGGGCAAAAAACATGCGCAGATGCTTACAAAACAAACGCCCAAGCGCAGCTCTGAAGCATTTATGTAAAGACCACAGGGGCAGACTTTCTCGTTTTTAAAAGTCACAATTAGCTTGCATGCGCGGTTCTAATCATGACTGAAACCGAAAAATATCAGTTCAGTTATTTTTACGTTTATCGAAATTTCTGAGGATCGGGAAACATTTCTGTGCATATTTTGGCGCTGTTTTTTACTTTACTAGCCCAAAAATACGTCCTTACCTGAGGATCGGGTCATGTCGCGGTAACCAGAACAATACTCCACTCAAACCGAAATAAATCGGTGCCAGGGGAACTCTGAACCAGTAACCAGAACAATGATAACCCGATCTTCAAAAAGGCGAATCAAGATAAAAAAAATTGTGTAGTGTTGCGCACTAACAGAAATTGAAAACAAGTCGTTCTGCCGGGTTGAATCCCTGGTTAAAATTACTACTGCGTTTTTCAATGATAAATCTACGCGCAGAGCGAAACATTAAGAAGCAGTCGATACATCCTTACATTTAGACGGCTTTTTCAGGTCTCTTGATGTCCGCACAGCATACCTCTCGTTGACGGCAGCCAAGGACCTCTCAAAAAGCTTAAGCTCATCGACTGACTTCAGGTAGCCATGGGAGTAGCCGTCTTCATGATGATGTAACCCTTGGAGGCACTTTTCGATCGCCTTCTGTCGGTCAGGAGGCTCCCTCATCGTTGCATTCCGCGCTTTCACAAGCGAAACAAAACAACGCACGCCGCGAATATGATACGCGCGCCAAGTTCTCGCTCACGTGGAATGAGAGGTACTTTTCGATCACCTTCTGTCGGTCAGGAGGCTCCCTCATCGTTGCATTCCGCGCTTTCACAAGCGAAACAAAACAACGCACGCCGCGAATATGATACGCGCGCCAAGTTCTCGCTCACGTGGAATGAGAGGTACTTTTCGATCACCTTCTGTCGGTCAGGAGGCTCCCTCATCGTTGCATTCCGCGCTTTCACAAGCGAAACAAAACAACGCACGCCGCGAATATGATACGCGCTCCAAGTTCTCGCTCACGTGGAATGAGAGGTACTTTTCGATCACCTTCTGTCGGTCAGGAGGCTCCCTCATCGTTGCATTCCGCACTTTCACAAGCGAAACAAAACAACGCACGCCGCGAATATGATACGCGCGCCAAGTTCTCGCTCACGTGGAATGAGAGGTACTTTTCGATCACCTTCTGTCGGTCAGGAGGCTCCCTCATCGTTGCATTCCGCGCTTTCACAAGCGAAACAAAACAACGCACGCCGCCAATATGATACGCGCGCCAACTTCTCGCTCACGTGGAATGAGCTGATCCGAACCTAGGCGCCGCACAGCGACCGCGCCGCCGAGGGAAAAAAAAGAAAATGGTGAAACGTCATCGAGGCGAGTCCACGTCATCGAGGCGAGGCCCCGCCCCTGCACGGATTTGTTGTTAAAACAGTCGCACCCCTAGAACGGGGCTCCTGCTTTGCCCAGGGGGCGCTACGAAAATAGTACGAAAATGGTGCTAAAGAGCGCCCTCTCTCCTGAACTGGGTGGTACCAAACTCGGTCGTCTGCTTCGGAAAGCATGTTTACAATATGGGCCCGCCACTTTCGGTTGTGTTGTACCACGGCCTGCAAAAAATATCGGGCGCCGAACATTTTTTCAGAGGTGGCACGCTGCGTAAAGGCAAGAAATTATGCAACGCCGAATACGTGTACGCCGTTCAATGAATAAGCTAGCGGCGAAGTTTTAGCGCGGTGTCAATCGCTAGTGAATTCAGCGAGTCGCGTACGAAGTTGAACTTCAGGTAAGGTTTGCACGCTGCTAGATTCAGGCGCACAAACGCGAGGGAATGTTTGCTAGAAATGAATTCACAGCAGCGATAAGCCGACGTCATGTGTACGGAACTATTCGATCGCACGACGGTACGTGCCGCGACGGCAGCGGTCTTTCAGCATGCCGCGAAACGGCGGGCTTCCTGTAATCTTTGTTGACTACATGCCGCTAGACAAGTAGTTATGCCTGCGCTGTAGTAGCTGTGTGTCTGACCCTTTAGCAACTGATAAATAACTGATGCAATGCATATTCTCTCGCAGTAACGTACTACGTGCGAGCTCATGCGCTGCTCGCTTGATGTAGCTTTTAATGACAGCGCTCGAACATCGATGTGCTGTAATCAATACTGCCTTGCTGGTGCTGCCTCAACGTGCTGGCTTGAGGTCAAGGATGAGTACACTTAACTCTCAAACCTGTGCTGCTCGTAGTAGGGTAGTGAAGTTATCCAGCGCGCCCGACGCTCCGCTTCGTGAGGCCTTGAAGGAAAACGGTAGAATCTGATGCTGGGATTCAGGCCTTCTTGCTCGTGGCAACTCAAGACGCAGCAGTAACGACGGTGACGCTCTTTCGAGGCTGAGCTAGGTCCCTTCGGATAGGCGTCGACGATTCCTTCTGCTTCCAGTGTTACGTCCCACGGCACACGGAGAGTCCGTTTTTGTTAAACTAGGTTGCGGCCCGCTCACGGCGTGTCTGTGAGAAGTGACGAGCCTTGTCGCACTCGCAAAAGGGCAGAAAATGTGCGAATCGACGCAAAACTCAGGCTAGAAACGTGCTTCGCCAAAGCCAGGGTTCAGTACTACACAAGCTGGTACTACCACGGCCGCCTGGATCTGCGCGCGCGGCGGGGTTGCTACGGCCGTCCCATTCGACGCGCGCCCAAGTGAAAAAAATGTAATTGAGGAAGTTCCCCCGCGTGGCGGCGCTGTGCTCCCCTCCCCTCGTTCTCATTGACTCAGTGTATTGAGATACCAGAAAAGGAACCCTTTGGCTCGCATTTCTGGATATCAAGGGAGCCAGTGTAAACCAAAAGGATTTGTGGGACATACATGTGGAAGATGGAGTAAGTAATCTTTTAAAAGATATCTATAAAAGTAACAAGGTGCTTATAAAATGGGAAATCAAGGTATCCGGGCCTATACAGATACAGCAGGGGCTTAGGCAGGGGTGCCCTCTGTCACCTCTGTTGTTCATGCTGTATTTACAAGGATTAGAGAAAAAATCAGAGAGGAGCGGACTTGGCTTCAACCTTTCCTTTGTCAAGCAAGGAGAATTGATTAAACAGTCATTACCAGGACTGATGTACGCGGATGACATTGTACTTATGGCTGACAGCAAGGAAGACTTGCAGAGATTAATGGACATCTGTGGTAAAGAGGGAGATAGCTTAGGTTTGAAGTTTAGTAAAAAAAAATCTGCAGTCGTGATTTTAATGATAATCAGGGCAGCGAGCGTAGGATACAGGAGGTTACGCTGGAGGTGGTGGATAAGTACAATTATCTTGGAGTGTGGATAAACAATGGGGCTGAGCACCTAACGGAACATGAAAAATATGTAACGGCTAAAGGTAGCAGAAATGCAGCTCTGATGAAAAATAGGGCACTGTGGGATTACAATAGGTACGATACGAAGTGGTGAGAGGGATTTGGAAAGGGGTGATGGTCCCTAGTTTGACTTTCGGTAATGCGGTCCTGTGCATGAGATCAGAGGTTCGAGCAAGGTTGGAAGTTAAGCAGCGAGGGGTAGGTAGACTTGCTCTGGGAGCACACGGAAATACACCAAATCAGGGGGTACAGGGTGACATGGGATGGACGTCATTCGAGGGCAGGGAAGCCAGCAGCAAGATAGAATTTGAGGAGCGATTGAGAGAAATAGCAGAAAAGTGGTGGGCAAGGAGAGTTTTCAGTTATTTGTACATGAGGAATGTTGACACAAAATGGAGGAAGCTGACCAGAAAATTGTCAATCAAATATTTGGACTGCAGGAGGGGTGCAAACCAGGAAACAGCGGTTAAGAAAAAGGTTGAAGAAACAGAGAGGGGTCTGTGGAAAACAGGGATGCAGATGTAATCAGCACTGGGAACATACAGAACTTTCAAGCAATAAATTGCCAAAGAAAATATCTATGATAGTTCTAGGGGAAGCTCTTTGTTGTTTGAAGCCAGGACGGGAGTATTGCGGACTAAGATGTACCGAGTCAAGTACAAAGGTACTAAGTACACGTTGTGCGGTGCGTGTGGAGAAGAAGAGGAAACGGCTGAACACCTCATACTTTTCTGTAAAGGGCTTAACTCTACAGTGCAAAGCAACGGGGCTGATTTTTTTTCAGAGTATTGGGGTTTAGGGACAGTGAAAGCAAAATAGACTTTAAGCGGGTAGAAATAACCAAACGGAGGTTATCTGATTGGTGGCTAAAATCAAGGCAGGGGTGAAATTTCACCCACCGCAAAGTACAAAATATGTTAATAGTCATGGCTAGGTGGCGTATGCCACCGCCCGATTTAAAGGGTTCAGCCTCATCCATCCAATCATCCATCCATCCCTACTGACGGAGTCGCGGCCGTGGCTTGGAGAGATGCGCATTTGACACCGTGCACGTGGTGAAGAGGGCTTGATCGTTGGCCCAGAAGTGTATTGACAGCTGCAGGAAAGTGCACGAGAATCAAGGTACGTGGTGATATATTCTTCAGTCGGCTTTACACAGCGAGAGTGTTTCTCTGTAGGGTAATACGATCGAGACGCCTAGGCAGGGTGTTTACGCGAGTTCGTGTGGTGCATTGCATCTGCCTTGAGACATGTATTCTGGCGAGTGAGTTGCCGCTGTGCCTAAGCGCTTCCCCTGACCCTACTTGTCATTCTTTTCTTGCGCTCGCTTTTCGGTTCTTCCAAAAGAAACGTATTTCATCATCGTGGTCTCTGTATGGCTACGTACATTCTCGGGTCGAGCGCTGTGTTCACAGAAGTCTTCATATACAGGCATCACGGGGGTAATAATTTTGCGGTACATTTTCTCCGACCTGATGTACCGGCCAAATTAATTATTCGGGGTCCTTGCACATATGCGCGTCACATTTGCATGGTCAATTTACATAGCAAATTTATAAAGCCCCTAATGTCAAACATTAGCGCAGCCGTTAGAGACACAGCGGCTTACCACGTACGAAAAAAAAAAAACTAATGAATAAGGCACTGAGCCGAAAAGTTCTACACGTTCGAAGAGAGCACTACGAGTGCGCAAGGGCTGTGAGTTTGCCATTATAAATTATTGTATGCATTGTGAATGTGTTCTGCTGGTAATTTCACCATGAATACAAACATCACATGCACGTATGTACAGATGTCTCAGAAAGTTGCTGAAAGAAGTTGTCGCAGTTTCACCTGAAAGGCGAAGCATCAATTGCGATAGCAAATTTGAAGACAGCTATACGGAGTAATGATAGCAGCTTTATCAGCTGTATAAACTTGGGCATGCAGCATCACCGGCAACACGCAGAACTGTTGTCGACGCCGTCGGCGTTTTGCCCGCGTTCGCTCAAAATGCGTGCGGCGTTGGTGACTGTTGCCGGGACCTCTGATATAAATAGGCACTTGGTGCCGCAGCTAAACATCGCCTCCCTTCCCTCCCTCTCCCCCTCCCCCACGGCCTCTCGCGCTTCTTCAAGAAGGTACGTTTACTCTACATATATGGTGATTGTAGAGGAGGAAAGAGACGCCTACTTCTGCAGCCCTTAAGGGAGCACAGCGCAGAACGCGCGTTTGTTCTCCGCCGTGCGTTCACTTCCCGTGAAAGCGCGCGTCCCTCGCGCCCTTTCACTCGCACATACAGCGTTCGGCGCGCGGCGACGATTTCATCTCCATTGACGTCATACGGAACCTCACGGCGACGGCGACGGCGACGGCGACGGCGACGGCAACGGCGACGGCGACGCCGACGGCAGAAATCTGCTTTTGAGTGTCCATATAATTGCTATCGCAATAAAAATCTCTGCTGCCTCGTTAGCCAGGTGGCATTCCTTCTAGCAGATAGAGCTCGAATGCCTTCTCTCGCTTGTAGGCTTTCCATTGGCATGCTGCGCTTGAGCGCGCGGAAATCATTTCCGCCAAATTTGGCTCACGAGTGTACTCGTTTGGGGCAGCACCATCCCGACAGAGCCTGGAGCGCAAAGCAAAAAAAAAAAAATAGAATAGAATAGAATAGAATCCACTTTATTTCCAACACACAAGTTGGGGGGCAACACACAATAGCGACAGGGGCCATCGGTGCTTCTGCGCGCCTTTTTGTTCAGCACAAATGTTCGCGATTTCTTATAAAGCGATATATTTAAGGTGGCGCAAATCGTCTCGCGCGCAGCCGTAGCAAGGCAGTTGAGGGGTCGGAGGCGCGCGCCGCGGTCCGGCGAAAGGAGCGGCCACGACCCACTGAAATACTGACCTGCTCAGCTGGCGGCTCTCTGTGGAGCTCTCGTTCCAGAGTTCGCCGCTAAGAGGGCGCTCGAGTTGCCCCACCCGCTCCTTAGATGGAAGACATACCAAGAAAAGAAAAGGGTTGCGAGTGAGCTCGTGCAAGAGAAAATTAAATGCGCAAGTGAACGTTGGGTGCATAACATTCACAAAAGAGACAAAGGCGCTCCAAAATGATTCTGGAACCATATAAAAGCACTCGGAGCTCCAAATAAAGCTCGCAAACGGCTATAAGGGATGAAGACGGTAACATCTACGAAGGATACGATGTGCTACGGTACATCACAGACGTTATTAGGGATAACTTCGGCACGAAAAAAAGCGTAGTTCAGACAACAGATCCAGCAACAGCAGAGAGGCCAGAGAGATCAAAATTCAGCATAGAAAGCTTTTATTGGAAAAAGGCAGCAGAAAATGTCCCTAACAACACGGCAGCAGGACCCGATGAAATCCCAATACAGCTAATCAAAAACATCGGTCCAAAAAGCAATGCCATAGAGCAAGTGATTAGAACAAAGAATACTCTCGTTGGATGGCGTGAAAGCAAGATGAATTTCATCTACAAAGGCAAAGGAGATAAGGATAAGACGAGCTCGTACAGGCCAGTTACAGTAACGTCGGTGATATATAGAATGGCAAGGCAAGCCATAAAATTAGAACTGTCGAAGTGGGTGGAGGAAAACGGTGTATTGGGGGAACTACAGAATGGGTTCAGGCCAGGCAGACGCTTAGAAGACAATATGTTTGTACTAACTCAGTGCATAGAGATTTCAGTAGCTCAGAAAAGACCTTTATGGATAGCATTTCTAGATATTAAAGGAGCTTATGACAACGTAGACAGGGAATTGTTGGGGGATATTCTTCAATACGAAGGCATAGATGACGATTTCGTGGAGCTGCTGAGGGAGACATATAGAGACAACCAAGTACAAGTGGCATGGGAAGGCCGAAAAGGAAATGAAATGGTGGGAATTCACCAAGGATTGAAGCAACGATGCCCTCTGTCACCATTGTTGTTCACGCTTTACGTCAGGGGTATAGAAAGACGACTGGAAAACAGCGAATTAGGTTTTGATTTATCCTACATGCGTAATGGACAAATGGTGCAACAGAAGGTCCCCAGACGACACAGACGCAGACGACATTGTGCTACTAGCGGACAATAAAAAAGATTTACAGATACTTGCGAATATCGGTGGAAATGCAGCGACAAATCTAGGCCTTAAGTTTAGCACAGAGAAATCAGGAATTATGATCTTTAATGAACACACGAGTAACTTCGTGGTGTCAATTCACCAGCAAGTAATACCCATAGTGAAGCAATATAAGTACCTCGGCGTACACATAAACGAAGGAAAGAATTACTCAAGCAACCACCAAGATAATCTGAAAATAAAGGGGAAGCGGAATGCAGCAATAATGAAACACAGAGCACTGTGGGGCCACAATAAGTATGAGGTGGCGCGTGGAATCTGGAAAGGAGTAATGGTGCCAGCGCTAACATTCGCAAATGCCATTATATATGCTTAAAATCGGATATATTGGCAAGTTTGGAAGTTAACCAAAGATCAGTAGGCCGGTTGGCTTTGGGAGCCCACGGTAGTACCACAAATGAAGCAGTGCAGGGTGACATGGGTTGGGCCTCTTTTGAAGTCAGAGAAGCACAGAGCAAAATTAGTTTTGAAGAAAGGCTCAGGAACATGGATGAAAATAAATGGGCGGTTAAAGTGCACAAGTATCTCTACATGAAAAGCGTGGACACAGAATGGAGGAAGACGTCAAGGAAGTTGGCAACCAAGTACAGGATAATCGAAACTGCAAATAGACAACCAGGAGCCATCAGAAAGAAATTGAGAGAAATAGAGACCGTGAATTGGATGCAAAGAATGGAAACAAAAAAGGACAATGGAGATTTACAAGAATGCGAAGAAAGAAATTAGAAGGGAAAATCTGTACGATAACACAAAGGGAAAATTTATTTTCATCCATGTTCCTGTCTTGCTATTTGAGGCTCGAGCCGGTCGCCTAAGAACCAAAACATACCGGAGCAAATATTCGGAACTATATGAGGCATGTGTATGCTGCAGTAAAGATCCAGAGACCACTCAGCACATCCTAATGGAATGCGACGGGATCCACCCAGTGAGAACCGTAGGTAACGTGCAACTACCTGAAGCGCTTGAGTTTAAAGTGGAAGGAAACATAAACAGATCAGCCATAGAGATAAGCAAGAGACGATTAGAGTACTGGTGGAAAAAAAGCAGGGAAAAGATGGATACGACCTGATCTCTTAAAATCATAGGTAGCGGAACAAGGTAAATTTTTGAAAAAGAAATATATTGAGAGGTATACAAAAATGCTAGATAAAGAACATGTATAGTATACCTGATTAAATGAAGCAGGCTAGGTGACTATTTGTCGCCGCCCCGTTTCAAAGTGGATGCCAATAAATCATCATCATCATCCAAGCATTGACGGGCAATGGTCACAGCATACGCGGGCGCACTGTACAAGTGCTTCACTCACGCAACGTGCTCAAATTCAGGCATATTTTGATTTATTGTAATGTTTGCGACAGTGGCGCACCGGCAGGGGGGGGGGGGGGTTCCCCCCCCCCCCCCCCCCCCGTTTTGTTTAACCGTTTTCTTTCCTTGCGCCTTTGAGTACTGCAACTAAGATGTAAGACGCGCAATCGTCTGCACACTCGCAAACTTGCTCAAATATCTAATGTTTTGACGATTTCCCATGAAGCAATTGAAAGTAGTGCTTTTTAGATGGCATTGGCAAACTGCAACCCCCCCCCCCCCCCCCCGGCATAAATCCTGGATGCGCTACTGGTTTGTGGTAGTGAGAATGTTCATCTGCACTTCAGCCAACATTTCAAAGCGTTTATTTACAAAAGAATCAACTGCACCAAGACTGGTGTACGATTCGGTTCTTCAGCAAATAACTGATGCTGCGCACGTTTCTTTCTTTGTTTTGTTGACCGTCAGACCGTGCAAGTGCGAAACCATATAATGCGCTCTTCAGTAGAGCCCTCATGTGTAAATACTATTTCCAGCGGTTGCTTGGACGGCAGTTGAATTTTTTTCTTTTCTTTTCTTTCTTAGCTGGCGCTGAATGTTTTCATGTTGCTAGATTTGTTTGGGACTCTTTAAGAAATAGTTTGGGTCCCGGAGAGTGTCTAAGGAGCATTGTACTGTTCAAGAAAGTCTACCATACGCTCTCTTTTCTAAAAAGTCTAGCAATTATTTCCTGGTGCAGTTGCCGAGCCCGCACTGCTGTGTCGCCATTGCTGTCGAATGTGCCCATATTATCCATGCCTTGCTTATTTTGGCCGGTGATGTTGAAACGAACCCCGGTCCTGACATTCCTGAAAGCCTACTAACCGAATTGCGAAAACTAACCGCTGGTCAGAACCAGCTGATCACTGAAATTCAGGGTCTTAAGTCGCAACTTACTTCTACCGACAAAGCAATTACTGATCTAAGCAAACGAATGAACGACCTTGAGGGTCACTACCAGACGCTTTTGCCCATTCGAAACGAAGTGGATGCAATGCGCACCACGACTGAGCAGGCTATTTTTCGCATTTCCGAGCTCGAAGCACGCATCGACGATGCCGAAAATCGTTCACGGCGGGCTAACTTAATTTTTTACGGCATTCCTGAGCCTTCCTGCTCGGAAACCACTGCCGACTGCGAAAGATTGATTGTGGATCTGTGCCGCGATAAGTTGCAACTGATGATTGATCCAAAAGAAATAGAACGTGCACATCGCATCGGTCGTCACTCCCCCAATCACTCTCGCCCCGTCATAGCGAAATTTACATTCCATAAAACCAAAGTAAACATCCTTTCGAATGGCCGAAGGCTTAAGGGCACTGACTACAGTATTAGTGAGGACTTTTCTCGATCAGTTGGAAATTCCCGAAAACATCTCCTTGCGTTCGCAAAAGGTAAAGGCGTTCCATTTTCTCTGCGCTTTAAGACCTTGTTCATTGGTTCAAGAAAATATACTTTTGATGCCGCCTCGAGTAGTGTTAAAGAGGTGGCATAGCAGCTACATCACCCCAAACAGAAAAATAACATAACACCGACTTGCTGCAGAGATAGCGCTTCGCTTTCTATAATATACACCAACGTGCGCAGTTTCCTCCCAAAGCGTGAATTGGTGTCTAACATAGTCTTATCAACCGGTAGTGACATACTATTACTAACTGAGACATGGCTGAGCAGCGCCGTTACTGATAGCGAAGTTCTAGCAGACCTGCCCGGTTTCTGCCTCTATCGGAACGACCGCGAAGGAACCCGTGGTGGTGGTGTACTAGTCGCTGTTCGCGAGCAGTTACCATGCTCGCTACTTAACGTTACGTCAGATCTTGAGATGCTATGGGTGATAATCGATACCTTTCCAAAAAAAGTGCTACTTGGTATCTGTTACAGACCGCCCAATGCTACTTCTGATTTCTGTCATCAACTTAACAACGTCATAAGCGAACTGGTAACCACCCGCCCAAACGCGCAAATCCTGCTCTTCGGTGATTTTAACTTCCCGCAAATAGACTGGCGTACCATACAATCATTCTCGGTATCCGGACACACAGAGGTCAAAAATTTTGTCGATTTCTGCCTTAACCTTTCTCAGCTAGTAACCGAACCAACCCGGATTTCGCAGCAAACTGCTAATGTCCTCCATCTCATACTAACCGACCACCCTGACAGCCATTTGTTACTTGCCAGAGATCAGTGATCACAAAGTCATCCATGCCACGTTTTCGTTAAATTTGTTAGCACGGGATACCTTTAAGAAAACAATATGTCTATACGACAAAGGAAATTACGAAGCAATAACTGAAGCTATGAATACCTTCTTTCCTGTATTTGAATCAACTTTTCACGATCATTCCGTTAACAGCAATTGGACGCGCTTCAAAAACAAACTAAGTGAACTTACAAAGAAATTTATTCCTAAAGTCACCTTTCGTTCTTCTCAGCAAAAACCATGGTTCACAAAAGCCCTAAAACGCCTAGAAAACAAAAAAAGCGCCTGTATCGCGCCGCCAAACAGAGTGGGCGCCCATGCGCATGGGATAAATATTATGAAGCCGAACAGAGCTACGTTGACGCACTGCGTCACGCCAAACACTCCTTTTATCACAATGATCTACCAAGCCTATTAATCAATAATCCGAGGCAATTTTGGAGAGTCATAAACAATAGCGAAACGCGCACTATTAAGATAACTAACGAATCGAACGAAGTTATTAATGATTCCGATTGCGCCGACGTGTTTAATACCGCCTTTGCTTCTGTGTTTACTAACGAATCTAATGCGCCTCCCGTTTCGTCATCGCATAGTATGAACTCGTCAATGCCACCCATTGCCTTCAATGTAGACGGTATTTGAGCGGTCATCGATAAAATCAAGTGTTCATCATCTTCCGGCATGGACGAAATTAACTCAAAAATTTTAAAAAACACTAAGCTTATTTCTGCAGCCAATTTGTCTTTGATATTTGCCCAGTCTCTTTCTTCAGGTTTCATTCCAGATGACTGGAAAATCGGGAAGGTCGTTCCAGTCCACAAATCAGGTAACAGAAACTCGCCTCTTAACTACCGCCCCATTTCCCTAACAAGCGTCCCTTGCAAAATCATGGAACATGTCATATACTCTCTTATCATGAATTTTCTTGACTCGAATCACTTTTTCCATCCCGCCCAGCACGGATTCCGCAAAGGTTTCTCCTGCGAAACACAGCTGGCCATCTTCCTGCATGATGTTCACACTAACCTTGACAGTAACATACAGACTGACATAATCTTCCTGGATTTCTCTAAGGCCTTCGATAAAGTCCCTCATCAACGTCTAATATTGAAACTAACAAGACTTAATTTGCATCCTGATGTTTTGAATTGGATTATTGAATTTCTTAGTAACCGCTCCCAATCTGTCATTATAAATAATCATCTATCTAACCCTGTGCCAGTAACATCAGGCGTCCCACAAGGATCGGTTCTTGGCCCTCTATTATTTCTAATATATATTAATGACTTACCTTCACATGTGTCCTGTAATATCCGAATGTTCGCCGATGATTGTGTCATTTATCGCACTGTACGTAACACCTACAATCAAACAGCCCTGCAGAAAGACCTCTCCGCTATACTAACATGGTGTGGTGATTGGTTAATGTCACTTAATGTAAACAAGTGTAAAGTTATGTCTTCCACTCGTAGCCGTAATCCCCTAGTATTTCCTTACCAAATCGGAAGCATGCCTCTCGAATTAGTAGAGTCCTATAACTACCTAGGTATCACCGTATGCAATGATCTGTCCTGGCATAAACATATTTCTAACATCATATCATCTGCTAATAAAACACTAGGTTCTTTAAAGCGTAATCTCCGTCAGGCCCCTAAAAACGTAAAACTGCTTGCCTACAAATCCCTTGTTCGACCAAAACTAGAATATGCATCTGCCATTTAGAGCCCGCACCAAACATATCTTATCACCTCACTTGAATCTGTTCAGAACCGCGCCACTAGGTTCATTCACTCACAATATTCATATGACGTCAGTATTTCTGCACTTAAAACACAATCCGGATTAACACTACTATCTAATCGCCGACGCGTCGCTAGTCTTGAGCTCTTTCACAAGTTCTTTTCCAGTGTCCTTCATCATGCTCCATACATCATTCCTGCGGCACGCATCTCTCATCGCACCAGTCATCCGCAGCAAGTCGCACGCCCGCGTGCCCGAACCACTCATTTTTCCGCCTCGTTCATTCCTCGAACAGCTAAAGACTGGAATGGCCTTCCTGCTGGCATTGTTAACATCGCTTGCCCGTCTTTGTTCAAACAGCGTGTGATTGATCACTTTGCATATATTTAATGATGTGTACCAAATGTGGAACCTATGTTATACCCACCCCTTATGTAATACCCCCTCCGGGGGTCTTTAAGGACAATAAACTGAACTGAACTGAACTGAACAATCTCGATAAAATTCCAAGGCCCAGTGTGTAAGTCTGGGCACCATCAACTTCGCAATCTTCTAAACTGTCATTGAAGATTAGTGGTGCATCTGTTTGTACCAATTCATAACTTGTCGTCCTGTGATATTCTTTGCGACGCGCGTAATGTATACGACAGAGGACCGTTTATTTACTGCATAAAATTCGACTGTATAACGTACGTGCTTGCACCTCGTTTCACTCTCCTTTTTGCTGATTACATGTGGCTCGCTTTTGGTCGCACAATGAATAGGAGTATTGAAAGCAGTAAGGGATTACGAATCCCTTACTCACTATCTTTGTGCAGCCCATTATGCTAACTATAACCACATACTTCTAGAATGCCCTCCCCCCGCCTTAAGATGTGGAGATGTAGGCCCTAGGCAGCTCCGAGCCTGGTCTGCAGGACAACGTCCTGCGCTGGGCCGTGGAGGTGATGGGGCTCTGCCACGAGTAGATGTCGCCTCCGACCCCCGCAGATCCTGCAGGGTTTTAATCCTGACAAAAAATAAGTTGTTCATTCTGTAGTGATGAAGAAGAACAGGGAGCGAGCAGTAGTGGGGCGCTCTCATAGGGCGTGAGCGCAGATCACGAGCTCTTGGCGCCAAGACCATTGCGCTCTTGCGACTGTACTGGTTTTTCGCCTGCCCCTTGCCGTCAGCAAATCTCCTTATCAAAGTGGTGGAGGCGCTGGGTACCCTCTTCAAACCTGGAAATCCGAAGCCGGACGTTTCCCACCACTGCTCCGACAATGCCTGATGACGCCACCCAGCAAGACGCGGCCCAAGCTCCATCGGTCATCGTGTCAAGCGCGCTGCGTCAGCGCAATCTCGCTTTCTTTAGCGGCACCGATGACCGTGACGTAGAAGATTGGCTAACGTCGTTTGAAAGGGTGAGCGCGCACAACAAGTGGGACGACGCTACAAAACTACGCAGCGTCCTGTTCTATACCTAACAAACGTCGCAAACCTCTGGTTTCGTAACCTTGAGTCAGACTTCGCCAATTGGACGACTTTCAAGACGAGCTTCGCGGAAGTGTTCGGTCGCCCCGCAGTGCGCAAGCTTCGCGCTGAACAGCGTCTACGCGGACGTGCGCAGCAGCAGGGCGAGAATTTCACGAGCTATATTGAAGACGTCATTGACTTGTGCAAGCACGTGAATCCTTCTATGATTGAGCAAGACAGGATAAAGCACATCATGAAAGGCATAGACGACGACGCCTTTCATATGTTGCTGGCCAAGGACCCACGTACCGTGTCGTGAACTCGTGACCTTGTGCCAGAGCTTCGACGAACTACGTAATCAGCGCGTCCTAGCTCGGCGGCAGACGTCAACAGACGATTCCCTCGCTGCGTTGACCATCGGCGGAGACCACACGGCGCTCCTGTCACAGATTAAGGAGCTTGTGCGTGAGGAAGTTGCTCGACAGCTTTCATTTTTTCCGACCACGCAAGTGCCTACGCCTAGGCTAACTCCAACCATCCGACAGGTGGTACAGGAGCAGGTCACCGAGGCTTTGCCGTCTGCCTTTCAGCCAACTGGTGTCACCGCGCCGCTATCATTTGTGGTGCCGTCTGCTGCTTCTCCGACTCCTGTTGCCGCGCCTCTGACGTATGCGGATGTCGTCATGAAGCCACGTCCTCAATCAGTACTGACCCCTCAACCACCAATTCGACCACCAGCGACGGCGCTTTTCGGGGCGCAGCCACAGTACGCAAATCCTTGGCGCACTGCAGACAACCGCTAGATCTGCTATGCTTGCGGAATTCCGGGTCATGTTGCGCGCTTCTGTCGCCGACGCTTCGCGGCGACCGCGAGTACGCCGAGATATGCTGACTACTCCTTCCGACCTCCCTATCGCACGCAGCCAGAACGAGAGCCTGAAACATGAGCCCGTGATCACCAGCCCGATGCTCAACCTTTTGCTGCTCGTCGGTCCCCCTCACCGCGCCGCCGTTCTCTTTCGCCTATGCGTCGTCGGTACAACACTGGTCAGGCGGAAAACTGACTACCGCAGCTTCTGAGGCACGAGCTGCGCCGTCGTCAATCGGTCCAAGTCCTCGCTTGTCCCCCGCCAATGTTATTGAAGTGTTTGTTGACGGTGTACGAACTCTTGCGCTTGTGGACACCGGCGCCGCTATTTCTGTAATGAGCCATACGTTTTGCCGTTCTATCCGTAAAGTGACGACGCCACCTTCAGGATTTTGTCTCCGTACTGCGAGCGCACAATATATTCAACCCGTTGCAGCATGTAAGGCCAGGGTGCTTATACAAGACGTGATCTACAGCGTTGAGTTCCTTGTGCTGGCCTCGTGTTCCGATGATCTGATCCTCGAGTGGGATTTTTTGTCCCGTAACCACGCTGTTATCGACTGCGCTCGTGCTCAGGTAGAGTTCGCTGTTTCCCGAGACGCCTTCCGCCCATGTGGCCGGTCCTGGGGATAGAAAGCTTGTCGTCACCGCCGATATTGACCTGCCACCTCAGAGTGCCGTCATTGTTCCCGTTTCTTGTGCCGCCCTTTCCGACGCCACCGTTCTGTTCACGCCATCTGAGTTGTTTCGTCGCCGCCACAATACGTCACTGCCTTTTGCCATCCTTGCGCTTCATCGCGACAATACCGGACTACTTGTTTGCAAGAAGTTGAAGAGAGCGGTGTGAACAAACAGGGATAGCCGATATTCTAGTTGACGTTAAGCGGAAGAAATGGAGCTGGGCAGGCCATGTAATGCGTAGGATGGATAACCGGTGGACCATTAGGGTTACAGAATGGATACCAAGAGAAGGGAAGCGCAGTCGAGGTCGGCAGAAAACCAGATGGGATGATGAAGTTAGGAAATTTGCAGGCGCAAGTTGGAATACGCTAGCGCAAGACAGGGGTAATTGGAGATCGCAGGGAGAGGCCTTCGTCCTGCAGTGGACATAAAAATATAGGCTGATGATGATGATGATGATGATGATGATGATGATGATGATGATGATGATGATGATGATGATGTTTACAACCCCAACTCGGGCCATCTGACTTTGTACCGAAATCAAACGCTTGGCCACGTTCAGCCTGTAGACGCTGCTGTTATCGTACTCCTTGACCACTCTGTGCCTGAGACTCAGCATCCGCTGAACGCCCTGACCCCTCACCTTGCGTCCGACGCCGTGCTCTCGGAATCTTTTCACCATTCCATCGACAGCGACCTCAATCCGGCTGCACGGACGCAGCTTCTTCCCTTCTACACGAGTTCCGCACTTCGTTTGACTTACCGCAAGCGTCACTAGGCCAAACTAATGCGGTTGTTCACATGATTGACACTGGGCCTCACGCTCCTTTGCGACAGCGCCCCTACCGTGTGTCACCTGCGGAACGTCGTGTCATTACTGAGCAGGTTGACGACATGCTTCAGCGCGGAGTCATTACGCCTTCTTGCAGCTCCTGGTCCTCTCCTGTTGTACTGGTCAAAAAGAAAGATGGCTCTATTGGATTCTGTGTGGACTACCGACGCCTCAACAAGATTACTCGCAAAGACGTCTATCCTCTTCCTCGAATAGACGACGCCCTCGGTTGCCTTCAAGGTGCCGAATTTTTTTCTTCCCTCGACTTGCGATCGGGATATTGGCAGGCCCCTATGGCGGAGTGTGATCGTCCCAAGACGGCGTTCGTCACACCGGATGGCCTGTATGAATTTACCGTGATGCCTTTCGGACTTTGTAATGCCCCCGCAACATTCGAACTGATGATGGACGGCATTTCACGCGGTCTGAAATGGAAGATACGTCTGTGCTATCTGGATGACGTTGTCGTGTTCTCTCCCGATTTCGCTACACATCTCTCTCGTTTACGCACAATTCTACGCTGCCTTACAAACGCGCGCCTTCAACTCAACCTGAAGAAATGTCACTTTGGGGCTCGCCGGCTAACCATCCTCGGCCACGTCATCTCCAAAGATGGCATTCTCCCTGACCCGGAAAAACTACGTGCTGTTGCCGAGTTTCCGAAGCCTTCTACCCTCAAAGAACTTCGAAGCTTTGTCGGCTTGGCCTCCTATTTTCGTCGCTTCGTCCAAAATTTCGCCTCCATCATCGCACCGCTTACGAAGCTCCTCGCCGGCCCCAGCGACCTTTCCCACTGGACACCGGCCTGCGACGACGCATTTGCGACACTGCGCCGCCTACTTACTTCGCCCTCCGTGCTACGCCAACCGAAATACATACTGACGCCAGTGGTATTGGTCTTGGTGCAGTTCTCGCGCAACGCAAGCCCGGCTTCCCTGAGTATGTTGTGGCCTATGCAAGCCTCGCCCTCACCAAAGCGGAAGTGAATTATTAGGTCACCGAAAAAGAGTGCCTCGCGATTGTATGGGCGTTAGAAAAATTCCGCGCCTATTCGTACGGCAGGCCTTTCGACGTTGTAACCGACCATCATGCACTCTGCTGGCTGGCTTCCCTCAAAGATCCCTCTGGTCGTCTCGGTCGATGGGCTCTTCGTATTCAAGAATTCGACATTCGCGTCGTTTAACGATCCGGGCGCAAGCATTCTGACGCGGATGCGCTCTCTCGTTCACCCGTCAAATCCGAAGCAGGACCTCCTTCAGCGGTCGACTTTTTCCTGGATGTTCTGACCATCACCGACATGCCTTCGGAACAGCGCATGGATCGCGTCCCTCTTGAAAGTTCTGTGCGCCTCTTCACCCGCTAGCCCACCCCGTGCCCTTCGTCGACAAGCCAAGCATTTCGCAATACGCGATTCACTTTTGTACCGCCGCAGCTACCTGGAGGACGGACGTAAATGGCTGCTGGTCATACCCAAGCACTTGCGAGCCGATGTGTGTGCATACTTCCATGCTGATCCGCAACATGCCCATGCTGGCGGGCTGAAAACGTATCAACGGCTCCGCCAATGCTACTACTGGCGTGGGATGTACACATTTGTCTTGTTGTGAACATACAGTCTTGTTCCGCATGTCAACAACGGAAGACGTTTAACCATACACCCGGTCAGCTGCAGCCTTTACCATGTCCTGCCCGCCCTTTTGAACGCATTGGAATCGACCTTTATGGACCGCTTCCGTGCTCTGTTGCTGGCAATCGCTGGATAATTGTCGCGGTGGACCATCTGACGCGATACGCAGAAACCGCTCCACTCCCTGCGGCTGGTGCTCGTGACGTCGCTTCCTTCATATTGCGCCATTTCATACTCCGTCATGGAGCCCCACGGGAACTGCTGAGCGACAGAGGCCATGTGTTTTTGGCCAACTTGATACAAGAGCTGCTCCGCTCGTGTCGTATTCTTCATCGCACATCAACTGCCTACCATTCTCAAACGAATGGGCTCACGGAACGTTTCAACCGCACGCTCGGTGACATGCTGTCTATGTACATTGATTCTGATCATTCCAATTGGGACGTCGTTCACCGCGACACAGTCTACGACGGGCTTTTCACCATTCTTTCTTTTATATGGCCGTGAGCCATCCTCCATGCTTGACACAATTTTACCGTACCGCCCGGACGCCTCCGAATTCAGCGCAATTTCTGACGTCGCCCAGCATGCAGAGGAGTGTCATCAGCTGGCCCGCTCGTTCACGTCCGACAGCCAAGCCCTGCAGAAAGATCGCCGCGACACCGATGAGCATGTGCTGAGTTTTGCCGTTGGATCCCTCGTCTGGCTCCGAATACCTTTCAACTCTCCTGGCCTCACTCCCAAGTTTGCTGCCAAGTACCACGGGCCCTACCGCGTCATCGAGCGCAGGTCTCCCGTAACTTATGTCATTGAGCCGGTCAACCCCTCCTCGGACAAGCGCCGTCTCGGTCGCGACACGGTCCACGTCAGCCCCCTCAAGCCGCATCACGACCCTCTTATCCTTGCGTCCCCTTGAGTCGCCAGGATGGCTCCCCTTCGCCGCCGGGGTTATTGTAGTGATGAAGAACAGGGAGCAAGCAGTAGTGGGGCGCTCTCATAGATGTAGGGCGTGAGCGCAGATCACGAGCTCTAGGCGCCGAGACCGTTGCTCTCTTGCGACTGTACTGGTTTTTCGCCTGCCGCTTGCCGTCAGTAAATCTCCTTATCAATTCATTCATTCATTGAAAGCAGTACATCTTATCTTCAGTCTTCATGTCATATTCTGGCCTTTCGATTGTGATTGTGTCTGTGTTTCTTACTTTCTTTATCTCTACCTTGCCGTCACTTTACCTCCCCCTACCCTCTCTCCCCAGCGTAGGGTAGCAAACCGGATCTTCCCATCTGGTTAACCTCCTTTCTTCTGTCTCTCTCTCTCTCTGGTCTTTGGTGCACAAATATTTCGTGCAACTCTTGCCTCGCATGGTCGCAATGCAAATTTGATACCGGTGGCGAAGGTAATCGGGAAATGCCATTAAGTGACAATAAATGTACGGGCACATCTCTTTAATCACAGAACACCTACATATAATAATTTAAGGCATGTAGCTGCATTTTCGGCACGCCAAATAACACTAGGGCAGCCTCACCTTTTCTACAAACTGCATGCCTTGATCCATTTTTACGCCCAGGTGCGTAAAGCGGGAACTTAAAGTAAGGCATATGCCAGGCGTCTTACCCTGCCGTGATTTACACAAAGTCACGTAGCAGTGCGGCATTATTGTTGATTTTGCTGAATCAACGTACTTTTGCTCCTTTTCTTAGTCGTACAAAGTGCGTACCCACGCAAACATCCCCGCTTGGCGCGAGCAGACGACAGCAAACGTGCGGTGCAGGTGGGGATAACTAGTAGCGCCATAAGGCTCGTAGTGGCGGAAATATGAGCTAGTACAGGCGCGCTGGCGTTCTGCTCGCTGGTCAGGTCAGTAGTACAGTAGGTCGCGGATTACACCGTCTCCGTCCGAATGGGACCGCCGAAGCAACCCCGCCGTGCGCGCCGATCCAGGCGGCCGTGGTACTACCCAGATAATTTTTCTCGCCGTCACCAAACGCCGCTACTACACCTCAAACTCCAACTACTCGGAAAAGCAGCTGGAAATAGCAACCCAACAAACTGAGGAAGTAATTTCAGAGGATACTAAAACAGAATGTACATGTGCAAATTTAACAGGGCTATTTGAGCCAGAGCTTGCTAAGGTACGAGTCATGCCCAAAGGGAACAGAAGACGTACGCCCAAGAGCTGGTGGGATGAGGAGGTTAAGAAGGCCATAGAGGAACGTCAGGAAGCATCCAGGTAACACAGATATTCAAAGCAGAGGGTTGAACCAGAAGCTGACGTAGGCAGAAAATGGAATAACTTCTTAAACTGTAGAAGGGAAGCATCCCATTTGATCAATGAGAAGATTAGAAGGGGATCCAATGGTTGTCAGAAGTAAACAAAAAAAAAATCACAGCATATCCACGGGGTGAATGATGATGAGTGGGCGAAGCTCCGGAGGGAATCATCGGATCTCCCGCTTAAGGGGACGCTAACACAAACGCGTTAGAAACGTGCAGTACTCTCTAGTAAGGGGGAGCGGCCACAGCGTCTTACGCAGCCATTTACACATGCCGGAACGTGCACCGCGTTTGCCGACGCCATCACATGACTGCCGAGAGAGTATACCCCCCGTATTCATAAACGCTCCTCGACTTGAACTTGACTTGCCACCGCCTTGGGCAGCGCGTTCGAAACGCGTTGAAGGTAAGGCGGAGAGGCCACAGCGTCTTACGCCAGCTTCTTACACGGGCCGTAACGCGCTAGCACAAACGCGTTAGAAACGCGCTAGAAACGCGGCCTTTCGTTAATGTTGGGTATTTATTGCCATCGTGGTGCGTGTGTCTATGTGCGCTTCGTGGCGTAGTGGGCAAACGCCGCGCGCTCGGAAGCGAGGGGTCCCTGGTTCGATTCCGCGCTGCGGACACAACTTCGGAATTTTTTTTCTCATTTTTCTCAGACTGGTTACACACTACTACTACTACGACGGGGACGGAACGGGTGCCGCTATAAGGAGCTTCGCTCCTAAAAGGATAGAAAAGCAGCGAGGAAATTTTGGAAACATCTCAACTCCTTGAGTAATAAGACTAGCCTAGAGCAGAGGTATATAGTTACAGCTCAAGGTGTTCGGCTAGAAGGAGATGAGGCAATGCAACATATAAGAACAATGATGACAGGAAAATTTAAAGAACGAAACGTAGCATGTGCTCAATCAGGTGAGGATGGACTAGTCAGTGCAGTGGCCGCACTGGCACAAAGCGAGTGGGAAAGGGCAGAGAAGAGGGTTCCTAGTAGCACGTCGACAGGTCCTGATGGCATCCCAATTATGTTGATTGGGATGCCAACAGTTCTATCTTGCTGCTGGCTTCCCTGCCCTCAAATGACGTCCATCCCATGTCACCCTGTACCCCTTGATTTGGTGGATTTCCGTGTGCTCCCAGAGCACACGGAAATAACACTAGGGGAGCCTCACCTTTTCTACAAACTGCATGCCTTGATCCAATTTTACGCCCGGGTGCGTAAAGTGGGAACTCAATGTAAGGCGTATGCCAGGCGTCTTACCCTGCCGTGATTTACACAAAGTCACGTAGCAGTGCGGCATTATTGTTGATTTTGCTGAATCAACGTACTTTTGCTCCTTTTCTTAGTCGTAGAAAGTGCGTACCCACGCAAACATCGCCGCTTGGCGCGAGCAGACGACAACAAACGTGCGGTGCAGGTGGGGATAACTAGTAGCGCCATAAGGCTCGTAGTGGCGTAGTTTCCGTGTGCTCTGGGAGCACACGGAAATACACCAAATCAGGGGGTACAGGGTGACATGGGATGGACGTCATTTGAGGGTCCAGGGGGCGCTGACACCCGCTTACACATAAAGTCCCTATTGACCCTTTTCCCGGCGCTCCCGTGGGCGCTGCCATGTTTGATCACATGGTGACGCGTCCATTGCTTGCCTCAGCTGCCTCCGTTGCCTCCGAGTTTACAATGCAAGCGCGCGACGCCGGTGCGGCGCAGCAAACCTCCGTTTCGACGCATATCGTAGACGATGACTGTGTGGACGACACGAAGCTTTGGCCCCAGCTTTAGAGGACATGTAAGTGCCTTCAGAGCTCATTACGCCTTGTCCAAACGGCGCGAGCAGCGTATGCGGTGCTTTACTAAAAGCGGGGCTAGACATGCATTCCAAGCTGTCCAAACTTTCCGCTTATTAAGTAAATGATCAGGATCAGTGTGCTCGTTCTTTATTTGGCAAACATTTTGAAGCAGCAGTTGTCATGTTTCTGACTCCGTAAAGTTCCTCGGTGCTGCCACTATTTGATTTTTTATTTTCAGCCTAATCACTCGCGGGTGTGCTCTGCTGCGATGGATTTGTTCTTGCGGCGCACAAAGCTTGGAATGCAAATGTTCTGTACTTTGTGGTAGCTTGTAGCAAAGGCGTATTATCGCTAGTCCCTCGCTTACTCTGTGGACCGTCACGAAACGTTCAGCTTCCAACATTCGTGTCTTGTCGGTGTAATCACCGTCACTCATGCTTCGGCACATTGATTCAAATGTGCGCCCATTCACTTATTATTGATACGTTGGCGGTAGGGCTGGTGTAAGTTTTCGTGCGAGTAGGGGTAAATGTGCAAATAACGTGCAAGAAACTTACTATGACAGTAAGGCGTTACTTCCTTTTGTAACGAGCGGTACTCACACTTAAGTGCCGACGTTGCGGAGTTGAAGTCCTCCCTTTGTAGGTTAGCTATACAGCGCTGGCGGATGAATTATCTTTTTTTTATCCTCGAGGAAAGCCAGCATCGCGAAGGCCCAGCAACACAGGCTGTCCTTACGTAGCAGCGGTGACACAGGTTGATTCCATTCTTTAATATGCGAATCAATATTTTTGCAGCGAACTACCGATTTATCGTTACGCAATTTGCAGCATGAATTGGGCACAGTGCATTAGCGAACACCCAGTGGCATTTCCGACAGCTGATCGAACAGTAGCAGGGCAGAAGCAGTAGTGGTTTCGTATTCGTGCGCATTTGCTGAGGCAACGTATGGCACGCCGCCGAAAGCGCCATCTCGTTCCTCTAGAGCAAACTGCTCCGAGAAAAGGGTCAATATAGTAAAAGTACCACCATCTACTCTTTCCTCCGTCGTCTCCTCTCCTAAAGCGCTTGCTCTTTTCTTTATTTTTTGCTTGCGAAAGCAAGTCGACGGTGGCGGCCCTAGAAAGTCCACGTTGAAACTTTCAGGCCGGGCCACGGCCGGGCTCGACAGGCGCGCGTGCTCGCTTCGTACGGCCTTCGCATCGGGGCTAGTTCTTGCCTATCGCCGCTGCTTGGTGGGGGGCGCTGCCACCTCACCCTGCTTAGAGTTACTGAATATGCTCCCTTGGTAACTCTAACCCCGCTCAGCTGTTTCCAGCCGATCTGTGCAGCGCGCGCAATGCTGGAAGATGGGGTCGGGCGCGCTTCTTACCTCACCGTGCATTCAAGAACAAGTCGCCTAATTGTACAGGACGCGTGAATGGTTCATCTAGGCTTCTTATAGATGGATGCAGTGTAACCGTAATAATACATCGAGCTTCTTTAAATTCACTGGGGAACATGGAGATGCATGCGCCGGGAGAACAGCTCTCCGCCATCAAACGCATATGCATTTTGGGCAATCAAAATAAATATTTATTGCTCGTATGCACACGCCACATGTAATGTCATTTGCAGTAAATGACATTCATACCGAATGTCATTGCGTTCCCAGTCTACACGGGTACACAAACCCGCCGCAGTGGCTCAGTCAGCTGCTGGGCACGAGGTCGCGGGATCGAATCTCGTCCGCAGCGGCGGCATTTCGATGGAGGCGAAATGCAAGAACGCCCGTGCGCTTGCGTTGTAGTGCACGTTAAAGAACCCCAAGTGGTCAAAAGTAATCCGGAGCCCTCCACTACGGCGTGCCTCATACTCAGAACTGGTTTTGGCACGTAAAACCCCAGAAAGAAGACCGGGTAAACAAAAATGGCATTCGGAATTGATGGCAATGTTTATCGGTAGGCTTCTATGATAACGAGACCTTACAGATCGTGCTTCTTGTTTACATATTTTCACTATATTGTTAGCAATACAATGGTAAACATTTGATGGTAATTTGAAAATATATTACACTTCGTTTTAACTTATTAATTTTCTAATTTTTTGCCAAGCCCCTGTCGTCGAGATTACACAAGTTGCGTGTGTTCGGGAAGTATGGTTGCCATACTTTCAGGCGAAAACTCTTGCGGGCACAGTAGTTCACAAATGTGTCTTATTCACAATTACAATCTAAAGTGTTTCCTTGGCGACTTGTGTACATAGGCCGAAGGCTTGTCGTTTTCGTCAGTCAGTTGGTTTGAGTGATTTACAATGAAATTTGGTTGCTGTTCAAGGCACATGTTATGCACTGCTTGAGGCAATTTGTCCCACAAATACAAAAGAACACTAATAAGCTGGATAACATGCGAAATAATTCGTTTAAAACGCAGAATAAAAAGGTTGAGGAAAACTAACAAATGATGCCCAGTCTCAGACTTCTGCCAAAAATTAAACTCCTTAAGCAGACTGCTAAAAGAAAAAACAAAAGCAGGAAAACAGCGCTTCTGAAGTGCAACGCTTAGCAATTTTATCAAAGAATCACCCCAGAAATTCTGGCGTTACGTCCGGCACAAAGATAACCCTCCAAAACCGTTATCGCCGACCGAAGAAAAGAAACAAGCAGACGCGTTTAACGCATTATTCCATTCTGTATTTGCCCCTGACAATGGTATTACGCATGCTTACAGGCCAGATAATATGGAGCAAAACGAGGCGCTGAGCGCACCAGTCGTAACCGAAGCAGGCGTTCTCTCACTATTACTAAATTTAGACAATAAAAAGTGCAACGGTCCAGACGGAATCCCGAACTGCTTCCTGCTTCATGCTTACAGGCCAGATAATGTGGGGCAAGACGAGGCGCTGAGCGCACCAGTCGTAACCGAAGCAGGCGTTCTCTCACTATTACTAAATTTAGACGATAAAAAGTGCAACGGTCCAGACGGAATCCCGAACTGCTTCCTGCTTCATGCTTACAGGCCAGATAATGTGGGGCAAGACGAGGCGCTGAGCGCACCAGTCGTAACCGAAGCAGGCGTTCTCTCACTATTACTAAATTTAGACGATAAAAAGTGCAACGGTCCAGACGGAATCCCGAACTGCTTCCTGCTTCATGCTTACAGGCCAGATAATGTGGGGCAAGACGAGGCGCTGAGCGCACCAGTCGTAACCGAAGCAGGCGTTCTCTCACTATTACTAAATTTAGACGATAAAAAGTGCAACGGTCCAGACGGAATCCCGAACTGCTTCCTGCTTCATGCTTACAGGCCAGATAATGTGGAGCAAGACGAGGCGCTGAGCGCACCAGTCGTAACCGAAGCAGGCGTTCTCTCACTATTACTAAATTTAGACGATAAAAAGTGCAACGGTCCAGACGGAATCCCGAACTGCTTCCTGCTTCATGCTTACAGGCCAGATAATGTGGAGCAAGACGAGGCGCTGAGCGCACCAGTCGTAACCGAAGCAGGCGTTCTCTCACTATTACTAAATTTAGACGATAAAAAGTGCAACGGTCCAGACGGAATCCCGAACTGCTTCCTGCTTCATGCTTACAGGCCAGATAATGTGGGGCAAGACGAGGCGCTGAGCGCACCAGTCGTAACCGAAGCAGGCGTTCTCTCACTATTACTAAATTTAGACGATAAAAAGTGCAACGGTCCAGACGGAATCCCGAACTGCTTCCTGCTTCATGCTTACAGGCCAGATAATGTGGGGCAAGACGAGGCGCTGAGCGCACCAGTCGTAACCGAAGCAGGCGTTCTCTCACTATTACTAAATTTAGACGATAAAAAGTGCAACGGTCCAGACGGAA
Source organism: Dermacentor silvarum (assembly GCF_013339745.2). Classification (NCBI taxonomy): domain Eukaryota; kingdom Metazoa; phylum Arthropoda; class Arachnida; order Ixodida; family Ixodidae; genus Dermacentor; species Dermacentor silvarum. The sequence goes on along the minus strand of NC_051164.1, from coordinate 5,020,622 downwards.
TCCCGAACTGCTTCCTGCTTCATGCTTACAGGCCAGATAATGTGGGGCAAGACGAGGCGCTGAGCGCACCAGTCGTAACCGAAGCAGGCGTTCTCTCACTATTACTAAATTTAGACGATAAAAAGTGCAACGGTCCAGACGGAATCCCGAACTGCTTCCTGCTTCATGCTTACAGGCCAGATAATGTGGGGCAAGACGAGGCGCTGAGCGCACCAGTCGTAACCGAAGCAGGCGTTCTCTCACTATTACTAAATTTAGACGATAAAAAGTGCAACGGTCCAGACGGAATCCCGAACTGCTTCCTGCTTCATGCTTACAGGCCAGATAATGTGGAGCAAGACGAGGCGCTGAGCGCACCAGTCGTAACCGAAGCAGGCGTTCTCTCACTATTACTAAATTTAGACGATAAAAAGTGCAACGGTCCAGACGGAATCCCGAACTGCTTCCTGCTTCATGCTTACAGGCCAGATAATGTGGAGCAAGACGAGGCGCTGAGCGCACCAGTCGTAACCGAAGCAGGCGTTCTCTCACTATTACTAAATTTAGACGATAAAAAGTGCAACGGTCCAGACGGAATCCCGAACTGCTTCCTGCTTCATGCTTACAGGCCAGATAATGTGGGGCAAGACGAGGCGCTGAGCGCACCAGTCGTAACCGAAGCAGGCGTTCTCTCACTATTACTAAATTTAGACGATAAAAAGTGCAACGGTCCAGACGGAATCCCGAACTGCTTCCTGCTTCATGCTTACAGGCCAGATAATGTGGGGCAAGACGAGGCGCTGAGCGCACCAGTCGTAACCGAAGCAGGCGTTCTCTCACTATTACTAAATTTAGACGATAAAAAGTGCAACGGTCCAGACGGAATCCCTGAACTGCTTCCTGCTTCATGCTTACAGGCCAGATAATGTGGAGCAAGACGAGGCGCTGAGCGCACCAGTCGTAACCGAAGCAGGCGTTCTCTCACTATTACTAAATTTAGACGATAAAAAGTGCAACGGTCCAGACGGAATCCCGAACTGCTTCCTGCTTCATGCTTACAGGCCAGATAATGTGGGGCAAGACGAGGCGCTGAGCGCACCAGTCGTAACCGAAGCAGGCGTTCTCTCACTATTACTAAATTTAGACGATAAAAAGTGCAACGGTCCAGACGGAATCCCGAACTGCTTCCTGCTTCATGCTTACAGGCCAGATAATGTGGAGCAAGACGAGGCGCTGAGCGCACCAGTCGTAACCGAAGCAGGCGTTCTCTCACTATTACTAAATTTAGACGATAAAAAGTGCAACGGTCCAGACGGAATCCCGAACTGCTTCCTGCTTCATGCTTACAGGCCAGATAATGTGGAGCAAGACGAGGCGCTGAGCGCACCAGTCGTAACCGAAGCAGGCGTTCTCTCACTATTACTAAATTTAGACGATAAAAAGTGCAACGGTCCAGACGGAATCCCGAACTGCTTCCTGCTTCATGCTTACAGGCCAGATAATGTGGAGCAAGACGAGGCGCTGAGCGCACCAGTCGTAACCGAAGCAGGCGTTCTCTCACTACTACTAAATTTAGACGATAAAAAGTGCAACGGTCCAGACGGAATCCCGAACTGCTTCCTGCTTCATGCTTACAGGCCAGATAATGTGGAGCAAGACGAGGCGCTGAGCGCACCAGTCGTAACCGAAGCAGGCGTTCTCTCACTATTACTAAATTTAGACGATAAAAAGTGCAACGGTCCAGACGGAATCCCGAACTGCTTCCTGCTTCATGCTTACAGGCCAGATAATGTGGAGCAAGACGAGGCGCTGAGCGCACCAGTCGTAACCGAAGCAGGCGTTCTCTCACTATTACTAAATTTAGACGATAAAAGTGCAACGGTCCAGACGGAATCCCGAACTGCTTCCTGCTTCATGCTTACAGGCCAGATAATGTGGAGCAAGACGAGGCGCTGAGCGCACCAGTCGTAACCGAAGCAGGCGTTCTCTCACTATTACTAAATTTAGACGATAAAAAGTGCAACGGTCCAGATGGAATCCCGAACTGCTTCCTGCTTCATGCTTACAGGCCAGATAATGTGGAGCAAGACGAGGCGCTGAGCGCACCAGTCGTAACCGAAGCAGGCGTTCTCTCACTATTACTAAATTTAGACGATAAAAAGTGCAACGGTCCAGACGGAATCCCGAACTGCTTCCTGCTTCATGCTTACAGGCCAGATAATGTGGAGCAAGACGAGGCGCTGAGCGCACCAATCGTAACCGAAGCAGGCGTTCTCTCACTATTACTAAATTTAGACGATAAAAAGTGCAACGGTCCAGACGGAATCCCGAACTGCTTCCTGCTTCATGCTTACAGGCCAGATAATGTGGAGCAAGACGAGGCGCTGAGCGCACCAGTCGTAACCGAAGCAGGCGTTCTCTCACTATTACTAAATTTAGACGATAAAAAGTGCAACGGTCCAGACGGAATCCCGAACTGCTTCCTGCTTCATGCTTACAGGCCAGATAATGTGGGGCAAGACGAGGCGCTGAGCGCACCAGTCGTAACCGAAGCAGGCGTTCTCTCACTATTACTAAATTTAGACGATAAAAAGTGCAACGGTCCAGACGGAATCCCGAACTGCTTCCTGCTTCATGCTTACAGGCCAGATAATGTGGAGCAAGACGAGGCGCTGAGCGCACCAGTCGTAACCGAAGCAGGCGTTCTCTCACTATTACTAAATTTAGACGATAAAAAGTGCAACGGTCCAGACGGAATCCCGAACTGCTTCCTGCTTCATGCTTACAGGCCAGATAATGTGGAGCAAGACGAGGCGCTGAGCGCACCAGTCGTAACCGAAGCAGGCGTTCTCTCACTATTACTAAATTTAGACGATAAAAAGTGCAACGGTCCAGACGGAATCCCGAACTGCTTCCTGCTTCATGCTTACAGGCCAGATAATGTGGAGCAAGACGAGGCGCTGAGCGCACCAGTCGTAACCGAAGCAGGCGTTCTCTCACTATTACTAAATTTAGACGATAAAAAGTGCAACGGTCCAGACGGAATCCCGAACTGCTTCCTGCTTCATGCTTACAGGCCAGATAATGTGGGGCAAGACGAGGCGCTGAGCGCACCAGTCGTAACCGAAGCAGGCGTTCTCTCACTATTACTAAATTTAGACGATAAAAAGTGCAACGGTCCAGACGGAATCCTGAACTGCTTCCTGCTTCATGCTTACAGGCCAGATAATGTGGAGCAAGACGAGGCGCTGAGCGCACCAGTCGTAACCGAAGCAGGCGTTCTCTCACTATTACTAAATTTAGACGATAAAAAGTGCAACGGTCCAGACGGAATCCCGAACTGCTTCCTGCTTCATGCTTACAGGCCAGATAATGTGGAGCAAGACGAGGCGCTGAGCGCACCAGTCGTAACCGAAGCAGGCGTTCTCTCACTATTACTAAATTTAGACGATAAAAAGTGCAACGGTCCAGACGGAATCCCGAACTGCTTCCTGCTTCATGCTTACAGGCCAGATAATGTGGGGCAAGACGAGGCGCTGAGCGCACCAGTCGTAACCGAAGCAGGCGTTCTCTCACTATTACTAAATTTAGACGATAAAAAGTGCAACGGTCCAGACGGAATCCCGAACTGCTTCCTGAAACGCTATACCGAGCCTGTAAGCAAATACTTGTGCCTTGTGTACAATAAATCAATCCCTGAATAATGCCTTCCAGCAGAATGGAAGATTGCAAAAATAGTGCCAGTCGGGTGATACCTCTTGTCAATCAAATTATAGGCCTATTTCTCTCACATGTACTTGCTGTAAAATCCTGGAACATATTATCTTAAAATTCGTTACAGAGTTCGTTGAGGCAAATAATGTTCTCCATTCCTACCAGCATGGCTTCAGGACTGGTCTGTCTACAGTTACCCAACTTGTTGAGATCCTACACGATTTCGCCAAAGTAATTAACGACCAAATACAAATAGATGTAATTTACCTTGACTTCTCTAAGGCCTTTGACCGTCTTTGCCATGTTAAACTCAAACCGGACATTCAAACCGGACTCGACACCATTGCCACATTTCTGAAGGAGGTCGGACTCACCTCTTCTGACAAAACTAACTTCATAATACTGGGCACGAAGGCAGCCCGTTCTGCCTCGCAATTTATGTTCACCTTTGAAGGTGAACAAATAACTCAGCAAGACATGGTTCGAGTTCTAGGCATCTACATCGATGCAGATGGTGGTGCAGCAACATGGCTTCGCAACATCACTCTGACCTGGCATCAGATACACCACCTAATCCGCCGCATCGCGTCCAAGAACTGGGGCAGTGAGGAGCGAACTCTCCGTCGTCTCGTGACTGCTCTACTAATCTCACGTGCTGTATATGGCTATAACTTCTGCAGTCTAACCCAAAAGCAACGAAAAAAAAAACTGGAATCGCTCAACCACGAAGCCATGAGGGTTGTCACCAGCCTGCCGCGTTTCACACCCTCACACCGCCTTGCCCAAATGGCCCAGATGAATCCGATCGAGGCAATAGCCGAGGCTGCGAAGCATTCACAACAGTTCCGACTAAGAGCCACGATATCCGGTCGCAGCATCCTTTCGCTTCTTCATCTGCCAGTCCCCTCAGCGCCTCTGTCCTCCTTCCCTGCTCCGTGGGACTGTCCCCTGACCGGGGACTTTGCATCGATCCCCCAAAACGTGAATGACGATCACGCAGAGAGGCAGTTGTCTTACGCAAGGCGGCATGAGGCAAAAGTTCGCGACGCTCCTCCCCATCACCACGCTGTCTACACCGACGCCGCCCTCAGTGACGAAGCTTCAGCCATAGCCTACTACTATTGCCCACGCACCGCCACGGCCTACTCCTCCTGTCGTCCTGCCTGCAACGACCCATTAACGGCGGAACTGGCTGCGATATCCGCTGTATGCGACGCCGTCCTCAAGCCTCCTTTCGTAGTCTTCACTCATCACACAGTTCACACAGACTCGCAGGCCTCCATAAAGGCCTGCACCATAAAGGGCATAAAAGCCCTGTCAGGCTTTTAGCCTTTTCGCCGGTCCCCTAGGCAACTGCATATGTGTGTACATATATGTACTGTTTGTTGCCTGAAATAAACTTCAACTTCAACTTCAACTTCAAGGCCTGCACCCGGCTGGACTCGCGCAATGGTGCTGTTCACTCAATACACCGGGCGATCCGAATCGCCGACGAGGCTGGCCACACTGTCCGCCTCGCATGGCTACCAGGTCACGCTGTGGTCGCTGGCAACCGAATGACCGACTCTCTAGCAAGGGAGCTTCTTTCTTGCCCCTCAGAGACGCGTCCACAAGTGCCTGACTACCCGTACCCCATCGACCCGGACACAGTCCTGACAGAGGCGAAGGCTGCTCGAAGGGCCGCGCTCCGGAACATCCTCCCGGAAAATCCTACGCCCCTGCCAGGGAAGTTTACCCGTGCTGAGGCCACACGCCTGCGACGCATCGTCACGGAGACAGCAGTGACACCAGCCCGCCGCGCCATGATGCGCCTCCAAACCTGGCAATCAGCCACTTGCCGCTCCTGTCCAGGGAACCAGCTGCTGAATCAGAACCATATACTCTGTGGCTGCTCGGATCTCGCCGAGCACCGGAGCAGATCGATAGCCACCCTTCCCACTACTCTTAGGCCTCAGGATTTGGACACCTGGCGCCTTCCCACTGGTCCCGCCGTGAGACAGCGCCTCATATTGCAGTCGTTACTACAATTTTTACAAGAGTCAAAAATGGTGAATAATATTTGAACCTCCACTTCTACCCTTCCCTCCGCCCTGATGGATTCATTTCCTGGGGGCGGAAACTTTTTGTCATTATTTTAATGAACGTTCTAACAACAACAACAACAATAAAGCTTAAACTTATACTAGGAGATGGGCCGATTTTTCGTTGGATTAGCTGTTGGATGGATGGATGGATGGATGGATGGATGGATGGATGGATGGATGGATGGATGGATGGATGGATGGATGGATGGATGGATGGATGATGGATGGATGGATGGATGGACGGACGGACGGACGGACGGACGGACGGACGGACGGACGGACGGACGGACGGACGGACGGACGGACGGACGGACGGACGGACGACGGACGGACGGACGGACGGACGGACGGACGGACGGACGGACGGACGGACGGACGGACGGACGGACGGACGGACGGACGGACGGACGGACGGACGGACGGACGGACGGACGGACGGACGGACGGACGGACGGACGGACGGACGGACGGACGGACGGACGGACGGACGGACGGGGTGGTGGGTTGCGCCACCAAGCTCTTGTAATTATTTTGCCTATTGTCCTACCTTTATCTTTGAGAAACACACAAATACAAAGAATTTCAGGCATCAGCCTTTTTGAACCATTACTCGGAACTCTGTACGTCTCCGTTCTTTGTGGTCTCCCTACTTTACTGCCACCAAGCCTCCAACCGCCTCTACAGCGGACATGTTTACTTTGCCCGTGCTATCACTGAACCCAAGGACTTCAAGGAGGTCAGAAAAGCCTAGAGTTGCAGCAGAATAGATTTCTTCACATTCCAATAAAACATGTTCCACCGTTTCTCTAGCTTTACCACAGCAAGCACATGCGGCTCCGTCCTTGGTGTTCGCTTTATAACTGCGCGTTCTAAGGCATCCTGATCTCGCTTCAAAAAAGAAAGGAGCTTCCCTTTGAGTTATCACAAATTTTTCTTTCCTGATTTCCCTTTTTTTTTTTTTTGAGGTAGTTAGTCATAGCAGCTTTTTTTTTTATTCATTCATACTGCAGGCCAACATCACTGCCCATGCAGGAGGGGCAATACAGTGGACAAGTAATGACAAAAAAACTTTTCCATTGCCGCCACCCATAACCTTGTCTCAGCCTCTCTCACTTTCTGTTTGACGTTCTTTGTTGCCGTGTTCCTAACCATACCCAGGCGCGGATCCAGGGGGGATGTCCGGATGTCCTGACCCCCCCCCCCCCCCCTCAGATTTCTGCATCGCCCGCTCGCCTACAGGGGGATGGCCCTGTCGCAAAAAAAAAGGCCACCAGCATTCTTCAAAAGTATTTTTCGCGAGTACCAGTGGTATCAGCCATGTAGAAGTAAAGCTAGCTCGCTCACAAGCTTAGTTGTATTCCGTAGGGGTGTGGTGTCGCGAAGTTGCCGTAGTTATTTTTTCTCAAGAACACCTGGGACCTCCTGGCGCCGGCCGTGCCTTACTCGTCCCATCGGTGGCGTCGAATGAACGAGGGGACGTCCCTTTTGCCAAGCACGCCGATGTCCGCGCGAGCGCCTTCGCAACTGATCAACTCAGTTCCCCATTGGGGTGTCATCGGTTGTCTCATTGGCTTTTCATTGTAACTTCGCAGTTTTATTGTCGTACATTAAGCATAGGAGGCTCAAAGCCGCAGGATCCGTTTATCTGAGTGGCCGTTCTCGCGGAGCGGGGCGAAGCCTCGAGCAGCGGCTGCGAAGTGAAGGAGCGTGACGTCAGCGGCCAACGCCAGCGCGCGGGCGTTGGCCGCTAACCACGCGTGGTTAGAGAAACGGGAGCAGATGCGCGCCTTGTGTAAAAGGATGACGTCGCGTGGGAAGCAAAACATGTAGACGCTGACTCGCGCTCTCGGCTACTAGGCCACATCGTTCTTGTAGGTGGCGTCGTGAGTCTTCTTCATACGCGTTGATTCGCATATCGTAAACAACCAGCGTAGTGGTTGCCGCGTTGGAGCTCCAAAGCAAACGAAGGTGTCTCACCCGAACACAAAGAATCTTCTTAAGGAAATCAAGATGTCCCAACAGAACTCCAAAGATGGACCCGTGCTTACGCATTTATAACAAACCTGCGACAGATCATCCCAAATTTTATTTTAAGAAACAATTAATACAGGCTAGATATACCGGGTGTTCAAAATTAAGCTTTATGGTGTTCTTAAAATTAGGTACTGGGAGGCACGTAAAGACCACCTGGGCAAATAAGTTATGTGGCCAGGGGGACACAAAGTGAGATAATAATTATTGCTGTCAGCAGCCAAATATTGCCTAAAATTGAATAATTAACTATTTATCGACTGCAGTAAGTGTGTATGTTTGTATTGAAAAGTTAGAGGCAGCCGTGTTTCCACACAGTTTCACTTAATATAATTCTTCTAGCATGTCTATTCTCCAAGATATCCAACTCCAAATTTTAATTGTCGTTCGCATGATTACGCATGCAAGAGAGTGAGGATTGGCGCAAAGCTCCTCCATGATGTGACGCGGCTGTTGGGTGCGGCGTTTAGTCTGACAACGCGGCGGAGGCATTGGCAAAGATAATAACGGTCCCCCTTCCCCTGACGGCTGGCGAAATAAAAGAAATCGAAGAACCCGTAACCGCTGTCATAACACGCGACCGCGCAGCCTGTAAAGCTGGCAGCAGCTGCCATGCCGAGATAATGGCGCGAGCGGAGAAGCCGGACGGCAGTGCGTGTGCGTATGGTGACTAGACGACCGGGAATGGTCATTTCCTGGGCTACGCAAATAAAGTAACTGCTGATTTCCAAGTATTGTAAGTTTTATTGAAATCAAAAGCAACAACTACACCATCAACAGCAGAAACCTTTTTAGCTATGCTAACGAATATTTTATATATACTGCCGCTTTAAGTTTGGTGTTGTCATGCACAAATCTCATGACAACACTTCACCCATCAGGATGTCAATGCCCTAAAAATGTTCAAAATGCCTCCCTTCCACAGCAACGCAAAGCATAAACCACTCCCGCGTCGACTCGATAACTCTGCGCAGTACGACAATTGAAATTTGGAGTTGGATATCTCGGAGCACGAACACGCCAGAATAATTCTTCCGATCGATACTGTGTAGAAACACGACTGTCTCTAAGTTTTCACTACAAACATACCCACTTACTGCAGTCGACAATAGAATAATTGTTCAACTTTAGTTAATTCAACTGCTCACAGCGATAAAATTGTCATCTCAGTTTGTGCCCACCTGGCCACATAACTTATTTGCACAGGTGGTGTTCGCGTGCCTCCCAGTGCCTAATCTTAAGAAAAGCATAAATCTTAGTTTTGAACACCCTGTATTATCAGGCACAGCCACCAAGCACACGGCTGTATTGGATAACGTCCTTTTCCTATAAGCTCGGAGAAACCGATACTTGGCTTCGCTATAGGGCTTCTTCCTCTTTCTGGGGTTTTACGTGCCAAAACCAGTTCTGATTATGAGGCACGCCGTAGTGGAAGGCTCCAGAATAATTTTGACAACCTGGTGTTCTTTAACGTGCACTACAACGCAAGCACACGGGCGTTTTTGCATTTCGCCTCCATCGAAATGCGGCCGCCGCGGCCAGGATTCGATCTCGTGCTCAGCAGCGCAACACCTGAGCTGACTGAGCCACCATTGCGGGCTACAGATATTGCTCTAGCCGTATAAAACGCGGGTTTATCGTGAGCAGAAACGGTGAATTTCGGTAAATTAGAAAGACTACTATCATCATCATCATCATCATCATCATTGACAGAAGCTGACGCCCCCCTCAGAAAAAACCTGGATCCGCCCCTGACCATACCAGTCGCATACTTGCTGGTAAGCTTCCTAGTTCTTTTCCTCCACTGTGAGTCAATGTTTTGCGTGTACAAATACCTGAATACTCTTGCACCCCATCTACTTTCTTCCATTTCGTCAGTCGTTCTTCAAAATCAATTTTACTCTGAGCCTCCCTTGCTTCTGTTGTGACGTCAGCCCACACGCGGCTATCACTGATTATCTGGTGGCCATCACTTTCGCCTCCCCGTATGCCCTTTCCCTTGCTCTGCGATCTCGGGGCATATAAACAACGCCCAAGACAATAAAGCACGCTTTTTCCTTGTTGGCTCCACGAGTGCCAGCGTCTGGTCATTTCAGCTTCAAAATTTGTCCAGCCCATATCACCCTGCACAGCTTCATTAGTAGTCTTCCCGTGGGCGCCCAACGCGAGGCGTGCCACTGACCTTTGGTTGCCATCGAGTCCTGATTGTACCCCTGACTTCAAGCAAACAACCGCATTTCCGAATGTAAGCCATGGTACCATTACACCTTTCCACATAACCCCGTACCTATTATATCCCCATAGCGCCCTGTGTTTCATTATGGCCGCATTTCTCTTCCCTTTTGCTGTTGTTTTCTCCTTTGTCTCCAGATATCTGTCGCCTTCTCGTTTATCCCTACACCGAGGTATTTATATTCTTTTACCCGCTGTATTTCCTGGCCCTGTATCAACACTGTCTGTTCACTGTTTTCATTGAATACCATAAAACCTGATTTTTTAACGCTAAATTTTAATCCTAACTTCTCACATTCTTTTCCACAGATATCAGCCAGACGTTGCATATCACTTTGCTTGTTAGCAAGCAACACAATGTCGTCTGCATGAAATAAACCTGGATATCACCCTGCACAGCTTCATTAGTAGTCTTCCCGTGGGCGCCCAACGCGAGGCGTCCCACTGACCTTTGGTTGCCATCGAGTCCCGATTGTACCCCTGACTTCAAGCAAACAACCGCATTTCCAAATGTAAGCCATGGTACCATTACACCTTTCCACATAACCCGGAGTACCCCGTACCTATTGTATCCTCATAGCGCCCTGTGTTTCATTATGGCCGCATTTCTCTTCCCTTTTGCTGTTGTTGTTTTCTCCTTTGTCTCCAGATATCTGTCGCCTTCTCGTTTATCCCTACACCGAGGTATTTATATTCTTTTACCCGCTGTATTTCCTGGCCCTGTATCAACACTGTCTGTTCACTGTTTTCATTGAATACCATAAAACCTGATTTTTTAACGCTATATTTTAATCCTAACTTCTCACATTCTTCTCCACAGATATCAGCCAGACGTTGCATATCACTTTGCTTGTTAGCAAGCAACACAATGTCGTCTGCATAAAATAAACCTGGATATCACCCTGCACAGCTTCGTTAGTAGTCTTCCCGTGGGCGCCCAACGCGAGGCGTCCCACTGACCTCTGGTTGCCATCGAGTCCTGATTGTACCCCTGACTTCAAGCAAACAACCGCATTTCCAAATGTAAGCCATGGTACCATTACACCTTTCCACGTAACCCGGAGTACCCCGTACCTATTGTATCCCCATAGCGCCCTGTGTTTCATTATGGCCGCATTTCTCTTCCCTTTTGCTGTTGTTTTCTCCTTTGTCTCCAGATATCTGTCGCCTTCTCGTTTATCCCTACACCGAGGTATTTATATTCTTTTACCCGCTGTATTTCCTGGCCCTGTATCAACACTGTCTGTTCACTGTTTTCATTGAATACCATAAAACCTGATTTTTTAACGCTAAATTTTAATCCTAACTTCTCACATTCTTCTCCACAGATATCAGCCAGACGTTGCATATCACTTCGCTTGTTAGCAAGCAACACAATGTCGTCCGCATAAAATAAACCTGGAAGCTGCTGCTCAACTGTTGTGCCGGCTTGTTTGTATGAGACGTTAAACCCGATATTGATCCCTTCTGGCGCTCTTTCCATCCTTACCACGTACATCATAAACAGCAGCGGGGATAAAGGGCAGCCCTGTCTCAGTTCCTTGTTGATATCAACTTTATCCTCGCTCATCATCCCTTCCCATTCAACGCAATCAGTATTTTCTCGGTAAATCTCCCTCAATAGCTGTATACAGTCGTTGCCTATACCTTCCCCTTCTAGAATATTCCACAAAATGCTGCGATCTACGTTGTCATACGCTCCGGTAATGTCTAGAAAAGTCACATATAGCGGTCTCCTTTCTTTTTTGGATAATTCAATACACTGAGTAAGGAGAAATAAGTTACCATCGAGCCGCCTACCGATTCTGAAACCATTCTGAAGTTCTCCCAATATGCCATTATTCTCTGCCATTCTCCATTCTTGAGATCCATTCTCCCTGAATCTTGAATCCATTCTCCCTGCTTGAGATAGGAAAGGTTGAAGCCAAGTCCGCTCCTCTCTAATTTTTTCTCTAATCCTTGTAAATACAGCATGAACAACAGAGGTGACAGAGGGCTCCCCTGCCTAAGCCCCTGCTGTATCTCTATAGGCCCAGATACCTTGTTTTCCCATTTTATAAGCGCCTTGTTACTTTTATAGATATCTTTTAAAAGATTTCTTACTCCATCTTCCACATCTAGAGTGCCCAGTATGTCCCACAAATCCTTTTGGATTACACTGTCATAGGCTCCCTTGATATCCAGAAATGTGTTGGGACACGCTGCAAGGCTGAGCCAAGCGAGTACAGGCAACACGCATCCCAAACAACAACTGAACTTTTATTCACTCCGAAGCTCTTAAGAAAAGTGACGTGTCCTCGCGCATGCGCTCTTGGCATTGCCTACGGAAGCGCCGTTTCGTGGCGCTACAATACTCCCCCCCTAGTGGATGGGTCCACAATGAGCTGCGGTTCATAAGTTCATTCGCAACGGAGGTCTTGTGCGCCGTCCACTCCGTGTGAACCTTTCGACGACTGGTTGAGCCGGTTCAGTCTGTTCTGCTGGTAGTCCTTGTGGCTGTAGAACTCGAGCTGACGAACGCAGTTCACTGCTGCTGTCCACATGCGCTGGTTTTACGAGGTCAAGCGAAACCACGTCGTGACGGCCACCTCGGTCGATTCGTGATGTGCTTTTCTCCTCGTTTCACCACCTTGAATGTCATTTATGCACCGCAATAACATTCTTCAGAAATGAAGTCTCGCAAGAGCATTGTTACACTTTGCAAGTGAACAGCACTTTAGAAATTGCATGTCACACATGGCCTATCAAGGTTATACGTTCACAGATTTTATTACAAACTGTAGAATCTATGCGGCTACTGCCACCAGGGGGCAGCACCATACAGGCCACTCATGTTTACGCCTCCGCCCCAACGCCCAGTCCGCCGGCAATTATCCGATTACCGGACAAACTAAACCTCTTGAATGTCACGATGCAGTACTTCCCTTCACCGCTCCAAGATGGCGGTGCCGGAGCAGATGCTCACTTCCGTTACATCCGTTACCGAAAATCAGTTGTGAAATCCAGCATAAAACACTTTCGTGTTAAATAGCGCAGTGCTGGCTAAACATAGTTCACAAGTGACACGTGAAAACATTGAGCCAGATTTCATCAGGAAGTTTGATAGCTCGTGCGTTAGTTCTCCTTCGATTGCACTTTCATCTCGGGATATCTTAGCAAGTGTGCACTGTCAGCATGTGGCTATCATTATATCAGCATTACGAAATTGTAAATGATGCGCTAGGTCTTTTGCTGATTATTTACATGTTGCGCATGGTAGTACCATATATATTTATTCCTTGTCTTCATGAATAAACTGTTGGAAGTCAGCACTGTGTGTGCGTCGCTCTTTCGTGTCCCTGTCTATTTTACACTGTTTTCCTTTTTTCCACTAAACTACTGAAATGTTTTAGTTTTAAATACGTATGACGCACTTACAGAACACAATATATTGAAAACATTTATCCAAGTAATGGTTGTCACCTGTTTCTGTTAGGCTTTAGCACTAATTCTCACCACTGGACGAATCACGCCTGGGAAATGTGCTCGCTATCCAAGGCAGGAACAAAGAATGGGTTACGCTTAAACGAACTAACTTGCAGGGGCGAGCTGTTTAATGATGGAAGTATCCAAGTTTAATTATAATTATCTCTTGAAGGTCAGCAATTTAGCACAAGACTACGTAACATTGTTTTGTTCACTAATTTTGTCCGATGTTCCTCACTGCTTCTTTCTCCAATGCCACTAAAGCAGCATAACAATTAACACGCCACAGCCAGTGGCGTAGCCAGAAATTTCGTTCGGGGGGGGCTCAGGTTGCGGCGCGGCCTCCTCCTTATAGAATTTGTCGAGGGATCAAATGCATATACAATAACTGCATTGCCAATGCCATTGTATATTAGATGCTGCAAACGAATTATTGAATGCTATGCACTGTCAAGTAAAATATGTATTTTAGGGGCGAAGCTCCTTAGGGTGTGGGTCTGTCCCTCCTCTGTAGTATGTAGTAGTAGTAGTAGTAGTAGTCGTCGTCGTAGTAGGTAGCCACGTCTACTTTTATGAAAAAAAAAATCCGAAAGTTGTGTCCGTAGCGCGGAATCGAACCAGGGACCCCTCGCTTCCGAACGTGCGGCGCTAGCCACTACGCCACGAAGCGCACATGGACACACGCACCACGATGACAATAAATACCCAACATTAACGAAAGACTGCGCGTTTCTAACGCGTTTGTGCTAGCGCGTTACGGCCCGTGTAAGAAGCTGGTGTAAGACGCTGCGGCCTCTCCGCCTTACCCCCGTATTCATAAACGCTCCTCGACTTGAACTTGACTTGCCACCGCCTTGGGCGGGAGGATCTGGAAGGAAGTCTGCTGGTCTACACAGATGGATCAGTTCTGGCGAACGGATCGGCTGCTGCAGCCTGCACCATCCCGGCTAGGGCGGTCCACAGACAATGTCGGATCCCCTTTTCCGCGAGCTCTACCGCGGCAGAACTAGCGGGGCTCCACCTAGCCGCCGATGTCCTGGCTGAGGACCCTCCTGGGCAACCGGTGGCAGTGCTCTGCGACTCGAAGCCAGCACTCCAGAGCCTAATAAACCACCGCCGATCAGGGCTTACGGGGGCCCTGCTCAGCTCGAAGTTCTCGGCATTGGCTGCCGCGGGGGTCACCATCTCATTTCATTGGCTGCCTTCCCATGGTGGAATAGCAGGTAATGAGGCAGCGGATACCCTCGCCAAAACCGCCCACCATCCTGAAGTGCCGCTCACACGAGCAGTCGCTTCCTCAGATTTTTCAAGGCAGCGCCTGAAAAAACTGCTCACAACCGTCCACCCGGATGCCAGAGTGGCAAATGGCAACGGTCCCAGGCCACTTCCAGAGTGTGGCCTTACCAGGAGGGAACGCGCAACGTTGCTTCGAGTGCGCACGGGCTGTGTCTGGACGGCGGCGCGGCTGCACGCCAAGGGACGCTCCACATCACCGGCCTGCGAACGTTGTGGCGACCCCGAGACCCTCGAGCACCTTCTCTGGGCATGCCCAGCGCTGGCACAGGACCGCTCAAGGGTCATCACTGCCTACAGACAACAGGGTCTACCTGCTGCGACAACCAGCGACCTCCTGTTGCCGTCACCTCCCCACCTCCGAGCTCTCCACAGCCTTTTGGAGTTTGTGGAACTGAACGGAATCTCCGCCCATCGCTAAGCACTCGTCCCTAGCAGGCCATCGCCTCCATCACCAGCCTCCTCCATGATCGGATGAGACTCTTGCTGCTTCTTCTTCTCTTCCCTCCCTTTCAACATCTTTATCTCCTTTTTCCCCTTCCCCTGACGCTGTGCCGTGCTCCCTATTGGGCAGCAGAAATAAGCGTCACTTTCTTCTTCAATAAAATCACTACTACTAACGCCTTGGGCAGCGCATTCGAAACGCGTTGAAGGCGGTGGCAAGTCAAGTTCAAGTCGAGGAGCGTTTATGAATACGGGGGTTATACTCTCTCAGCAGTCATGTGATGGCGTCGGCAAACGCGGTGCACGTTCCGGCATGTGTAAACGGCTGCGTAAGACGCTGTGGCCTCTCCCCCTTACTAGAGAGTACTGCACGTTTCTAACGCGTTTGTGCTAGCGTACCCTTAAGCGGGAGATGGTGCAATTATAATGAAGGGCGCTGTTATAAAATAGGAATGACGTCACATATGGCGCGTGTCATTGGTGGAAGTCAATCGTTCGATTTAGTGCGGCGAGACTGGGCGAATTACACGGACGATTCACGGCTTACCGATGATTCCCTCCGGAGCTTCGCCCACTCATCATCATTCACCCCATGGATATGCGGTGTTTTTTGCTGCAGTGACAAACAAAGCCCCCTGTTTGAGCAGGTCAGCAGAGAGAGGCCTGGCCTCGCGCGAGCGTTGCATGCTGCCGCCTCGCGCGTACATTAAAGGGTTTTTTTCCATAAAAGGATATATTCGTATGTCCCAAAAATTGTGGCAGAAGCAACTGATATCAATGCATCTGCGTTTTCTTTTGTCTATTTAATAAGTAAAGAAAATATCACACGAACTTTAGAACTATATCAGTTCGAAACCAGCAAAGCGGTGTGTGCAGCTGATATGAAAAACATAAAGGCCAAGAAATGCATAAGTTGAGGAGAAATATTTTGATGAATCTTTGTCACTCAAGAACTTTGTTTACATTTTTGTACATATGCAACGGAAAGGAAGAACCTCAATGACGCTGTCCTTCGGTGCAATAGATTGCGCAGGAGCAGCTGTAACCGGTCGTGTATTACAATTACACCGAGATTATACTCGCAACAGTGAGTAGAAATAAAATGTAGGAGTTCTGAAAAATATACATTAGAAATGCGAAGATAGAATGAAAAAAAAATAAATGCGAAGATACAACTCGCTAAGGGGCAAAAAAGAGTCGCTGGAAACAAAGTTCACTGCTTGTATACACAAAACCTCGCAACAAGATATTTAAAGACACGTATAAGTCTGCAATAAATCTACGTATTTAAGCAAACGTCACTGCATATAATGCGTCAAACAAGACAAATAAACATGTTGCGCAGTCACAGATAGTAAACTTTGCGCACAGAAAGACAGATGATCCAGGCAAGAACAAAACTATGATCGCAGAAATCGTGATATGTACTCGGGCCATGCGACGGTCGTGACAGCGCCATATGGGTAGAGTAATAGAGGAATAATGCAGAAATCCGTTCGAAAATGTTTAATTTAACTGCCTGCACCGCGCCAACAATTATTCTGCACCCAAAACTAAAGGAGGGTGTTGCTTCGTTTCAAAAAAGAAATAAAAGCAGGTAGCTAAAAAGGAAAGAAAAGGACAAACGAAAGCCACAGATGGTGCAGCAAGTTAAACTATCCAATATCCGAGTGTGTTTTTGGCAAACGCCGCGTGGGCCGGGGTTTCAATGAGCAAGGCCAGTCAAAATTGGTTATTGATGTCCTCGTAATTTTTGTATTCGCTTGATAATTTTGATCATGATGCTAACTGCGAGAATAAACGGCGAAAATTTCTGCGGTTTTAAAAGCTAATGAACAGTCATACGTTTTCATAATTAAAAGCTTATGGACCTGAAGGAACATAGCTTTTTACTTGCATTGCTTTTTGCTGCTTCGCTATCTACAGGACAAACTTCTCTCGGCGGGAAGTTGAGTGAAGCGGTCAATGACTTCGGGCACGTTGATGCCGTCATTTCTGTGGGGGTATAGAAGCGCCAGCCTAATCATGGGTTCCACAGACATTGTAGAGCGCAAGTAGTTTTTTAGTAAACCTTTGTTAAAAAATATTCTCTCTGCGCTGGCAGTGGTCACTGAAAGGGTGACTAGAATCTGCAGTATTATTTACACATATACATAGAACCTGCAGTGGCAATGAGAGCTGGGCATTTATTCCGGTATTAAAACCTAAAACACTCCTTCGATGTCGTTGGCATCCTTGTTTACGTACCTTGCAAAAACAGTAGGCTGTTCGATTCCAGCCATGTCCGTCGTTTCGTCAGGAAGTATGGAGAAGCAGCCTGCTTTTGCATCTATAGGCTTTCTTTGATAATTTCACCTCAAATTTCTATAATTAGGTTTTGCGGATCTGGGCTTAAATACGAGGCATTACTGGGGCAACTTTCCAAATGGTTCTTCAGATATGTATCTCCACAATCAGCTCGCATGCGAAGAAGCGCTTTGAAAATACCTGTATTTTCAGGGGGGCTATGCTGAAATCCATAGGGCCACTGCCCCTGTGGCCACGGAGAGCCAGACCTTGTAGCACGCAAAAAAAAATCTCAATAGTAGGCCGTTTACTTTCTTCTGTTTTCCCATATTTTACTTTGCCTGCCCTGGTCCAGGTGATCGATCACATTGGGCACGCTTCCTGAAAATCTTTGGAGAAAATTATCAGCTGCTAGCTGACAGTCACGGTGATATTTAGTATTTTCTTGTGTGTAGAAGATTGCGAGCGCGTGCTTCCATTTTTGGAACGGCTTGGACACGAGGGCTCCAGTGCGCACATGTTGGCCCAAGTTTATAAGAACATTAACCCCATAAAGTTCCAGAATGGAAAATCTTTTAAAGCACGCCTTTGGTAATGTCAGTGCACCTTTCGCGTCAAAAGTTTATGAGAACTTTATACCCATAAAGTTTCGTAATTTAAATCCATGCGCTCCGTAGATTCTGCGGCCGCTGCGAGATTCCGCAACGCGCCTGCTCACTATCGAAAAACCCTTGAAAGTTTGTGCTCGGTTGGGGCTCCATGTGTTAAGTGACTCCAGGTGCAAGGGCATTGCCACAAAATCCAGCCCGGATTAGCAATGTTCGTGCCAAAATGTCTTTTAGAGCGTGAAAAAGACATTGTAGACAAAATCCAGAATGATTACCGGCGTCAGTGGTAGTTTTGGTCGGCGGTGCATGCCAGCACGAAAAAATTTCGGGGGGGGCTGAAGCCCCATCAGCCCCCCCCCTGGCTACGCGCCTGGCCACAGCGACCACCTAGTTTCCTGAAAATGGCATCAAATGTATTTCGTGATATGCTTAATGCACTGGGCAGCAACAACATTGGAATGTCAATGGAGAAGGCGACCGAATAAGCAGCACGTCGCAGACGACACCCAATGCAGCAGTTCGTCACAAGAGAGCCACCAGATCATTACGAGTGCACTGACTGCAATGATGAGAAACCAACGCCGTACATGTACACAGTGATGGCTAGCAGACAATACCAGGAGCAATCCACACCAAGCGTTGTGACAATGGTGACTCCACTCCATTTCGCAGAGTATAGTATCCTGAAACACCCTCTATAAACTGTTCTACAACCTGTAGACTCGTATTTCAAGAACTCTGGCAGAGCAGGTTGGCTGACAGCGTCAAGTTGCCTTCACGTAACCAGCGCATGCAATGCGGCAGTGGATTCCCCCCCGGCACCCGTGCTTGTTTCTTTGCTTGTCTATGTCCTTTTCGCGCTGTTTTGTAAAGATGGAACCGCACCAACTCACCCAACTCTGAATCATGTCCTGCATTTACCTCAATTTCTCGATTACTAAGGCTCTGTTCGCGATAATATTGACACCTTGGAGATTCTCGAGCACTAATCTATCACTTTAGCTTAAGATTTGTCTTTGGTGTCCCTTTACGACAAGCAACTGGAACCGCAGCTAGAAAGATTTGGCATGAACATGGGCTCCAGAACCAAGGGGGCAGTCACCCACACAGGTTCTAAACCAGTGGGGGCATGCCCCCACACTTTTGCATTTGATGTTTCACGTAAACATGCTATGGTGGCCACATGGGATGGTGTCAGCGTCATCTGATCGACATAGACTCCGGATGAGGCACTAGACACGAAAAACAGGCCAAGAGCACTGTGAGCGAACTAGATAGGGAGTGTCTATTCTCCCAGCTATGGTCTCCCCGTAGCTTCATTGGTGTTATGGAGGCGTCTCTTAGCATGCTGAATAATGACATGGTCTTTACACTTCGTATTGAAAACAATGTTTTGCAGAAGTACTATCACAAGCGAGGTAGCTGCACGCAGTAGATGCCTGGCTGCTTACAGTTGGTGACGTAATGATTTAGATATACAGGCAAGGGATTGACCGTTAAAAATTATGTAAAAAAGTTGCCTAATTCCAAGAAATTACCTAAAAGAGTGACTATGCCATATACGATTAGAACCATAAAAATAAGGGCGAGCAAGATTTAAGCTATATCCGTGCTTGTAAAGACAGCGCATTGTTTATCCAATATGAGCGTTCGCACTAATAAATCTCCGAAGATTCTAGCACAGGGTTCGTACAGGTTTCCAAGAAAAAAATTCAAGGACTTTTCAAGGACCTTTCAAAAAATTTAAATATTTATTACGGTAGTTCACACACGTTGCATTTTATTGGACAGAACAAAGTTATTTGACTTAGTGCACACGTACAGCTAGATGAAATTCTGAAGCTCAGAGCAGGTCTTTCAGTTTCTTATCTATTTGCGTCTTAATGCTGTCGAGTTCTTCAGCCTTCGCTTTTGCGGTCTTTCTCAAGCTGTTTGATTTGACCACGTGCGAGATGTCACCGGTTCTCTTAGCCTTTCTTTCTGCATATCCATCTGCAAAGGCCATTAAATCAGTAACGACTGCCTCAAGCTTCTTTTTCTTCGTCTGCAACCCTTCAACTTCTTCCATGATTGTGCCCCTTTTTGTCTGCTTTGAGTTTTCCTAGTACCGTTTCTTTTTCGATTCCAAGTGTGCACCATAATGCTGCCTCGCTGCGGACACAGCTATTCCGAGTTCTTTTGTTATAGGAACATTCAAAATTCCACCTGCCCTGTCCTCTGCGTCACATATGATACGCTGTGAAATGTATGACAAACTTTTCAGATTCTCTACGGAGATCTGGCGGTTGATGCTGAACCCCCGTTCGACAGTTGCTTGCCTATGGCTCAAAACAAGCAACAGCCTGACTGCTTTCCACAGCTCTTTGTAGGAGGGATTGAAGCTCAGGAGGTCATGAAAAAACTCATCCAGCCTGCTAAGGCTCCTCTCAAATTTTCGCGCGGTGGGGGTCCGATGTATCCGGCGCAACCCAAAGCTTTTAATCGTCGTTGCTGAGCCAGGCGCTTTGGAATTTACTTTTCCCAGGCATTATTCAGAACCATGCGCACCACAACCGAAACGGGGGAAAAAGCAAGCAAGGGCCGTATTCTGAAACGTTCCCTCTAGGCGAAATTTCTTTTTTCGCTTTCAGGCATGCGCGCTGATTGGCTGGTTGAGCAAAATTGAATGACGTCGGGCTCAACCACCCAATCAGCTCATCCAATTTTGCTATAACAGTCAATGAGCGCACGCCTGAAAGCGAAAAAATAAATTTCGCCTAGGGGAACGTTACAGAATACGGCCCCAAGGCGTCGACGACACCGGAGCGCGCACGCCGATAAACCATAGCCTCCTATGTATAGGAGGCTATGGATAAACAAAGCACAATGTGGCCAACAGACAACGATCAGGCTATGAGGCTGTACCTGTTTTTAGTGGGTTGCCAATAAATCGAGCCGAAGGCAAACCCCCCCTAAAAGTGAAATACTACCATATTCAACTGTTAAGAATCATGTAACTGCTTTTTAGTTACAAATAAGCATGATGGCACAATTTGTATTTTTCCTGAACAGGTCTAGACGCTCTAGCCTCATTGTGGCCAGCAACTTATGGCTTTTGGCCAACCCGGAAGTCGAAGCAAGCCAGAGGGAAAAAAAAATAAAAAAGTGCGCGACGGATGCGCGCTCGCTTCTTCCTCGAGCAGGAAGTTTGACTTCGCGGTCCCGGCGTTGCGGAAAACAATGAAGTTTGCCGGGACCACCCTCAACCGCCATGTCGCACTGTCGGAGTCGCACTGTCGGACCCCGTGCAAACCCCAAGAATTCAAGGATTTTCAAGGATGCAAAAGAAATTCCAGGACTTTCAAGGCCTTGAAAACGGAACTTTCAATTTCAAGGGTTTTCAAGGATTTCAAGGACCTGTGCGCACCCTGTAGCAGACTGTAGCCTTCATTTCTCTGCACTGCGCTTTGTCAGTGGTCGTTGACATACTTCCGGAGCCCCTGGTCATGAACCATGCACCATATTGAACTACAGGTAGTAGTAGTTTAATGATTTGATATGCAACGTTCTGGCATGGCTCCATCCTAGCATGCATAAGCACTTGAGTTTCCAGCATGAAACTTATATCAGTGTTGCCTAACAACACTGACATAGCTCCCTCCGGTGGAAACGTGCAGGATCAAGGACTTGTGTAAGCATGTGAGTTTCCTCGCTGAGCTGTAGCGTTGCTTCACAACAAAGTGACGTGGATATGTTGTGAGAGAATGTTACATCGAGGACGTGAAGCTCAACAGAACAAGTCAGCTTACGCTGCCAGTCAGGTGGACAGTCTCCTATGGAGTAGCGCTGCCATTACTGGCGACACAGAATATCCCAGGAAGAGAGACACGCTTCTAGTAACTGTACTTAGGGCCTGCGATCAGGAACACTGTACTTTCTAGTACAGTGTTACACGCTACTCAAGGCATCTACTACGTTGGCACTTCCAAATACCCTGATTTTTCCAGGTTTTCCTTATGAAAATTCCCTAGAAGCCTGATCCTTGATCTTCAGATACGAGGAAGAAATGGTTTCTAGCTTGCCAATTTATTATGCTAGCCCATATTGTTCAATAACTACTACTAACCAGTAAACTGTAAATCAGATGGGATGCACTGTCAGATTTCACTGAATCATTTGTTCAGCAAAATTTCAACCACCTAGCCAACAGCATCACACGAACCAGGAAAGGACACCATTATCTGTGGATTGTTTAGGTTCATTTGAAAATTGTGCTTCCTTGTGGCATGTCACTAGCCTTATCATAACCACTCTATGTGCCAGTTTCCCTGATTCAAAGCAGCCATAGTAAAAATTTCCTATTTTTTCCCTCAATTTGCCAGAACTAGCAAATTATCTGAAAATTCCAGGTAATTGGTAAACCCTGGAAAATTGGCTAATGGTAAACACCCTGTGTAACCTGCACACGTCTTGGTGATTTGCTTCATTGGATGCAGCCCTCACCAGCTTCTGTGGTCACCAATTCAGAAATCAAATGAAGTTAAAACATTTTTTTTTCATCACCTGTTATTTCACAGCGCCATTTGCAGCTCTATTTTATTAATGTGCGTATATCTACGTGATGTGTTGGAAAAAATGCGCCAGTGCCTTTGTACAAAACAAAACTAAGCTGGCAGCTACAAGAAAACCAGATCAGTATTGCAGGGCTACGAGGTGGTGTAAGGCGCGACTGACTCAGCCCGAGCACCGCAGGCATGAGAAAGTCTGCATCTAACCAACAAACATGTCCTCGCTCCGCAATGCCGGCACACCTCTGGAGCAAGGAAACTTCTCCTCCGTTGTACCTAGGCAAAATCAGGGAGAAAAACCCCCTCTATGCACCCGTTCATACCTGCACACAAACGGCTGGCCTTTCCTGAAATGAGACACGTAAAGCATAGCATTCGAGATTGCTTTTCAAATTTTACTGATCGTTAGAGGGTGCACTTGAGATGTGCCAGACGAACTTTACCCAGAGCGCAGCTCTTGGGCGCCCGTTCCTGCACTGAGCGTCGGCAAGCCCTCGTAGCCAATCAAAGGAGCGGAGGGGCCGGCGCAATCTCATCTGCCCTTCACAGTTGGGGCAGGCTGGTGGGGACACTCGTCCGTGGGGTAAGCTGCTGTACCAGCGTGATCACTGCTCCTGCAAGGGACGATGGCGAGTGGCTACGAGTAAGGCTCGATATGGCGCTCCCTTGGGTGTTGTCGCCGCTGTCTGTGGTGGCTGCTGTGAATCATGCCCACATGTCACCCACGCGCTGCTTCTCATGATGTCCCAGCTAGGCAGTCGCGCCACACTTCGCTCCGTTTGCAAATGTGCCGCACGAGACTGATTGTCCATGCCAGCCATACGCTACTCCCAGCGTTCTCTTCCTAATATAAACGGTGTACCTACATAATCATAATACAAAATATGAACACACGAACACACGTGTAGAGCTGCGCTCAAACTTCGCATTAGGGAGTATAGTAATCGTCGGTGGCTTTTTTTTTTCTTTCTAGACAAGCCATGCAAGTAACAGCTGCCATTGAATGATTTCCATTGATACATTGAATGATTCAGCCATAAAATACATCTTGCAGCAAAATTTGAGTAATAACAACAGCAGAAAGCATTTAAGAATAATTTACAGAGAAAAGTCTCTCCACAACTTTTCACCTACGCTTTTTGTGCCCTCTGGCAGTGCAGTGACTTGGGAACATAGACACGCACAGTTTCACTTTTTCCGGTGATCGTTTTTCACCAGATAACCACTGTTACAATGTCATCGCTAGTTGTAAGATGTTGCATCGGAACTTTTTCGGATGTTATCATCGTAGCGAAAGAATCTTGCCTATAATCATACAAACAGTGGTGTACATTCTGGAATGTACGTAAGCACCGGCGATTATGCTGGAATGTACGGTGAGTGCTGTATAAATAGCCAACTTGATCAGATTTCCACATTCCCACGAAAGTAAGGGACAAAAAGAACGTCAGTGCTTGGTTTTGCTCGCGCTCAAAGAAAAACGAATTCATTGGTAAGGCGCATAAGGCTAAGCTGTGTCTTGGCGATCATGGCATCACAGCTGCAATCAACAGCCCAGTCTACGTGAAAGACCACTTGACGCCGCAAAACAAGTCACTATTCACCAAGGCTCTGGCTCTAAAGAAAGCCAACAATTGGAAGTTCCTGTGGACTGACAATTTTCTAATCAAGGTCAGGAAAACTACCAATAGCCAAGTCTACCGCATTGCCAGCGAATCCGACCTCTCTTTTATCATCTAGACACATCTTCGTTTACTACTGATTTTGAACCAGTATGTCATCGTACCTTTACAACAACTGATTTAGAACAACTTCTTTCCAACAGCTCATGTTTGCTTATTCATTTTAATGCGCGTAGTATGTGAAAGCATTATGACGATATTCAGAATCTACGTTGACCAAATCATTTTTCGTCATTTGTGTCACAGAAACTTGGCTCTGTGACGATGATAAAGATCTGTACTACTTCCCCGATTACACATCAGGATACACACATGGACAATCAAGTAGCCATGGCGGAGCAGCCATCTATGTTTCGGCAAACTTGGAGTACAAACGACGACCCGATCTCGCACTAAATTTGACTAACTGTGAAACTGTTTAGGTTGAATTCGATCATTCGTTCCTTAACATTGACCGCAAGAATTTTATTTTGGGTTGCATCTATCGTTCACCTTCCACTTTCATCAGCGATTTCTGTAGTGCCTTAGATAATGTGTTAGAATCATTATCATCTGAAAATAAGAATGTGATAATTATGGGTAACATGAACATAAATTTGATTGACAGAAGGTCCGTTGATTACACGACACATTCTAGTTGCTATCATAGTTTCGGGTATGAATGCCTAATTACTGAACCAACACGTTGCTCCCACGATGGCGGAAACTCATTGATTGATCACGCATTATCTAATCTTTTAGTCCCACCTGAAGTAGGCATTCTAACTAGTGACATCACAGACCATTATCCCATATTTCTCAAGATCAATTATATCCCTTTTTCCAGCACCGTATTCTACTACAAGCTTGTTCTTGATAAAGAAAAATTTTTCAAAGCCATAACAAAGGTAGACCGGTTTACAGTAAAAGAAACGAACGACAAGCTTTCTCGCGCTTTTGGTCTACACTTTTACACAAATTCCATTCCCACAAGAAAAAAATGCAAGAAAGTTCTAGCGTCACTGCAAGACCCGTGGCTAGATTACTCAAAGCAATGCGAAGACGAGAGAATCTTTATAAAAAACAAAAAAACAGCCCTTTAATGTTAGACTGATAGCCCGGTACAAAAAATACTGTAACCATATCTGTGCACAGCTGAAAAAAGCTACTTTGAACAGAAAATATTAGAGTGTGGGAACAACTCTAATAAAAATGGAAAATAGTAAATTCTTTCCTAAATAGAAACAGCAACCAGGAAGCCGTAACTAGACTAAACCACTGTGGCAGTGAATATTCAAACCCTCGTGACGTAGCAGATATCGTCAGCGACTTCTTTTTCTCAAGCAATTTGGCTTCAGACAAGCTTTTTGATTATCAATTGACATGCCTCCCAGAATCCTTTTACATGTTTCCTACTACTCCTGATGAAGTGATCTCTGTAATTAATAATCTAAAAGTCACAAGTGCTGTTCTTGACGATATTAGGCCATGTCATATAAAATTAATTGCTTGTCCAATATCTAATATTCTTGTGGATGTTGTTCATTTAATATTTAAAACAGGGACGTTTCCTCGTGAACTCAAGCGTGCCAAAGTTACCCCAGTATTTAAAAAGGGAGATCGTTCATTATTAACGAACTACCAACCCATCTGTGAGCTGCCATTTTTCAGTAAAATAATCGAGAAACTAACTCAGAAACTCCTAACAAATTATCTCAACAAATTTAATATTCTTACGCATTACCAGTTCGGTTTTCAATCAGGATATTCTACAGATCTTGCTCTAATAATTCTCACAGATTATCTAAAGAAAGCTAGTGATGATGGTAGCTATGCCGGCTCTATTTTTGTTGACCTAACTAAAGCCTTTGACACTATAAATCACCAGATCATCATCATCATCAGCCTATTTTATGTCCACTGCAGGACGAAGGCCTCTCCCTGTGATCTCCAATTATCCCTGTCTTGCGCTAGCGTATTCCAACTTGCGCCTGCAAATTTCCTAACTTCATCCTCCCATCTGGTTTTCTGCCGACCTCGACTGCACTTCCGTTCTCTTGGTATCCATTCTGTAACCCTAATGGTCCACCGGTTATCCATCCTACGCATTACATGGGCTGCCCAGCTCCATTTCTTCCGCTTAATGTCAACTAGAATATCGGCTATCCCCGTTTGTTCTTTGATCCACACCGCTCTCTTCCTGTCTCTTAACGTTACTCCCAAGATTTTTCGTTCCATCGCGCTTTGTGCGGTCCTTAACTTGTTCTCGAGCTTCTTCGTTAACCTCCAAGTTTCTGCCCCATATGTTAGCACCGGTAGAATGCAATGATTGTACACTTTTCTTTTCAACGACAGTGGTAAGCTCCCAGTTAGGATTTGGCAATGCCTGCCGTATGCACTCCAACCCAAATTTATTCTTCTGTAAATTGCTTTCTCGTGATCAGGGTCCCCTGTGAGTAATTGGCCTAGATAAATGTACTCCTTTACAGTCTCTAGAGGCTGACTGGCAATCCTGAATTCTTGTTCCCTTACAGGGTATTGAACATTATCTTTGTCTTCTGCATATTAATCTTCAACCCCACTCGGTTAAGGTCCTCAATCATTTGCTGTAATTCGTCTCCATTGTTGCTGAATAGGACGTCATCAGCAAATCGGAGGTTGCTGAGATATTCACCGTTGATCCTCACTCCTAAGCTTTCCCAGTCTAACAGCTTGAATACTTCTTCTAGGCATGCAGTGAATAGCATTGGAGAGATTGTGTCTCCTTGCCTGACCCCTTTCTTGATAGGTAACTTTCTACTTTTCTTGTGGAGAACCAAGGTAGCTGCGGAATCCTTGTAGATGTTTGCTAAGATATTCACGTATGCTTCCTGTACTCCTTGATTACGCAATGCCTCTATGACTGCTGGTATCTCTACTGAATCAAATGCCTTTTCATAATCTATGAAGGCCATATACAGAGGTTGATTGTACTCCGCAGATTTCTCGATTACCTGATTGATGAAATGGATATGATCCATCGTAGAATATCCCTTCCTGAAGCCAGCCTGTTCTCTTGCTTGGCTGAAGTCAAGTGTTGCCCTGATTCTATTGGAAGTTATCTTGGTAAATATTTTATTCAATACTGAAAGCAAGCTAATGGGTCTATAATTCTTCAGTTCTTTAATGTCTCCCTTCTTATGGATTAGTATAATGTTGGCGTTCTTCCAGCTCTCTGGTACACTTGAAGTTGTGAGGCATTGCGTTTAAAGGGTCTCAAGCTTTTCAATTATGATATCTCCTCCATCCTTGATTAAATCGACTGTTATTCCGTCTTCTCCAGCAGCTTTTCCCCTGGACATGTCTTTCACGGCCCTTCTAACTTCATCGCTAGTTATAGAAGGAGCCTCTGTATCCGGTTCATCACTATTTCGAATGAAAGTAGTTTGGCTGCTTTGGGTACTGTACAGGTCAGTATAGAATTCTTCCGCTGCTTTTACCATGTCATCGAAATTGCTGATGATATTACCATGCTCATCTTTCAGTGCATACATCTTGCCTTGTCCTATGCCAAGCTTTCTTCTTACTGATTTAATGCTGCGTCCATATTTTACGGCTTCCTCAATCTTCCCCACGTTATAATTTCGAATATCCCTTACTTTCTTCTTGTTGATCAGTTTTGACAGTTCAGCGAATTCTATCTGATCTCTTGAGTTGGACATTTTCATCTTTTGTCATTTCTTTATTAGGTCCTTTGTTTCTTGGGAGAGCTTACCTACTTACTGGTTGCCTTGGTGCCTTACCTCCCACCTCAATTGCTGCTTCTGAGATCAACTTAGTTACGGTTTCATTCATTACCTCTATGTTGTCTTTATCTTCCTGTTCTAAAGCTGCATATTTGTTTGCTAGCACCAGCCTGAATTGGTCTGCTTTTACCCTTACTGCCTCTAGGTTGGCCTGTTCACTCTTGACTAATTTTACTCTTTCTCTCTTCAAATTGATAGAAATCCTAGACCTCACTAACCTACGGTCACTGCACTTAACCTTACCTAACACTTCTACATCCTGCACTATGCTTGGATTGGCGGAGAGTATGAAATCTATTTCATTCCTTGTTTCTCCATTAGGGCTTTTCCAGGTCCACTTCCTGTTGCTGCGCTTCCTGAAGAAGGTATTCATTATTCGGAGCCTATTTCTTTCCGCGAATTCTACCAACATCTCTCCTCTTGCATTCCTAGAATCGATGCCGTAGTTGCCAATTGCTTGCTCACCAACCTGCTTTTTCCCCATTTTTGCATTGAAGTCGCCCATCACTACAGTGTACTGAGTTTGCACCTTTCTCATTGCTAATTCAACATCTTCATAAAACTGTTCTATTTCTTCATCATCATGACTAGAGGTTGGGGCGTAGGCTTGTACGAGCTTCATTTTGTACCTCCTATTCAGCTTTATTATGACAACAGCTACCCTGTCATTAATGCTGTAGAATTCATCAATGTTGCCCGCTATGTTGTTATGGACTAGAAATCCTATCCCGGATTCTCTCTTATCTGGAAGACCTCTGTAGCAGAGGACGTGGCCATTAGTCAGCACTGTGTAAGCCTCACCAGTTCTTCTAACCTCACTAAGGCCAATAATATCCCAGGCAATGCCTGACAATTTTTCAAATAGTCCTGCTAAGCTAGCCTCACTCGATAGGGTGCACGTGT
Source organism: Dermacentor silvarum (assembly GCF_013339745.2). Lineage (NCBI taxonomy): Eukaryota > Metazoa > Arthropoda > Arachnida > Ixodida > Ixodidae > Dermacentor > Dermacentor silvarum. The sequence goes on along the minus strand of NC_051164.1, from coordinate 4,991,590 downwards.
TGAGCGTTGCCAGGTTCAGTTTCCATTGGCGGCCTGTCCGGACCCAGAGATTCTTAGCACCCTCTGCCGCGTAGCAGGTCTGACCGCCGCCTTGGTCAGGTGCTCCGCAGCCACTGGGGACTGAGGGCCATGGGTTAATTTAATTAACCATCACTCTTTCACCAGATACTCTTTCTAAAACTAGAAGCAATGGGAATTTCTGGTTCTGCCTTGCTACTAATCCGTAGTTACCTCCATAATAGAAACCAAGTGGTCAGTGTTTCTGGGACTTACTCAAAGCAAATAATAACCAATATAGGGGTACCACAAGGGTCCATTTTGGGCCCACTTTTATTTTTAATTTATATTAACCATCTACCTAACTTCATCACGCACTGTAATTGTTTGCTGTACGCTGACGATACTACAATATTTAACTCAGATAAAAGCATGAACTGCCTAGTAGATAAACTTAGTGCGGACCTTCTCAACATATTACACTGGTGTAAATTAAACAGATTACAATTTAATCCAGCTAAAACTAAGTTCATTGTCTTTACTTCACATCAACGGTCCTTAGTTCCCGTTCCTTCTATTTGCATGCCACAGTACTCGATCCAGGCTAGTGATGACTGTATGTATTCGGGCGTCAGACTAGATAGAAACTTAAAATTTCATCACCACATTTCAGACGTAAAAAAAAAAGATGTCCTATGGTACACGAATCCTCATTCGTGCTCGTCCCTTTTTTCACATTCTGTTATCATTGTATTATGCATTCATTCATTCACATATCAACTACTGTATGGGGTAATACCTACAGTACTCATCTTGCGCCACTACAAATTGTCCAGGATAGAGCAATCAAAATTATAACTTTTAGCTTATACTACACCAACGCCAAACAATTATTACAAGCCAATAATATCCTTACAGTGTCCGACATAATTAAATATATTCTAGGTATCTGGTTATATAAGCATATCAACAATCGATTCCCCTTTTCTTTCATTCCATCAACTTTTCTAGACAACGCTAACAGCACTAGATTTGCTCTTAAGAAAAATCTCACCTTACCCAAAGTTCGAACCAACTACGGCAAGCAATCTGTTCATTTCAGTGCTTTTTCATTATGGAACTCGCTACCATTTGTTTTAAAATTAATGACACTACGTTCATTTATTACTGAATTCAAAAAGTTCTTTTTGAACCAACCAAGCCTTACATAACATTTTTTTTTGTGCCACATAATGCATGCCTTTGCATTTTTATTGATAAATACTACAGTTTATATCATGCTTATTATTCATGTATGAAACTGTTTAAACAAGTACATTTTCTGTTCAATTTGTTCATGTTTCCCTATGTTGTTTAATTAATTTATTTCGTGTTCTACTGTTTTTATAATTGCTGCCTTTTTAATTTGTTTTTATAGTTGTATTTATTACTGTCACTGCGTTACCTAAGTTTATTTTCCTTTCGTGTATCCATGTACAGGAGGTCCCAATTCAGTCTCCGACTACTCCTCCTGTATATTACATGTTGTAATAACTTCGTATATAGTAATAAAATTTGATTCTGATTCTTCAAGACACAAGTTTGCCCAAATCAGAGTGGGTAATTCTTTACCACAACCTGACACATTTATTGCGAAGTCACGTGGCGGAAGCCCTGCCAGCCAGCAGCAGTCAGGCCTCAACGGCCAGTGGCGTCGTGTTGCCGGAGCTGCCACCGCTCGGGCTGGCGGCATCCTCCGGGCCGGGTGAGCCGGGCTGCTTGCGTGAGCAGGGCAGCATGTCCGGCGGCACGTGATGCATCTGCACACTCGGTGCATGCACCAGGCACTTGAGGTTCTCGGCCACGGCGCGCACAATGGCCTCCAGGTACTGCTTGCTGTTGGCGTTCTCCTGCGTGACGGCGCTGCTTGGCATCGGGAATGCCACACACACACACAATTTTATCGTAAAATGCCCGATTTTTATACTCGTCCGAGATTGTTGACACAAATATTTACCCTTTTTTTTCCGTGTAGTTTAGGGGCAAAACCAGATTAAAAATAAACAAATACAGTCGCTGAGTGATTTATTATAGCCCACTTTTTTGGGGACTCATTGATTATAGAGACCTACCAGGGTGGCAGAAACACGAGTTGACAGTACCAGAGTACAAGAGCAACCAAATCACCAACAGCCGTTTAGTGAATATTTCATTAACCAACTCCATGAACAGTTCTGCTCGTCTTCGGCACAGATCATTGTTGCTAACACTATATGGAGCACAGTGGCTGTTCAAAGCATTCCTAGGGGAACAAAGTTTGTGTATCTTTAACAGTACACATTAAATAATCAAATAATGAGTATTTCTTGGCTTCCACAAGGTTGGCAGGTCTGTGCAGATGTTAATGCAATGTCCCCTAGACATGCCAGCATCGATGCAATAGACACTGAATCTCGCCATGCTCTACTCAAGTTAATATAACCTTGTGGGCACTCACGCTCATTCTGACAGCACACAGACCAAGAGTAGCGACATCATGACGAAAGGACACTGAGGAGGCAGGAGACCTGTGCAGTTGAGGCCACGGGCCTGCCAGCCGGGGCTCGGACCCCAGACACCTGGCGCCCGAGCCCCAGGTGTCTCAAACTTAATTACTGTTTTAAATAACTACGCAATTTCAAACTATTTTTGTAAGTCAGTAATGTTACTCCGAATTGTTGAATAGAGGAATTGTATGTTTGCAGACCACGTCACCCTGGTAAATAAGCACTTTCTATCCTATTCCGTCCTGTCCTGTCGTACCACTTTTCTCTCTTGTATAAGCAACATCTTCTAATGTTGCCGACCATTTTATAAACACCTTCTATAGCACAAGTCTTTACCCGGGATATGAAATTTCTGAATACATATTTCAGCGTGGAACTAATCACATTGCTTCAATAATTTATCAGGAGAGACAAAGTTGAAGAGCGTCACAATCCAAGGATGATCCATTTTTTTTCTGTGCAATTTCAACAAAGAGCTTCAAAGCATTAATGCGGATATAAATGGGCTCCATTGTGCAGCTGCATGCGGATATGTCACAAAGCCAACATCGGCATTAACGACTTCTTTGCTCTGTGCCAACCCCAGCCATATTGCAGCCAGCGGCCTCGTATCACGACACCTACATCACACTTCCGCTGGCTCCCATTACTTACAGTAGTGCTGTAAATAGAGTAGGAAAAAATGTTGCAAGTAGCCCTTGACTACCATTGGCCACAGACTAACCTCTTTCAAATTCCCAAAAATCGCATGCACGGGGGGAGGCGGGTGGTGGCCCACCTTCTAAAATTTTTGCTCTTAGCACATACTTTAATGGCATACATAATACACATTTTATTAATTATGATCTAATTTTAGATGCAGCACTGAAGCAGAGCCAAATTAGAACAGCACATGGTTTTTAGATCCCACTGACTTTTTCAGCAGGATTGCTGGTGCCGATTTCACCTGCTTTAAAAACTATGCTAATAAACTTGCTTAAGGAAAGTACCCATCAAGTTCATGGTGCCTTGCGCTGCCTCATCTCTCAACACCATTTAAAGTTTTTTGCGAATGAAATTTACTTTTCGTAAAAGATGATTCAACACTTGTAAAATTGAAGAATGAGCACAAATGTTAAACTTAATGAAAAATTCAGAAGAGTTGGTAGGCATGCTTTAGAGATGCCATGAATAAAACAAAAGGCAAAACCTGCTGACTGCACCATGGATGTCCAGCTGGAGGTTGACACATGAACACTGTAGCGGGAGCAAGGAAAGAAGTGTGACAGATAGTACATACTGAGAATTCTCAAATGAAATTGTTGTAAAGGGCATGCTGCAAGTAGTTTCCACTTGGCGAAGTAATGCATGTGAAAAAAAAATCCAGTTTTTCAGAAAGAATTGAATTTTTTCATAGAGAACAGCATTTTTAGAGAGTTTCTAAGGCTTTGTTTTCAATGCCATTTTTAACAGGTGCGCAATCACGCAAACAATTTTACTCAAGTTTCCACAAGCTGGTCAATTTAACTTCGCAAGAACAACTATTTTAAGAGGGGCTAATAAATCTGCTTAGACGGTGTTTGGTGCCTAGGAACATGTCACTTGCGAGCAACTTGAAAGGTAACAAGGAAATACAGAAACTTTTCTTAGTAACTAGCATTCATAATTTGTTCAGATACCTTTTTGAACTGGGGTGAATAATCTCTATTATGTTCTTGCCTGCTGCCTGGTAATTACACTTTCTAAGAAAATAACTGGTCACTCATTACATTCCTGACATTTATGCGGCCGCAGCTGCAATTTCCATCCTCTTTATTGTCATCTCTTCGAGTTTAGTTGAGTTTAATTACCAACCCTGCTTGAATTCCCTCATGTAGACTACAGTGATTACTAATAACTAATCACATATGGACGAGCGGAACTGTGTTCTCATCTTCTTCACTACCCTGGCACTCTGCATTAGTGTGTGGCATAACACCCAGCAATGCGGCTGAACGTCTGGACGTCTCAGCTGCGAGACAGCGGTCCCAGGAAGTGTGTGCTCGTTCTCCGTTCAGTTTATCTACAGAAATGCTCCAAGCCTGTAGCTTTACAAACTCCACGTTAAGAATGGCATGAAACAAAATACGCGGACATGAAGCGACAGGACAAATGCCAACTTCCAACTTCCGAGCTGGAAGTTGGCACTCGTCCCATCACTTGATTCCTTCAACGCCAACTAGCCAAGCGGAGAGTTTTAATCATTTACAAACTCCATTTCTAAAGTATCAAGAGCTCTGGTACGAGTCTCGTGCATATTCTGCGGCAGCAGGGCTGGAAACTGCTCCACAAGGAAAAGAACATTTATGAAAGACATGCTATCTACGGTCCTCATATTAGCAACCTCTACATGTAGCATGTTACAACGGAAACATGAGGCAGATGCAGTCGCATGCTGTGATGAAGTAGTCTTGTACAGCACTGTGAAACTCCTGCCACTCCACGACTTGAGATTGGGAATTAAAGAACTAGCTTCTTGGCCAATGGCCAAGTCTTGATCACTCTTCTGAGCTTCCCTCCTCTGCCGTTTCGATTCCCTGCCGTTTCGATTCACAAATCTTGAGAAGACGTCTTCGAGCAGACCAAACAGGTCAGACTGCAGCACGTGAACCTGGGGTGCCTGTGCCTGCAGACACTGGTTCACCTTTTCAAAAACGCTGCACAAAAACACTGACAGCGTTTTGAAGGAACAGGCGGTATGCTTTACCGAGTTCCGAGCTCAAGAAAACAAAAAATCTCTCCTCTCGAGTTCTTATATTTCTTTGCTGGCGGATGCAGAACCTGGACTGAGGGGCTCTTTCTCTTGGACTTGCAGCCAGCATTTTTTTTTTTTCCGTTGTGCAACTTACTTGAGTGCAGTCTACATTTGAGATGCTATAGCATGCAAATGCAAAAAAGCTGGGTCTCTTGCTGTCATTTTTCACCTCGCTTAGAAGAAAGCTCAAGAGGGGTGCCCACTGGTCAAGCAGCCTTGTCAAGCATTTCACAAGGAAGAGCCACCTAGTTTGGGCGTGCACTCCTTGTCAAGTATGGTCTGAAACTCCCGACGAGAATTTTACTTCTTAGTGATTTTTTCAAGATAATAAAAAATATCCACTGTAAGAAAGAAGTGTAGCCTGCACCTCAGCAGCATGAGCTCGTGGTTGCTGTCCTTGGCCGAACGCTTGTGAATGCTCTCCCCGTTCGCCTGCGTCCGTTGCTAATAAACCTCTTAGCAAGTGGGTGGAGGCTGCTGGGTTTCGACCACCCTGGAACTTCGCACTCTACCTCGCATCATGCCCGACGACGCAAGCGGCGCCGCCCACCCCGGTTTGTGCCGGTGCCTTGCGTCAACGAGATCCCCCTATCTCCTCCGGCACAGATGACAAAGACGTTGAAGATTGGATCTCCTCATATGAGCGAGTGAGTGCCCATAATCAGTGGGACGATGTTACCAAGTTGAGAAATGTCACATTCTATCTCTCCGATGTTGCAAACCATGAAGCCGACCTAACTACGTGGTTGGTCTTCAAGACCAGCTTTACCCAAGTTTTATGTCGGCCAGCAGTAAGAAAGCTCTGTGCAACGTTTGCGTACACGATCCCAAGAGATTGGAGAGAATTTCACAAGCTACATTGAGGACATTGTTGACCTTTGCAAACGGGTGAACGCGTCGATGTCAGAGGAGGAGAAGATCAAGCATATAACGAAGGGTATTGAGGATGACGCATTCCAAATGTTATTATCGAAGAGTCCTTGCACTGTCGTTGAAGTAATCGAATTGTGTCAGAGTTACGAAGAGTTGCGCAGGCAACGGCTTCACACCAGACGTCCCCTTGCGCCCACCGACTCTGTGTTCAGCCTTGGTGTCGGCGACGACCACGCTACTCTGTTTCTGAAGATTCAGGAATTAGTTCGCGCAGAGGTCGCTCGCCAGCTATCTTTGATGTCTTGCGTCTCGGAACCACCATCCGCTTTGGCACCTACGATCCGCGACTTCATCCAGGAGCAAGTTTCACAAGCCATTCCTCCAGCCCGTGATTCGACGCCAGTCACTGCACCTCTCAACTGCTTCTACGTAGAAGCAGTTGCCCGAGCTCACCCACAAACGCTATCGCCGCCCCCTATGCATTGACCACCGACCTTTTTGCCGCCACCTATGCGGCTACCAGACCGGTGGCATTTTCCGACTTCTCAGCCATGAGTCGGAGCTTACCCCCAACAATGGCGCACCTTCGATGACCGTCCAACATGTTTTGCTTGTGGTGCTGCTGGTCATGTGGCACGCCATTGCCATCGTCGCATGCTTCCTTTTTCCAACATCTGGCGAGCACCACCTTTCCCCACTCAGTTTTCCTCTTTGCCTTCCAGCCTTCTTTTTGCCCTGATCGCCCACCCGCGTTTACCCGTCGCTCACCATCTCCACGTCGTCGCTCGCTTTCTCCGATGCGTCACTGTACCGGACCCGCCGAGCAGGAAAACTGATGGCCGCAGTTCCCGAGGTACGAACTGCGTCCCCGTCGCAATGCACAAGTCCTCGTCCCCCTCCAGCCAACGTTACTGAAGTGTATGTCGAAGGCATTTCCGTCCTGGCACTTGTCGATACAGAAGTGGCTGTATCCGTAATTTCCACCCAACTCTGTCGCATACTAAAAAAAAAAGTTCCGACACCTTTATCCGACCTCTCCCTTCGAACCGTGAATGCTCAAAACATTACGCCTCTCGCTGCCTGTACTGCTTGAGTCTTCATTCAAGGACTTCTGAATACTGTCAAATTCGTCGTGCTGCCCTCGTGTTCCCATGACATTATATTAGGCTGGGATTTCCTTGCAAATAATAACGCCATTATTGACTGTTGTCATGCTGAACTCGAACTTTCTGCACTTCACGATTTCAAGATAATCGACAACTGCCCTTCTAGTGCTAAACTGTTGGTGTCCGAAGACAATGCTGTTCCTCCGTGCTCTTCCCTGCTTGTGCCGATGTCCTGCGCCACTATTTCTGATGGCTGTGTCCTCTTTACGCCTTCTGAAGTGTTCATTCTCCGCAAACGTTCTCCGCTGCCCTTTCCTCTCCTTACTCTTCACAGTGACGTCACGAAGATGCTCGTCGACAATCCCACGGCGTGCCCTTTACTTTTATTTCATGGCGAATGCCTAGGCCTCGTTCAGCCAGTCGGACACCTTTTGCATCTTTGACGCTCCTACTGCTTCTACTTCTATGGACCTTAGCGCACCTACTTGTGACCCTGCGGTTGATCAGACCCTCCTCGACGTTTTTCACTGCTCCATTGACGATGAAACGTCACCTTCCGAACGAAGCCAGCTGCTCACTCTCCTGCAGAAGTTCCGCGCTTCTTTTGACAGCCCTGCTTCCGGTTTGGGTCACACGTCGACCGTTTTCCACCAGATAGATACAGGCAGTCATGCACCTCTATGGCAACGCCCTTATCGGGTATCCGCCTAGGAGCGCCGTGTAATTGACAACCAGGTTGCTGACATGCTCAAGCGCGGCGTTGTACAGCCTTTAAACAGTCCCTGGGCATCACTGGTCGTTCTTGTTAAGAAAAAGGATGGCTCTATTCAGTTCTGCGTCGACTACCGACGTTTGAACAAAATAACGCGCAAGGACGTTTGCCTGTTACCGCGCATCGACGACGCCCTCAACTGTTGGCAGGGAACGGAGTTCTTTTCTTCGCTGAATTTATGGTCTGGATACAGGCAAGTCCCTATGGCACCATCTGATCGACATAAAACAGCATTTGTGACACCTGACGGATTATACAAGTTTACGTGATGCCTTTTGGCCTGTGTAACGCTCCAGCCACTTTTGGGAGGATGATGGATAATATTTTCAGCGGCCTCAAATGGAACACATGTCTGTGCTACCTGGATGACATACTGTAAAAACCCGCGTATAATACTGCCACCTGTAGGTAGTGGGTCGAGGGCAAGAGTGGGTCGAGCCCAAGAGAAGAAGAAAGACCGCGCGCTCCTTCTCTGCTCGAGCCAGCTGCGACGGTCGCGTCTTCGAAGAGCCAGCTACTCTACGTTTATTAAACCTTCAGGACTACTTCTCGAGGCTCGTGACAAATTGGTGGAGGTGCGGGGTAAGCGTCTTCACGGATGTTGCAGACCCCTCCAAGGATCCGCGCTATGAATCCAGTGCCTGTCGACACTCCCGTGCATCGGGCCAGCCGCAGGATCAGGGGACTGTCTCCAGAAGTCGTCAACGCTATAGTTCCCACCACATCAACCGGTATGACCAGCGCTTCCCTTCAAACCGCCCCAACCGGTACGGGAAGCACGATGTCGAACCGCTACACCCTTGAGAGCCCACGGATCCCGAAGACGTTTCATGGCAAAGTGTTCGAAGACGTCGAAGACTGGATGGTCGACTTCGAGCGCGTGGCCTCCGTGAACAAATGGAACGAAACGGATAAACTCAGGCACGTCTACTTCTACCTGGAGGATGGCGCGCGTACGTGGTTTCAGAACTGCGAGGAGCAACTGACGTCGTGGCGCGAGTTTTGTCGGCAGCTCTTGGAGACCTACACCAGTGCTGATCGCCTCGAACGAGCGGAACGAGCGATTGAGGCCCGCGTCCAGTTGCCAAACGAAACTGTGACTATGTACGTCGAAGACATGACGCGCCTCTTTCAACGAGCGGATCCAAGGATGACGGAGAAGAAGTTACGTCATCTGATGCGCGGGGTCAAGGAGCAACTCTTCGCTGGCCTCGTACGGAGCCCTCCGAAGACGGTCGCGGAGTTCTTGTCCGAGGCCGTGACCATGGAAAAGATGCTTCTGCATCGATCGAACCTATATGAGCGGCAAGCAAACAGCATGTCTACTGCTGACATTTTCGCGGCCATAGGAAGCAACGGTGACTCTCTGCGAGAACTCATCCGCTCTGTAGTGCGTGAAGAGTTGCAGAAGGCCACCGTAACACCGCAACCTATGGTAAGCTCCATAGCAAGCTATATAAAGGACGAACTGCACCAGGCGCTCCGTGACACCTTGCCTCCTGCTAACGCCGTGCCAGTACCTCCTGAGTACCCCCGTGCGACCTACGCGGAAGCCCTGAAGCGCCCTGCTTCCTCTCCGCCGCTGTTCGTTCGTGCTCCTCCTACGGTGTTAGTTCAGTTGGCGCAGCCGATACCATACTGCGACGCTGGGTACACGACAACGCCTGTTGTTCATGCCGCTCCATTTGCCCACCATTCAGAGCAAGCGGTTCACTACGTCGACGACAGACGCCCGTCCCCTCGGAAGTCGGATGTTTGGCGCACACCCGATCATCGGCCCCTGTGCTTCCACTGTGGTGAAGCTGACCACCTGTACCGCCAGTGCCCATACCGGCGCCTTGGGATTCGCGGCTTTTCCGCATACTCGCCGCCGCCCCGATACGGCCAGCGACCCCGGGACGTTGAGGACTACCTCTCTCAGCAGCGCTTGCCACTGCCTGCCAGGCGGCAGTCGCGATCGCCGTCTCCGAGACGATTTTCACCTCCGCCGCAGCGGTATTCTCCCGAGCGATCGACCAGTCCCCGCCGGGAAAACTAACTGAGGCGATCTTTGGGGGCGAGGTCGCTAAAGGTCGAAGCGCTGAAGACCTCCGACGGACGCAGTTACGGAAACCTACCGATCCGACATCACCTGCGGCTGAGCGGGACGACCGGCTTTCCCTCGATATACCAGTGACTATTGACGGTTATGCCGTTAGTGCTTTAGTGGACACCGGCGCAGACTACACGATACTAAGCGGGAAAATAGCAACGCAGCTGAAGAAAGTGATCACGCCCTGGCATAACTCACAGATTCGGACGGCTGGCGGCCACGTCGTTACTCCACTGGGCACCTGCACGTCTAGAGTGGAGATTAGAGGATCTACATTCGTAGCGAGCTGCCTTGTCTTACGCGAATGCTCCCGTGACGTTATTCTTGGGGTTGACTTCCTGCAGGAGTACGGCGTGATTATCGATCTGCAAGGGCGTCGTATCACTTTCTCTGCCAAACGAGCAATCAATGTGCAAGCCGGCCAACGGCGCGACGACGTACTTCGTGTTTCGGCAGACAGTGTAACGCTTCCTCCACGAGCCAGTGTCCTCGTGGACGTCACATGCTGTGGCTTACGCGATGGCGAAGCGGTGGCCGAAAGTAATTTGGAACACCTACTGAAGCAAGGTGTTTGTGTGGCTCGAAGTGTTATACAGATTCGTGCTGGTCATTCGCAAGTGCTTGTTACCAACTTTAGCTACGAGCACCGACACCTGTTCCGCGGCACTTCGTTAGCGTTTGCAGACGCAGTAGCAAACGTTAATAATTGTTTCACGTCAGAAGTAGTGGAGACAGCAGACACGTCTCTGGGCCATATCGACATCAATTCTGAACTGTCCACCGAGAGCCAGACAGCACTGCGCAAGCTGTTGCTTGAATTCAGGACCTGCTTCGCACATTCTTCCAAGGTACGCCAGACTTCCATCACTAAACACAGGATCATCACGTACGAAGACGCACGCCCGATACACCAGCAGCCTTACTGCGTGTCGGCAAAAGAACGCGAAGCCATACGTACGCAAGTCCGGGAGATGCTTGACGATGGCGTCATCGAACCTTCCAACAGCCCGTGGTCGTCTCCGGTCGTTCTTGTCAAAAAGAAAGACGGAACGCTACGCTTCTGTGTCGACTACCGCAAGCTCAACAACGTGACTAAAAAGGACATGTACCCGCTGCCGCGTATCGACAACTCATTAGATAGACTACGGCGTGCCCACTATTTTTCTTCTCTCGATTTAAAAAGCGGGTACTGGCAAATTGAGGTAGACGAACGCGACCGCGAGAAAACAGCCTTTGTGACTCCAGATGGGCTCTATGAATTTCGAGTGCTTCCTTTTGGCTTGTGTTCAGCCCCGGCTACTTTCCAGCGAATGATGGACACTGTCCTTACTGGACTGAAGTGGCAGGCCTGACTTGTGTATCTGGATGATGCGGTCATCTTCTCTGAAACGTTCGAGCAGCATCTTCACCGCCTAAGGAGTGTGCTAGAAGCCATCCGATCGGCAGACCTCACACTTAAGCCCGAAAAGTGCCACTCTGGTTATTCTTTATTCTTTATTCAAACAAAACTCGCAGCGCCATTGGCATTATTGCGAGGGGCATAATACAGAGAAAAACAAATCAACAGAGTTTTGGCTCACAACCTCAGCCGGTAACAAATTTCACTCCGATATGGTCCTCGGAAAGAAAGAAAACTTAAAAAGGTTAGTCCTGGGGGCATATTCCCGAACTTTGAACACATGGTCTCTTCGGGTGGATAAGTAATATGGGGGACGCAGATATGATGAGGCCTTGATTCCAGTTTGATTATGATCTATAGTGTAAAAAAGCTTGAGACGAAGATTCTTGCGGCGTTCGCTTAGAGGAGTCCATCCTAGATTTCTTTTTAATTCCGTTGCACTATCAAACCGATTGTACCGCCCCAGGACATACCTTGCAGCGCTAGACTGAATGCGTTCTAACGCTTTTATTCGTACGGAATAGGACGGATCCCACACAGGGCAGGCGTACTCAAGTAATGGCCTTACGTAGGCTTTGTATGCAGCCTCTTTGACATGACTTCCCACGTGCTTGAGATTCCTTCGAAGGAAACCAAGTGAAGCTCCGGCCTTGCGCACAATGCAGTCAATGTGCTCGGACCATGATCCATCCTCAGATAAAGTCACTCCGAGATACTTATACGAAGATTCCTGGCGAACAACTTGATTATCTAGATAGTAGCGATACCGCAGTTTATTAACTTTTTTTGTGAAGCTGACATGCACGCATTTATTAATGTTCAAATTCATTCTGTTTAAACTGCACCACATTTTGATACGATGTAGATCTTCCTGCAGCTGTATGCAATCCGAAGAGCTCAAGTTCCTCGGGCATGTAGTAAGCGCCAAAGGGGTCCGACCCGATCCAGACAAGCTTGCCGCTGTGGCCGCGTTTCCAGCTCCTGCCAATAAGAAGGCCATCTGGCGCTTCCTGGGTTTGTGCGCCTACTATCGCCGGTTTTTTAAAGGCTTTTCGAAGATAGCGGAACCCCTGACACACCTTACAAGGGACGATACGCCATTTGTGTGGCATAATGAGCAACAGGCGGCTTTTGCTGAATTACGACAGCGCCTGCAGTCAGCACCCGTTCTTGCACATTTTGACGATGATGCTGATACTGAGGTGCATACCGATGCCAGCAGCATTGACCTTGGCGCAGTGCTCGTCCAGCTCCAAGATGGAGTGGAAAGAGTTATAGCGTATGCCAGCCGCTCCCTGTCCCGTTCCGAGGCGAATTATTCGACCACGGAGAAAGAGTGCCTCGCGGTCGTGTGGGCGATCATAAAGTTTCGCCCCTATCTCTACGGTCGTCCCTTCAAAGTAGTGACGGACCACCATGCCCTCTGTTGGTTGGCAAGCATGCGCGACCCTTTAGGACGACTGGCACGATGGAGCTTGCGGCTACAGGAATTTGACATCACCATCGTTTATAAGTCTGGCCGTAAGCATGAAGACGCTGACACGCTGTCCCGTGCATCCATTGATCCTGCCAGTCAGGAAACGGAGGATGATGACGGCTTCCTGGGCGCCATTAGTTCGTCGGACTTGAGCAGACGGCAGCGTGACGACGCTGAGATTAGACCGATCATCGATCATTTAGAGGGCCGCGACACAACCATACCACGCCATCTGTCCCGCTCGCTGACGTCCTTCTGTCTGCGAGACAACGTGCTTTATAAGAAGAATGCTCGTTCGACCAGCCGTGCGTACCTCCTGGTGGTTCCAAGGGACATGCGCGACGACATCCTCTTCGCTTGCCATGACGAACCAACATCTGATCATTTAGGCTTTTCACGAACACTCGCTAGAGTAAGCGAAATGTACTATTGGCCCGGGCTTTCGGCAAGCGTCAAACAGTACGTTAAAGGCTGTTGTGAATGCCAGCGCCGCAAGACACCATCCGTTAAACCGGCTGGCTTACTTCAGCCAATTGAAGCACCTCACACGCCTTTCTACCAAGTCGGCATGGACATTCTCGGACCGTTTCCTCTCTTAGCCGACGGCAACAAATGGGTGATCGTCGCGACTGATTATTTAGCGCGCTATGCTGAGACGCAGGCAATCCGACGAGCCACGGACTCAGAGGTAGCGCAATTCTTCATGCGCCACATCGTCTTGCGTCACGGTGCTCCCTCCACTGTAATAACTGACAGAGGGACAGCATTCACAGCGCAGCTTATGGACGAGGTTTTTGAATTGAGCAACACCAGGCATCGCAAGACGACCGCTTATCATCCGCAGACCAACGGAGTTACTGAGCGACTGAATAAGACGGTCACAGACATGCTCGCAATGTACATCGACGTTCAACACAAAACATGGGATCGGATCTTGCCTTACGTGACCTTCGCGTATAACACCGCCGTGCAAGAGACGACGCGCTTCACGCCCTTTCGCCTTCTCTACGGTCGCGAAGTCCAGACGATGCTGGACGCTATGCTGCCGTGTCAAGAAGCAGACCTATTGACAACTGACGCCGAAGAATTTGCAGAGCGTGCTGAGGAAGCTCGGCAGCTCGCGCGGCTGCATATCGGCCAGCAGCAGCAGGCAGACGCACGACGCTACAACATCCGCCACAGGGACGTGTCCTACAACCCCGGGGACCAAGTTTGGGTGTGGACCCCCGTTCGCCGTCGTGGCCTCTGTGAAAAGCTGCTGAGCCGGTATTTCGGTCCGTATAAAGTGCTCCGCCGCGTCAGTGACGTAAACTACGAAGTTGTTCCGGACACAACATCGCAAACCCGGAGTAGGACACAAAGACAACCGACCTCAGACATAGTTCATGTTGTGCGCATGAAGCCGTACATTGCGCGTCCGTAACTTTCTTTTTGTGTTTACATCTTTTTTCTCTCATTCCCTTCTTTGTTTCTATTTTTCATTTATCTTTGGGAGCTTGCTTCTTCGTTCATTGACTGTGCCGGCGTGACGGCTACATTTTTTTTGTGTACTTTCGCTTTGCCTGCCTTCTTCTTCTTTATCTTCTACGCCTATTTTTTTTTTTAGCATCGAGGCGATGCTTTTGTTCGGAAGGGGGGATATTGCCACCTGTAGGTAGTGGGTCGAGGGCAAGAGTGGGTCGAGCCCAAGAGAAGAAGAAAGACCACGCGCTCCTTCTCTGCTCGAGCCAGCTGCGACGGTCGCGTCTTCGAAGAGCCAGCTACTTTACGTTTATTAAACCTTCAGGACTACTTCTCGAGGCTCGTGACAATACGAACCCGAATATAATACGAGGTGAAATTTCTGAGACGAGAAATGAAAAAAAAAAAGTTTTACCCGCGTATAATACGAGTGAGAGAAACTCGGGGAAAAGGAAAAGATTTATTTAAATCGGACTCGGCTCTTCATTCACTGTCGTCCTCAGCGGCGCTTTCGTCGGACAATTCCTTGTCCGATAAATCTTCCCAGAGGTACTCGTCCTCTGTGCCATTGACCGTGTTCGAGATCCCGCACTTCTTGAAAGCGTGACGCACAAGGTCTTGTGGGATGCTCGCCCATGCGTCCACGATCCACTCGCACAGCGTGGCTGGCGATGCCCGCTTCAGCCGCCCAGTCGGCGTCACTGCAGGTTCACCTGACCACATCCATTCAGCGTAGCACCGCCTCACCTCATCCTTGAAAGGCTTGTTGACATCTAGAGGCTGCAACTGAGACGTCATCCCACCTGGGATAACGACGAGTTCAGTTCCAGAATCGCACAACAGCTTCTTCACTGAGTCGGCCAAATGGCCATGAAACGCGTCCAGCACGAGGATGGACGGGAACGACAACAGTGCACCGGGCCGCCTGCACCACACGGACTTTATCCAGTCGAGCACAAGCCTCTCGTTCATCCACCCTTTCTCATGGCATCTCACGATGACATTTTTCGACATTGCCTTGCGCTTGAAGACGACATAGGGAGGGAGCTTGCGGCCGTCTGCCGTACACGATAACATGACGGTAGCACGCGTCTTCTCGTTCCCAGTGGACCGGACATAAACTTGTTTCGAGCCCTTCTTGTGCACAGTGAGGGGCGATGGCATGTCCAGATAAACTGGTGTTTGATCAGCATTGCCGATTTGCCCTAGCTGAAATTTCTTCGTTTTGCGCAATGAAATAACGTGGTGCTGGAAAGCCACCAGTAGCTCTTCGAACGATGCCGGCAGCTTTTGCGAAATTGAAGTTCTCCGGCGCAGTGAAAACCCCGCACGGCACATATAGCGATAAATCCAATGTTTGCTCACTTTGAAGGCGGAGCTCGTTAGGCCTTTTTCTCTCGCAAGCTCCCTAACTTTTGCTTGCATAAGCTCCACGCTCATAGCAAGATGCGCGGCTCGCTGTTCTCACACAAATTCCGTCAGGGCGAGTTCAATTTCCGGGAATGTCCCATTCTTCGGGCCGCGAAAACTTCTTCGCGTTCCACAGCACGCGAAAAGAGCTTCCTTCTGTCGTCGTCATCCTCAGATGCTTCCCTCGATGACGCCAAACTGCCTCCTGGCCGCACTGTTGCCGATGTCCTCTGCCGCTAAAATTACTTTCCGCTTGAAAGCAGCCGAGTACTGCTTTCGTGGCCCCAACATCATGCTCCTTCACTAAAAACAATGCACTTCGCGATTCCCGGTTAACACGTGAACTGCCGAAGTCCGCACTCAACAAAGAAAGAAACAATGCCGTAGCCACGCTGCAATAGCGAAGTCAAGCCGTAGCCAGAAAGCAATAACAAAGCCAAGCCGTAGCCACGCAGCAATCACGAAGCCAAGCCGTAGCCACAGAGAAAAAATGAAACCAAAACTTAGAGCCCAGCTTTCTGACTGAAACTTTCGTCCGGATCCGCATATAGTACAAGGCGGAAATTTGGGACGCTAATAACAGGAAAAAAACCTCGTATTATACGCGGGTCTTTATGGTAGTTGTCTTCTCCTCTGATTTCCGCACACATCTCAGCCGTCTCGAGCACGTTCTGAAATGCCTCACTGATGCGGGACTTCAAGTCAACTTTAAAAAATGTCGTTGTGGTGCCCGACAGCTCACCATTCTTGGCCATGTTGTCTCGCGATACGGCATTCGTCCGGATCCAGCCAAGCTCCGTGCAGTCGCCGACTTTCCCAAACCGAAGACGTTAAAGGAGCTTCAAAGTTTTGTTGGTTGATGCTCATATTTCCCGACGTTTCATTTGAAATTTCGCATCCAAAGTGCACCCCTGACAGACCTTCTAAGCAGCAACAAAGAACTTTCAGCTTGGTCGCCCGCCTGCGATGACGCCCTCACGAAATTACGCCACCTGCTAACCTCGCCACCTATCCTCCGTCACTTCGACCCTGCAGCCCCCACTGAGGTCCACACCGATGCCAGCGGCGTCGGACTCGGCGCCGTACTCGCGCAACGGAAAGCGGGGCTAAATGAATATGTCGTCGCCTACGCGAGCCGCATTCTGACAAAAGCCGAGGCTAATTACTCGGTTACAGAGAAAGAGTGTTTAGCCATTATTTGGGCCCTTGGGAAATTTCGCCCTTATTTGTATGGTCACACATTCGACGTCGTCACTGACCACCATGCCCTTTGTTGGCTGTCCACCTTTAAGGACCCTTCTGGCCGACTTGCTCTCTGGGCCCTTAAGCTACAGAAGTACGACATCCGCATTTTTTACCGTTCCGGCCGCAAACACACGGACGCTGACGCGCTTTCTCGCTCATCGGTAGCAGCTGACAACGCTTGCCTATCCGCCCTTGAGCCCGCACTTGCATCACATGCACTGCACAACATGCCGTCGGAGCAGCGCAAGGATCAGTGCTCTCATCAGCATTCTTTCTGATCCATCCTCCTCTTCACCATTGTGCGCTCTTCGCCGCCAGGCTACCCACTTCTGCATTCGCGATGACCTTCTTTATTGACGTAACTACCTTTCTGACAGTCACAAGTGGCTCCTTGTGATACCCCGCCATCTCGGTGACTTTATCTACGACGCTTTTCACGCAGACCCACAGTGCACGTATGCCGGCCTCTTCAAGACCTACGCTCGACTACGCCTCCCATTTTATTGACGCAGCCAGTATAACTACGTGCAAAAGTTCATTCGCTTCTGTGCTCAGTGCCAATGCCGAAAATTACCTCCCGGACAAGTCTACCCGTCCCAACCCCTTCCCTGCCCTAGTCGACCCTTTGATCGTGTTGGTATTGACATATACGGACCGCTACCATCCACTTCAGCAGGGAACCGCTGGATTATTGTTGTAGTGAATCACTTGACCCGTTATGCTGAAACAGCCGCTCTACCGACTGCCACCGCCCGCGACGTTGCATCGTTTCTGTTACACCATTTCGTTCTGCGCCACGATGCCCCTCGCGAGCTTCCATACCTGCCAACCTAACAATATGAAAATTCGGGAGACCGCCGCGCGATGGGGGGGGGGGCAAAAAAATGTTGCCCCCGTGCCAAACAGTGCACGTGGTATAGAGTCCATACTTGTCACGATTCAGCAAAGTGACAAAGCACAGAAACTCAGTCGTGCATGATCTCAGAAATAAGTGCAAGTACTTATCTTTGGCTTCTGATAATGCCATCAATCGTTCCAACTGCCGTACTTTCCGGTGTATAAGACGCGCTTTTTCTTTCTGAATTTTTCGTCGGTGCGTCTTATAGAACGGTGCGACTTATGTGCGTGTTTTTTTTTTTTCTTTTCGGAAAAACTGCCGTCAAAATCGGATTCAATGTTATGGCCACGCGAAGTGCGCTGGCTGACTTAATTGCTACAGGTTCTGTGCCTGCTATCGAAGAGCCGGGTACGTTCTTATGCCATCAATCGTTCCAACTACTAAACTCGGCGAAACAAAGAGTGGTTTGGCATTCGCACTTCACTCGACAACCTGACAAAGCCAAATGAAGCCTAACGCACTCGCGGTCATATAACGATTGGATTGCTAAAAACGCGCGACCCAGCCTGAGATGAGCCAATCCGGCAAATCCAATATGGCAGCGCCCTTTGGTTGCTCGCGTTCGTGGTGGTGCCAACGGCCCGCATCCACGATTCAAGATGCATGTTGGTGACTAACTGCTCCCATGCCGCTTAAATTTCTCGCGCGGTAATATTGCAGGGTGTAAAAAAAAAACGGGGAAAAAGAAACGCGGTGCTGTGGCGGCTACTTTTCGGGAGATTTGAAGCCGCGTCCGTACAATCGGGAGATGTGAGAACAATTCGGGAGAGTTGGCAGGTATGAACTTCTGAGTGATAGAGGCCGAGCCTTTCTTTCCGATGCTTTGAAGGCACTACTCGATGAATGCCAAATCGTTCACCGCACCAGTACAGCGTACCATCCGCAAACTAACGGCACGACAGAGCGCTTCAATCATACTCTTGGTGATATGCTCTCAATGTACGTCACCTCTGATCATTCAAATTGGGACCAAGTTCTCCCTTTAATGACGTATGCGTACAATATTGCGTGCAATACTATACGCATACGTACAATATTGGCGAGAACGCTCGGCAATTCTAACGCGAAAACATTTCCGACGGTTAATTCGAACATAACCGCGCACCGACAATGCTCTCAGCAGCACGCCAAATCCCGTGGCGGCGCCTCCGACTGGCATTGCTCCGACAATGCCATAAAGCAAAAGCTTAGGAGCGACCCCTCAACGCCCGCGTGGAGAAATAAAAAAAACAATACTGTGGCAAAAATTTCTTCTCTCAATTTCTTCTGCGTCGCGCCGGAACACGCGTGTACATGCCGACAGCTCAGCCAACGCTGTGGCTGCGGCGCAGAGGGAAGCAACGCGGAGGCCCAGTCTGGCCAACGAAACTGCCCATGCCGGCCAACGCTCCCTTCAACGACAGAAAACGAAACTTCGGGGAGCGGGCTAAGCTGGCGCGCACGAAGACAGTCGAAGGTGAGGTAGCTACGAGAGAGTTGAGAGGGAGGGTGAGGGGAGCGACCGAAGCGGGGTTGCCGAGGCCAAATGTGCTTCCCTGCCGCCCTCCTCCCTCACCTTCGACGGTCTCCACGCGCGCGCGCGTCGCTGTGCCGGCGCCGCCTGCTCCCGGAAGTTTCGTTCACTGCCATTATCGGGATGCGAGAGAGAGAGATTGTGGTTGTGAAGAGGAAGAGGCGCTATCGGGATGCGAGCGTTGGCCGGCGTGGGCAGTTTCGTGGCTCTCACTCCCTATGTGCTTGCGTGCCGCGATATTTCACGACTCGCACCGTTCGTACGTAGCGCTATAGTGCACAAAACACCAAAAATAAGTCCTTCTTGTAATTCGAACAAATTTTCGGGCCCCTTCGAGTTCGAATTATCGAGATTCGGCTGTATTTTCTGCTGGTGTGTCACACCCTTGGACAGGAACAACAGCTTTTGCACACATTGCAGACCCTTGTCCGCATTTTCGTTGTCTTTCATGCGAAAGAAGCTTTGTAAGGCTTCCAGGCCCGCAAGCGCTTCGGCGAAGGTAGCCAGTGGGCGCAAGCCTTCGTCCGCCACCACCTCCGCTACGATCTCGGCGAGTCGTAGCGCCGCGCGCCGCACGCGTGGCATCTGCCTGTTTTCGCCGCTTAGTAGTTCGCGTTGAAGCGAGGGGCGAGGTAGCACAAGGTCAATTCGCTCGCCGCTGCTGCCGCGCTTTGTCACTTCGGGCGAACGAGCAATGCAGAGAAGTCGTGGAGGGGAGGGGGGATTGAGCACTGGAGAGAAGCAGTGCGGCAGCCGTCCGCCACTTAGCGCTTCACAAGCACACGAGAGCGGCCTTTTCGCACACCTGAATGATAATTTTTCGCTGCAGAACGTATCATACGACCGCAGTTTGACACAATGCTGAATGTTGCTGCCGAATAATCGTATTTTACAGGAACGTATTAACACATTCCTCTATGGGGTTATGTTTATTTTTCGCTATTGCGAACGTAGGAGCCAGGTTATCGTATTAAGCGGGTACGTATCAGCGAGGTTCTACTGTACTGGATTTTCCCCGTACTTTCTCCTATATGGATGAGAACCATCTAATACGTTCGATACAATTCTTTCACATAAGCTTGATGCGTCCAAAAGTACTCCACTGTCTGAAGCAGCTCGACATGCTGAGGAATGCCACCAGCTTGCCCGCTCTTTTTCCACCGAGGACGAGTGGCAGCAGCAATCCCGTCAACCTGTTGACCGTTCTCCACCAACATTTTCCCCTGGCTCTCTGGTCTGGTTTCAGGTACACGCTACGACACCCGGCCTTATCGTAAAACTTGTCGCTAAATACGTTGGTCCTTACGACGTTCTGGAGCAAACGTCCTCCGTCAATTACCTCATGGAGCCCCTCACGCCATCGACAGACCTGCGCCATCGCGGCCGCGAACTTGTCCACGTCTGTCGCATTAAGCCGTACTACGACCCAATAGTAGTGTCTTCGCCTTAAGCCGCCAGGATGGCGCCTTTTTCGGCGGAGGGTGATTGTAATGAAGAAGAGTAACCTGTGCCTCAGCAGCATCGCCACCGGCATGAGCTCGTGGTTGCTGTCCTTGGCCGAATGCTTGTGAGTGCTACCCGTTCGCCTGCATCCGTTGCCAATAAACCTACTACGACATTCGTTGCAATAAGCCGTACTACGACCCAATAGTAGTGTCTTTGCCTGAAGCCGCCAGGATGGCGCCTTTTTCGGCGGAGGGTGATTGTAATGAAGAAGAGTAACCTGCGCCTCAGCGGCATCGCCCCCGGCATGAGCTCGTGGTTGCTGTCCTTGGCCGAACGCTTGTGAGTGCTACCCGTTCGCCTGTGTGCGTTGCCAAAAACCTCTGAGCACCACAAAAAGTTTGTCCACCTTTGAAGGCAGGCACGATACTGCCTTTTTAGCTGCAAGGTTTATATAAGGTGGCATGGACATGCAATTTTAATTAGATTCCCTTGCACTTCCAAGGTTGCACCCAGTTGCTTGTCCTTGGAGGGTACTTAAGCAAAGCAGCCTGCACTCAACAAAGCTTGTATCTTGCATATAATACTGTCGCGGTTCAACGTGAACAAGAGACAACAACACATTGAACAAGACGGCGGAACAGCCTGTTGAAAGACCACCAGAACAAAGACGTCTTCTTCTTCGAATTCCCCCTGTCCCACTACACAGAGTCCGTTAAAGCACATATCGTCATTGTCTACATAGAGAACGCATCATTTGCTCTCTCTCTAAAAGAGCATCGCCCCGATGCTAAACAATAAAGTTTGCTTGGTGAAAACGAAAGTCTCTCGTACAATCACTGGCTAACATAGGGCTTCAAGCGCACTACGTGCACAAGTTCAGAACGGTGTTGGTGGCGCCTTGTGCAGTAAGGGCTCTCTGGAACGACCTTGTATGTGACGTCACCTAGCCGATGCAGGACTTTATAGAGTCCGAAACACGGCCTCAGCAGCTTCTCGGATACAGTCGAATCCCCCTACAACGAATGCTGCTACTACGAAATTTCCGCCATAACGAAGCTTTTCCGATTGCCCGTCAGCTGCCCATAGAAAGTAATACAAAAAAGTCGCTTCATAACGAAGGCGTTTTATTCGGCATTTCCGCTTCAACAAACTTTTCGAGAACGAAACTGGGACTGAATTGAAATTGAAACTGCCGAGTAGTCAAATTAGAAGGCCCGTCCAAAGCTGTGATGATCGTATGTCCGCTTGAACGAGGTTTTCGCGAACGAAATCAAACTCAAAGTACCGGTTAAGCCACTGCAATCCATAGCCACGCGTGATCACCACGCGCCTGCGCGATACTGCAGGGGATCACCACAATTGCTGCCGTTTTCTGTGGTGTGTGTCCGGTTGAAATGGCTACGCCAACAAAGAGCGTAAATTTCTCTCTCTCGAGGAGAAGGCACATACGATCGCCGAGGCAGAAAGCAGAAGGAAAAATCTCGCAGTTTCGACCGCATGGCGAAGCATCGGTTGCGATAGAAAATTAGTAGACAGCTATACGAACTAAAGATAGTAGTTTTATTGGCCATATAAACTTGTAAACATTCGCTAACTAAATTACTGGGCACGGTGTCACACACGCACAGATAAACATGAACAGATCTCGCTCGATGACCACGGAAACTCCGTGTCGGCACGCTGGAGTGAGACGCGGCAATAGCAGCGAACGAATTGACCTCCATGCCGTCTCCCGCTTCACCGCGAACTAAACGTCGAAAGCACAGCGCACACGACTCTACCGGCACTATTTGCACTTTGCCCCCATCGCAGATCGCTTTGAAGATAAGGCCCGCGCGGGCGCTCACTTTGTGCACATCGCAAAGTGCACATCGTTAGCATCTTGTTGACAACAGCGGCCGCGCCGCTGCCGCTGTTGTCAACAAGAAGCTAACGTCTCGTCGTCTGGGGAAAATGACTATCCACTAGACACACCAACTCCGGCGACTGCTTTGAAAGTAATGGATCATTTTCATCTCATCAGAAAAGTTATCAGAACCCACAACAATGAGATGGCTCTTTTAACGGACTCTGAGACTCGCGTAACGCCTTTGCTTGCCGTGAAGAAATCCAGGCTGACCGACTTCGGGAAATAAAACTTCCGGTAAGCGCAAGCTTGCCAAGCTTGCCGACTTTGTCATAAATATGCAGTGAAATTGTGATAATTCAAACCGCTTCATTGCGACGGTGCGTGTGCGGCAAAATGAGTGTTTCGCGATCGGCTGGGCACGCGCGTTGGGTTAGGCGTCGGCCGCAATGTATGACAAATGCTGTAACAGCGGCGCGAAATGCATTCTCTCGTGAAGTTGACACTTTATCACCTGCCTTCAGTAAGTCTCAACCTTTGCCCCCCCCCCCCCGCCATTGCGAAGATTTTCCGGACGATGGTTTCGGTTTCGTTCGCAGCTTTGCCGTCTGGCGTACGTACCGTATTTACTCGATCCTAAGCACCCCCTTTTTTTCATGATCGCGATGCCCAAAGTGAGGGGGGGGGGTGCTTAGATTGGAAAAATCTCCGTGACGCTTGGCTCCGGCTACGCACGGCTCGCGGGCGTCACGAGTCCGCACGGCTCTGCAGTCCGACTGTGTGGCAAGTTCGCGCTGCGAACGCCGTGCCACCTCGGGACTCCGATGGCTCCGGCTACCCGCGGGGCGCGAGCGTCACGAATCCGCGCGGCTCGGCAGTCCAACTGTGCGGCGAGTTCGCGCTGCGGACGCCGTGCCACCTCAGGACTCTGACGGCTCCGGCTACACGCGGCGCACAAGCGTCACGAGTCCGCGCGACTCTGCAGTCCAACAGTGCGGCGAGATCGCGCTGCGGACGCCGTGCCACCTCGGGACTCCGACGGCTCCGGCTACGCGCGGCTCGCGGGCGTCACGAGGCGGCCTTGGCTACGCGCTCTTCTTAACAAATAGGCACCGAGCGCGGGATGAATTTGGACGGGTGGCGCCTTCATGCGGCCGCGCCGCGAATGTAATGGCATGTGGCAGTCGGGCCGCGCGCAGCAGGTGCTGCTGTGAAACCACGTCTGATCAAACATGCTGCGTTGTTTATGTGCACCAACAGTTACTGAAACATGACTGAAGCTGGTTAGGCCATTCAATTCAATCGTTGTTCATCGTGGCATCGCGTTTTTCAGGCGGAAAGTCTGCATATGTGCGGTCTGTGGCAACAGCGCGTACAGTGCTCAGCAATTGAAACGCGATACTCGAATCGCATGGTCGCCAGCGCTGGGGACGCGAACCTAATGCATTGTGGTGTAGAGTGAAAGCGAGAACCTTTGTAATACATTACGACTGCATTTGGTCCCCCAGCGCTCACCTGTGGCACGAAAAAAAAAAAAAAACGGCGGCAGCCACGCGCTGTCAGCACTTCAATCGCTGGGCACTGTACATTTCCGACACTGATTTGCTATGGTCTAGTTGTTCTACCGTTAATAAAAGAGCCGTTCATACGCAAGAGCTTCGTGTCCCACTTGCCTGTCTTCGCCTCCACAGTGTAACGGCTCCGGTGCTTGGGCACTGAAGGCAAACACTCAGATTTGTAGTCATTTTGCTGTCTTATCAGTGTATCAGTCTTCCTTTTAAGGTACATTTTCCTTCCTAGCACTTCCCAACTCTGGTTGCGTCCGGCACATGACCTTGCTGTGCATCGACGGTGAACGCCGACGCAGTGGCGTATTCACACTCGCCGCCACCGACGGCTCCCATCGCGCACAGCTATGTAAAATGGGCCACGACTGAATGTTGGGCTAGTTTATAAGCAATTAAGAATGGGGAAGCATTGCAAAGATAAAAGAACGACAACGGACAGAGAGCGGGACCCTACTGACACTTGTGCGATCGGCGAAGCAGCTCAAGAAACAGAATAAGGAAGATGTATGTCTCCATTTTTTCTGTCCATAATTTTTTTGTTCTTTGCCTATTTACATGGAATATAACTGCTGGAGTTCTACGTCATAGCTTGCCGCGGTGAGCTCCGTTTGCGTGGTGCATTTGCATCACAATTTGCGCTCGTTTTCTGCTTTGTATACTACCTGATGCCACGAATGTGATCTGCCTCGTACAAGTGACGACCTTCCTCAAATGCAGACTCGCGAAAATGCGTTTTCCGGTGCGTCAGCCCTCAAAACCCGTAGTGCCAAATCACTGGAAGCACCGAGCGCCTTCGTCCCGTCGTCTGCTTCACATGCCAGTGCTCTGACAGCTGCCGTTCGCGGTGCTGTTCGCCAGGATATCGCCGGCGCGCCACTGGCGCCTTACGACGGCCGCCCGGTGCCTATAGGGGGGTGCTTAGATTCACATGCAAACGTTTTCCCCAATTTTTTTTTTCCGCGAAAATACGGTATATACATACCAATTTCGCGTCAACGAAGCTCCGCCACAACGAAATTTTTCGTGTTCCGTGAATTTCGTTGTAGCGGGACTCGACTGTAGTCCACATCTTCGTATAGACGTCCAGACCCATACTCGGTCACTGGTTTCGCAAGTTACAGGCCTATGATGGGCATTATAGCAACCTGCGTCGTACTCTTGCTGCTGGCGTATTCGCACAAGTGTGAGCTGCATGGCTTCTTCTGCACGATGCGTAAGTGCATCGGCATCCGTGTCAATGTCGTCAGGTTCGTGTGGTAGCATGGTATCGAGCATCGTCCTTACTTCCCGTCCGTGGTCAAGGCTGAATGGAGTCATCCGTGTCAGGTTCGTGTGGTAGCATGGTATCGAGCATCGTCCTTACTTCCCATCCGTGGTCAAGGCTGAATGGAGTCATCCGTGTAGTTTATTCTTGTTTAGCCATGTTATAAGCAAACGTGATATAAGGCAGAATCTCGTCCCAATTTTTGTGCTCTATATAATAATAACCAGTTTGAGCACAGAAATTGTCAAAATAATAAAACGGTTAAAATGCACGACCTGCATTAGTTTTTGTGTTATAAAAGTTTACAAGCTCCTTGCTCGTGGAAATCCTGGCCCAGTGAGAAAATATGCTAAAGGCTGAACTTAGTTTCTACATTTGCAAAGGTATCATCAAGACAGTGTTATATTTTTCGTTTTAACTGCCTTAATAATTTTGCGCTCAGAGTTATATGCATATGACCATATTTCACTGCCCAATATGCCATCGTAATTATTAAATAATAATAGAATGTAGGTCTAAACAAGAATTCAATGACTGTCTTGATGTCCAGCACAGTGTATGGATTCTACAACAGGATAAAAATCAATCCAGATATTATGCTATGCTTTCCCCGGGCAAGGTGGCAGACACAAAAAAGTTTTGCGAAAATCGGCCACAAAGTTTTGGGAGCAGTTGACCAATACTAAATTGTGTTTTTTGGAAGCCGTTGACTGATCCTAATTGTGCCAGGAGTATAATACTGTCAGCAGGCTACCTTTTGGGCCTCTGCTTTTCATTGCGGCCAGGTTTAGCAAGTTTAGGAGCCTTTCTCATTCACTGCAGATGCTTTTGTGCAGCCCTACGGCCCCAGGCCAACACAGGGTACGCTGGACACCACCTTTGCGGGCACAATACGTGTCCCCAGGCAGCCTAAATGGAGTGGTGTTAGTTTGGCAAAGCTTTGCGATCATCTCTGGAAGCTACTTACATCAAAGCATTAATTGTTGTGCATAAAATACAGCACCACAGTAGCGCACCCAGGATCTCTGCCAGGGGGGGTTGACAGTTTGCCAATACCATCTAAACAGCACTAATTTCGATTTCTTCACGGGAAATTGTCCAAAAAATGCGCTTTTTGCGAGTGTGCAGACGATTGCACGTCTTACATCTTAGTTGCAGTACTCGAATGCGTAAGGAAAGAAAAGGGGTTAAACAAAAGGGGGGGGTTAAGTCGTCCTCAGGGGGGGGTTACAACCCCCGAATCCCCCCCCCGTCGGTGCGCCACTGCAGCACCATGATGCCACACTCAGGGGTCCAGGACCTTTATGCGAACTATGCCACTGTGGAAAAACAGGGCCCTGTCCTTTTCTCAGTTTTCCCCTGAAGTGCCCTGGAAATGCATCGAATGTGACCAAGTGGGGGCAGGACGTTTTGACACTCGTCAGTTGGCAGCACAGCTGACAACCGAGCGAGCCGGAAAAAATGCTGCCTCCTCGGCAGGTCTGTCTCCTAGGCTGACAGTTTGCATATGAAGAACAGCCGACACAATCACCAGAGTTTTCTTCAAGATGTCGCATGCTTCTGTGACTTGCGAGGTACGCGCCTCGTCAAGCAAACTCTTCCGAGTGTTTAGCATGTACCCTAGACATTTTGAACTGTTGATGCTAAAATAAAAGTTGATTTGATCTAAACTTCTGCCGTAACCTTACCCCTGTGCTGGAACAAGATACTCAAACAATGGCAGGTGCATACAATGCTGAAACCATGCCCCGACCTGCCAAACTTATAAAAAAGAAACCATGACAGTGGAAGCCAGACAATATCAAACTAGGTGAAAAATACTAAAAATGATCTTATTCAATATGTTGACAGTTAATTAAACATTTGCTCTGTAGGGGATGCTGTGAGCAGCCACTCTGCTTCATACAGTCTCAGCAACAATGATCTGCACCGCAGACAAGCAGAAATGTTCATGAAGTTTATTATAACAATATTCATGTAACAGCTATCGAACATTCAGTTGCCGTTACAAACTGTTACAGTAAAACCACGTTAATACGAACCTCATTAATTCGGAAATATCGGACAACTCGGACTCATCCTCTGATCTCGGCAGGCGAATGCATGATTTAATACAATTAAAGTCTCGTTAATCCGGCCGTATTTGGCTGCACGTCGGTTAATTGGGACAACACTCTGAGTGCTGTGAGCGCAAAGCACTGCAAAAGAGCAAAAATGGCAGAAGCGTACAACCAAAACGAAGAGTCTGAATCACCACAGTCAACAGTGGCAATTGTACGTCTATGAGAGCAACGCTGGAACCCTTTGCGTCTATTTGTGCCTTTAAAGCCTTTATTATTGCGTTTACCGGCGCACATAACACTGCATTGGCCGCATGCCTTCATTACTGTGTAGTCACCATCCCTGATTGTGTTGACAGCCACCACAGCGGTCGCAGCAAACAGTAATTTTGTTTTGACTCAATATGCGCGTCGGCCACGTGCCTTGAGAACTGCATGATCGCCATCCACTTACGCGTCGATAGCCACTGCGGTTTCATCCGCAGTTGTTCCACCAAACATTAGTTTCGTTTCGACTTGGTGCGTGCACAGAGCCGGTATTTTGTACCGATGCCTTTCCGGTAATAATGCCTTTTCGTGCTTATCATGCTTTGTCAGCGGTCAGAGCGACGGTCCGCTCGCGTTATCAACGGGATCAGCTGGCCGTGAGCGGTGGATGATAAGACTAGTATAGAGAAAGTCATAAATCATAGCTAGAAAATAGCGGCCCAGGCCATGTGCATTCAGAACCGCAAGGTCGCCGTTCGTGATCGCGCTGATTGAAGCAGCGGTTTTGTCTACAAGGGTTGCGGCAAACAGTTTCGATTTGACTGAGTGCAAAGCTGTCGATGAAGAAGTGCACTGGCTACATCGCAATGCACGGACGATCTATTGGCAATAAGTAACTGGGTTGTGCGTGTGGATGGAAAAGTGTGTCTGAGATGAAGGCCTGCGAAGGTAGTCACAAGGCCTTCGCCACTGTATGAGCCAATCAGTCATGAGATAAAGAGAATTGCAGTTTCCACCCTGCTTTAGTGAAGAATAGAAACAAGATTCAATCAGTAAATAAAAGCGGGTTGACAGTAAGCATTTGTTTATTGTTTTCTTGGTACCCTCGATAGCTCGACATTCTGTTAATGCAAACATTTTTTTTTCGGTCCCGTGAAATTTTAATTAGGTTTTACAGTTGAAGTCGTTGCCACTGGGTAGGTACGTATAATTGACGGGTCCAAAAAATTTGGTCACGAAGAACTACTCGGCAACTGTATTTGTCTGCCCTAAATGAATGAAAAATTGCAAATTGTTTGTGTCAATAGGACAATCATAAGCTGCTACAGATCAGGCATCTTGCGATAAAAGGTTGACCTAAGAAAGCATGACTCACCTGCCGAGTGACCACTTCAGGGTGCAAGGTGAAGTCGGGGGCAAAGTACTCGAAGTATTCATTGTAGGGGATTTCAGAGCTGACCGGCTCGTCCAGCAGCAGGGATGTCTCGTAGGTCCAGGCACGTGCGACGTTGCGCACCGTGTAGCCGCCACCCCCGAGCACCAGCAGGGGCAGGCCCAGCTCGCGGATGAATTTCACACACTCGCCATGGCCACGGATGCTCAGGTTGAAGCAGCCCAGTCGGTCACCGGCCAGCGAGTCGGCCCCACACTGCAGCACGATGCAGCTCGGCTGGAAGAACTCCATCACTCCCTGAATGACGGGCTTGAACACCTGCGCCAAGGCCATGTTGAGAGGCTGCTCCTGCCTATGGCAAGACCTGCCTTAACAGTTGAGAAATACTGCATTTGTAGCCAAACATTGGTGAACAAACTGTTTTTATAGTTACCTCGACATTAAAAGAAGCATAACACAGTTTCTGGGGACAAGGTCCTTGCATTGAATATTAGTAGAACAGAGATTGAAATTTCAGTTGCTGTTATGCATTGATTCTATGAGAGAATGCCACTGCTGCTAGTAGGTGAGAATAAATGAGTGCATCCGAAAATTACCCTATGAAACATCGCCGGGCAACTGTGTTTGTACTCATTTACAATTACTTTTGCCCTAAATTCAGCATGAATAAAAAAGTGAACATTAATTGGTGCCTGTACAACAATCGTAAAAATGCTCTAAAAATAAGGCATTTTACGATAAAATCGTAAAAGTTAGAATGTATACCTTCATGCCTTCAGTATTAAAAAACTTGAGAAAGAATTTCAGTTGTCCAAACAGCACGTTCTCGAAAACTTGTTCCCTTATTTACAGCTACTAGTTCAGAAGTGCCGTCATTTCTAGTTTCACAGTCATGCTTTATTGCTTATTCGGAATTTTGTGTTTACTCAATATTTAGTTTATTCCGCTTTAATGTTATTTTGATGATTTGTATTACCGTATTTACTCGATTGCAAGACGAATTTTTTTTCATAATTTTCGTTGCTTGAACTCGACCCTCGCGTTGCAGTCGAAAAACGGCAACATTTACTATTTCTAAACAAATATTCTAAATTACGCAGTTCTTAATGTTATGTTGCCAACCTGTACCTTTATGTCTCAATTCAATCCATAGACAAATCGACCGAAGCCAAAACTTTTTTATTGCGATAGAAATTATATGGACACTCCAAGCGCATTTCTGCCGTTGCCGTGAGGTTCCGTATAAAGTACAACAGCGATAAAATCGTCGCCGCGTGCCGTATGCTGTATGTGCGAGTGAAAGCGCGCGAGGGACATGCGCTTTCACGGAGAGCGAACGCACGGCGGAGAGCAAACGCCACTTCTTCCATCGTGTGAAAAGCCGTGGGGGGATGGGAGGGGAGGTGATGTATAGCTGCGACGCCAAATGCGTATCTTGTGACCGGGCGCAAGGGGAACTGGGATCTCGCAGGCAAAAAGAGGAAAGCGGGAAGGCAGCACGGGAGGGAGGGGGCGCGGCTTCTACCCTGCCACCAACTGCGTACTTGTGCTTTGCGCGGCTCCGCGCTGTCACGCGCACCGTATCTTGAAAGCAATCTCCACACGGCTCTTGTCATTGTATGCGCTGTGCTTTCGCCGCTTAGTTTCCGTTGAAGCGATAGACCGCACGAACCTTTGGTCACTGGTGCTGCCGTGCTTGCTCACGCCAGTGTTTTGACAGTGGTTGTCTGCAGTCATCGAGTGTGATCTACTCATGTTTCCTTGTGCGCGCTGACACCCTGCTTGTTAATTCAGTTAGTAAGCGAATGTGTCCAAGTTTATGCAGCCGATAAAACTACTATCCTTACTCTGTATAGCTTACTAATTTGCCATCGCAACTGATGCTTCGCCTTTCAAGCGAAACCAACTTTTTCATGCATCTGTAGTGGCAGCAGCATCGGCGTCGCATGATAATTACGTAGACGCTCACGCCTGCACGAGGCACGAGCGGCTGGCACTCGCCGGCACAGGCTAGCGTTCCGAGACAGAAAAGAAATGCTACGCTAAGTGATCGGTTGTCGGTTTTTCCTCTCCCACGAGAACCCTGAGACTTTACCGGTCTACATGGTCGCTCGACGCCACAGTTCGGTGACCTCGGATGTGATACTGCCATACACTAGTGTGGTAGAGACAACCATGGACCAGACCAACGCTACGAGAGCTCAAGGCCAGAACCCTTTCGACTAACGCGGTGAGCCCTCCTGTTCGGCCATCGCCGTCCGCCTCCCACAGTACTGGGACCAGCATCCCTCGGCGTGGTTTCTTCAGGCCGAATCGCAATTTCAAGTCGCTGGTATCCACTCTCAAGCCTCAAAGTTTCCTTGCGCCATTGCAGCGCTCTCACCCGGCGCCATTGATAAATAGATTTGTTGAACGCCCCATTGTCTACCTCCGCCTATGACGATCTCAAGGCAGCCCTGCTACAGCGCACAGCAGCTTCACAGCGTTCTCGCATCCAGCAGCTTCTGTCCGCTGAAGAACTCGGCGACCGACGCCCTAGTCAACTTCTTCGCCGAATAAGGCAGCTGCTCGGAAACAACGCAAGATACATCGACGGCGCGTTTTTACGCAAATTGTTTTTGCAACGACTCCCGGCTAACGTGCAGATGGTCCTGGCGACAACCTCTACCATGGATCTTACCGGACTTGCCGCTTTGGCCGACAAAGTCATGGAAGCAGCCACCCCAACCATCGCAGCCACGACATCGTCTCCGGGTGACAATACAACCGCCCTGCGAACCGAACCCTTCCCTACTCTTCAGCAGCGCAATCTAGGCTCGACTCCTTGTGTGAGCGCCTGGAACGCATCATCTGTGCAGTGGAACATCGCCGCACGTCATCTCGACGCCCACGCAGCAGTAGTTCCAGCAAATCAAGACGCACGGGCACCCGCGATGTAACATCAACTACAACGTCTGGCGTTTGCTACTACCACTGCTGTTTTGGAAGCGACGCTCGTCACTGTCGGCGTCCCTACGCTTGGCAGGGAAACAGGCCGGCGACCTCTATCGGAGAAGAGTGGTCCGGCCCAACACACGTCGCCTTTTCTATGTGACTGACAGAGTTACGGGACAATGGTTCTTAGTTGATACAGGAGCTGACGTCTGCATTCTCCCCGCCCACCACTCCGACCGAAAAGCGACACCTGTGTCGTTTTTGCAAGCAGTCAACGGCACCAGGATTCCAGTTTTCTCGTCAGCTCCCACCTGCTAAACCTTGGCTTTCGACGAGCGTTCCACTGGATTTTCCTGGTTGCAGATGTCCGTCGTGCAGTCATTGGAGCAGGCTTCTTTCACAACTATGGACTCCTTGTCGACGTCCTACGACGCCATCTCATCGACTCCGTTCCCGGCGTCTCATCATCAGACACATCGCCGATCGCGCCTATTTCTGCCATGTTGGACGAACCTTTCGCCGCGCTCCTACGCGAGTTTCCCACCTTGACGCGCCTGCCGGACTGGACGTAACCGGTGCAACATGACGTGTGCCATCACATCGTCACCTCCAGCCCACCAGTCTATTTCCGACCCCGGCGTTTGTCCCCGGAGAAACTCAAGATCGCTCGCGCGGAGTTCGAACACATGCTGCAACTTGGCATCATCCGCCCATGCGGTCATTACCCGGCACTAAACAACGTTATAGTTCCCGATCTCTATCCTCTCCCGAACATTCAGGACTTCACGGTAGCATTGCACGGTGCGACGATCTTTTCTAAGATCGATCTCGTTCGTGCCTATCATCAACTATCGGTCGCTGAAGAAGACATTTCCAAGACTGTTATCACCACACTCTTCGGTCTTTTTGAATTTCTCCGCATGCCTTTCGGCTTACGGAACGCGGGCCAATCCTTTCAGCGTTTCATCGATTACATCACCAGAGGCCTGCCTTTCGTTTTTGCATACATTGACGACCTTCTCGTCGCAAGCTCTTCCGCAGAACATCTTCACTTGCGGTTGTTTTCACGCCTTGCCAGTAACGGAATTGTCATCAACGCCGCCAAGAGGGAATTCAGTCATCCCGAACTTGAGTTCCTCGGTCATATTGTCGACGCTAACAGTATTCAACCACTGCCGTCCAAGATTCGCATCATCGTAGACCTTCCCCGACCGGCCACAATCACCAAGCTTCGCCAATTTCTCGGATTCGTCAATTTCTACCGCCGCTTCATCCCCGATAGCGCACAACTTATGGCTCCGGTAGAGGCTCTGCTGGTAAACAAACATAAACAAGTGCTTCAGTGGAATGAAGAGGCCACTGACACTTTCACAAGAGTCAAGTCTGCCCTCGCCGATACCATGCTGCTTAGACACCCAAAGCCAGACGCGCCCACTGCCATTATGACCGACGCTTCAAACACCGCTGTTGGTGCCGTTCTGCAGCAATTCATCGACAATGCATGGCATCCACTTGCCTTTTTCTCCAAGAAATTGAAGCCTGCGCAGTCGCGCTACAGCGTGTTCGGTCGTGAATTACTCGCAGTTTACCTGGCTATCAAACATTTTCGCCATTTCCTCGAAGGCCGTGCATTTACTGTCTTGACAGACCACAAGCCCCTTGTGCACGCAATGAATCATTCGGCGTCCTGTTACTCGCCCCGCGAGAGTCGACACCTTTCCTACATCTCCGAGTTTACAACAACATTCCGACACATCAAGGGCACCGACAATGTTCCAGCCGACATTCTGAGTCATGTCAATGCTGTTTCCATGTTGACGTCGGAGCCTTTCATCATCGATGTCGACTTACTCGCCAGTCAACAGCGTGACGACACCGAACTTCGCACACTCCGGAATTCGTCAACGCCCCTGAAATTGGAGGATGTCGTTGCGACTCCAGATGGTATGTCCGTCGTCTGCGACACTTCTACAGACACACCTAGACCATACATTCTGGCATCCCTACGCAGACGTCTATTCGAAACCGTGCACAACCTGTCGCATCCTGGCATACACGCGACATAGAATCTTCTTTCCATTCGCTTCGTTTGGCCTGGGTGAAACGCGCAAGTTCGCGATTGGGTTCGCTGCTGTTTGTCGTGTCAACGCTCTTAAGATCCAGCGTCATCCCATTCCACCTGCCAAGTCTTTTCTTCCACCGTATGCTTGTTTTGACACCGTGCACCTGGACCTCGTCGGCCCTCTGGCACCTTCGAAGGGTTACTGCTAGCTGCTGACATGCATCGACCACTATACACGGTGGCCAGAAGCTACACCGATATCCGACATCTCAGCGCCCACTGTTGCAGCAGCTTTCGTGTCTACATGGATTGCAAGGTTTGGCTGCTCATCCACAATAGCCACTGATCGCGGTCGGCAGTTTGACTCGGCACTCTTCAACGAGCTACTCAAACTACTCGGAATGACACGTTTTCGCACTACTTACTACCCGTAGTCCAATGGACTTGTTGAACATTTTACAGGCATCTCAAGGCACATGAATCGCCGGAGAAGTGGGTTCTGCATTTGCCTATCGTCTTACTTGGCATCAGAGCCGCACTCAAAATCGACCTAGGTTGCTTCAGTGCCGAGCTCGTCTACGGCACTCACCTACGCCTTCCATGCGATTTCTTTGTCGCCACCAGCAAAACACCTGCCGACTACGTTGCCCAACTTTCTTCAGCCAGATACGCCTACATGTTCACAAGAAGCAAGGTCTCCGTACGTTTTTCCAGCACTCACCTCTGCTACCCACGTTTTCGTGCATAACTGTGCCGTGCGGAAGCCTTCGCACTACTCCGGGCCATATTGTGTTCTCGAGCGTCGTCCGACGACTTTTGTCGTGAACGTCAATGGCCGATCGGACACAATTGCCCTGGAACATCTCAAACTCGCCTACATTGAAGCACCTGCGCCATCGGCCCCACTAATGTGCGACGCAACCCTGCTGCATCCATCGACGCCGCCTCCGTCCGTGACACCCAAGACCAACGAAAAGATACGCCGCGTCAAGTGGACTTTTCATCGTTCATCGAACTTTCCTCCTCTCTAGGGGGGAAGCCCTCTGTAGCGACAGCGGCATCAGCGTAGCATGATAACTACGTAGACGCTCGCGTCTGCACGAGGCACGAGCGGCTGGCATGCACCGGCACAGGCTAGCATTCTGAGACAGAAAAAAAAATGCTACGCTAAGTGATCGGTTGTCGGTTTTTCCTCTCCTGCGAGAGCCCTGGGACTTTACCAGTCTACGTGGTCGGTCGACGCCACACATCCGATGGTCTTGAGCAGTTTACTTTTTTTTTTTGAGCTGGACACAACAAAAAGTCAGCCCTCGCGTTACTTTCGCAGTTTTATTTTTGCTTGTTGAATGCAATGAAAAGTCACCCATTGCGTTACAATCGAGTAAATACAGTAACATGGCTACCATTTTCCATATTGTAGACTGCTGTATAGGTGATGGAGGTCCACTGTTTTATGGCCATGCCCCCAAAAAATTGTGGTTGTGTTTCTCTTCATTGTCCTACTATTTCGCAAAGTTACATCAGCTTACACCAACGGCCGAATATCACTCCAAGGTACATGTACAAAGCAGAGAAAAGTTACACCACACCGATAACTCCTTGTAGTTCTAAACAAAAACGTTTATTGCACAATCACGTATGTATCTGTCGCCGAATTCACAATGCTTCTCATTTGCAAGTGCCACTTTCTTTAATATGTCCAGTATCAAAATCGGCTGCAATTTCTTATTACAAACCATTCCGGCACAATAGCTTTTTCATGAACACGAGCCATAGTCTGCAGATTCAACTGAGAGCTTTTCCTCCTCCGTCGTTTCACCATCATTGTCTCATGAAGCATTGTCACATCACAAGTGACACCAAGCAGAACCGGATAAAACGCCGGGAGTTTCAAGGTTGTAAGTTTTCTTGTGCCTAGTTGGATTAGAACTGCAGCCCAGCCAACTGTGTACAGCATTAACCCTGGCGCCCTCTACTTTCTAAAGTACAGCAACATTTTCATTTTTAAGTAAAGCTATAAATGGCTTTGCCAAGATGACCCCATTGTATTTCTTTGTCTATTTCGATGTCTTTGATCTATTCATGCCAAACTGCATGAAGTTTGGTGATGAATCTAAATTCTAAAAGACAATGTTAAAAGAACACTAAAGGCAAACACTAAGTCCGACGTGAACTGTTTAAATTCCATTCCAGAAACCTCGCAGCGCTTGTTTCGTGTCAAGAAAAAACTTGATTTACGAGAAAATTGAATCTGAAGGGTCCGAATACCTTTATCGCAATTGAAATCCCCTGCCACCCAAGCGTTGCAGGAGCCATCACCACCCTTTGCTGCCGTCAGTGAGTAAAACGGTGCTCGACAGACGGCGGTACGGTTTCTTGAACAAAACATGAGCACATGGCCATAGAGAAAATTAACCAAGACAGAGCTTTTGGTCAAGTGGCGTGTACCGTTCGGGCATCCCGCGACATCACACAGAGGTGGAATAACCTGCCACTTGCAGTTCGTGTGAGCTTCGTGGGCCAGCAAAACCAGTGCAGCACTACACAATAACGAAACTACTGAAATGCAAAAGCACGGGCAGTGCAGAGTAGAGCGAAAACGGTCCGCGTGGTTGTCAAGGGTAATGTCAATTAGTCATTTTTCCTAAAAATGAAATTTTACTTTAGTTTTATTTGCTCTTATAATGCAATACAATGAAGTCTTTATAGCAAGTGTTTGAGTACTAGTGACAGAATTTAAATGAGAAGTGCCTCCATCAGAAGGCAAGTACTTCAGGGGTGGAAATGCTCAAAATTATTTTTGTAGCAACTAAAATTGCGTTTTGGAGCAGACAAAATTGCATTTTGGAGCAGCTTAGAGCAGACTAAATCTCATTTTGGAGCAATTAGGAGCAGATAAAACTTCATTTTGAAGCAGTTTGGAGCAGGCCAATCTGAATTTTGGTGAAATAATGGAATATGGCAGCGCACTTTCAAATTACATATAAACACAGAATAAACCAACACAGAGCACGTAGTAGAAGCGTGCTTTGTAGCTATAGCGTACTGTACTCCATCTCAGAAGTTCCCTTCAGCACTGTGGAGGCCACTGGGTCCTCAGCCAATAGGAACAGCAACTAGCCCCTACACATGTTTTCCTCCGCGCTGCGTCGTCCGCTCAGCATCTTCATGGCGTCTGCTCACCGTGCTGTCAATACACGCTGACTGCAGTTATTGTGACTGGCTTATTAACCTAAAAAATACTAGAAAACAATGAAACAAGAAACTATGTCGGGAATTCAAGGAAGTGTGGCAACTTTAACGTTACTAATTATATAGCAACGGTACAAATTAGGCATTTTCTGCAAAAAAAAAATGCAGTGCGTGCTCAGGGTGATTATTCTGCTGCCGAAGATCGCTAGACGCTCATTGCGGATAACCTAATTCTTGTGCGCTTCACTTTGCACCTTCCAAGGCATCTGTGCAGATATTTAGCAAGTTTAAGAGGAAATCATGTTAAAGATATTTATTTAACCAGGATTCACGTTGCAAATTTTCATGTGTGTCCAGAAAGCATTGCACATTTTAGGACATGTGCCTTAATTCGCAAATATCCCTGGCACCCAAAGTCATCCTCGTTCATGCTAGCATCCTCATCGGAGCTTGTGTCCTCCCCGAGGCTGACTACCACCGGTTGCTGGTTGTCGATAAATTCGTAAAGAATATGGCCCATTTCCCTCATCTTGTCCACTTTGTCGATGACATGCTTAACATAATTTTTCCACTTCTGTGCATTCACTTGTGAGATGGCATCCGCAATAAGCTTTTCAAGTTCTTTCAGTTGGTAGACTTGATTTGTGGAAGCCACAAACCGCTGAATATCACTCCAAACCAGTAATATTGGGTTTAGCTGGCAGTGATATGGTGGCAGTCTCAAAACAAGATGTCCAGCAGTGGCAGCAATGCAGTCAATACGGTATTTGTTGTAGTCGACTTTTCACTGCATCGATTAGCTGCAACAACTCTGCTTTCAACATATCTTCATTCCAAGGAATGCCTTTTTGGGAAAGCCATGCTTGCATTTCTGTTTTCAGGCTGCTCGGCACTTTTTTTTGTCTCACCGAGTGGTAGGGTGCATTGTCGAGGACAATCACACTGCCTGAGGGTAGGCGCGGCAGCAGCGTTTCTTGAAACCACTTCTCATAGTGGTGCCTGTCCATCTTCTCGTGGTATTCTCATGTGCTCTTTTTAGCTTGAAATACTTCTCCTGCCCCTTGAACAAAAACGCTCTCGTTTCCGCAGTGTGTCACAATCAGTCGGGTCCCCTTACTACTGGGATTCTGCAGGCCAACAGACAGTCTGCACCTCTTCACTTGCTCTGCCGTTTTCACACTCTCGTCGACCTACACCCGATTCGTCATGTGTCCAATGTTAACCCATGTTTCGTCTGTGTAGAAAATGGGCCTACCTTGGCAACACAGTTACATACCTGCCAACCTAGCAACATGAAAATTCGGGAGACCGCCGCGCGAGGAAGTGGGGGGAGGGCAAAAAAAAAAAAAATGTTGCCGCCGTGCGAAACGGCACTCGTGGTACAGAGTCCATACTTGTCACGACTCCGCTAAGTGACAAAGCACAGAAACTCAGTCGTGTACGATCTCCGAAATACTTCCAAGTACTTATTCTTGGCGTCTGAAAGTGCCATCAATCGTTCCAACTACCGTACTTTCCGGTGTATTAGACGCGCTTATTTTTTAAATTTTTGTCGGTGTGTCTTATAGAACGGTGTGACTTATGTACGTTTTTCTTTTTTTAGAAAAACTGCCTTCAAAATCGGATTCGATGTTATGGCCACGCGAAGCGCGTTGGTTGACTTAATTGCTGTGTGTTCTGTGCCCGCTATCGAGGTGCCGGCTACGTTCTCCTCGTGATCTGATTCCCGAGCGCCATGCGAGATGGACGGAGCAGCAATGCAAGCGACGGCAGGCCAAGCGCGAGTCGGCCGACCCCGAATTCGTCGCATCTGCAGATTGCTGTCAAGATACGGCGCGCGCCGCTGTGCAAACTATGCCCCTCCCTCCCGCGGTGCTTTGCCGCTTTCTTCCTTTGTGCGCGATTCGGCTCACCGTCGGACGCTTTCACTCACACATACAGCATAAGGCGTGCGGGGACAATGTTATCGTCCTTGGACTTCATACGAAACATCGCGGCAACCACGACGGCAAAAATACGCCTGGAGTGGAAATATTCACGGAGTGAAACGTCACTGTAATTTTTTTAAATCGCTTACCGAACCACGGCCAAACTGAAGAAACGCGCGAGGCGCGCGCGCTTTCCTTCTTAAGAAGGAAAGCGCGCGCGCCTCTCCAGTCCGGCCGTGACCGAACGAACAGGTGCGTCTTTACACTTTTTTTTTCGTAAAAACTGCCGTTTTGAGGGGGGTGCGTCTTATACAAAGGTGTGAGTTATAGACTGGAAAATACGGTAAACTGGGGGAACAAGTAGTAGTTCGGCATTCGCACTTCACTCGGCAACCTGACAAAGCCAACTGAAGCCTAACGCACTCACGGTTATATAACGACAAAACATATAACGACATATAACATTGCTAAAAACGCGCAACCCAGCCTGAGACGAGCCAATCCGGAAAATCCAATATGGCAGCGCCCTTCGGTTGCTCGCGTTCATGGTGGTGCCGGCGGCCGCTACTACGATTCAAGGTGCATGCTGGTGACTAACTGCTCCCGTGCCGCCTAAATTTCTCGCATGGTTATATTAGAGGGCGTAAAACAGAAAAAAAAAAGAAAAAGAAACGCGGTGCTGTGGCGGCTACTTTTCGGGAGATGTGAGGCTGCATCCATACAATCGGGAGATGCGAGAACAATTCGGGAGGCTCCCGGACAATTCGGGAGAGTTGGCAGTTATGCAGTTATCTTATTTGACGCAAGTACTTGCGGCGCCACTGAATGACGTGTATAGCTTCAATAAAGATTGCATTACGGTACCGTTTTGGTAATCGGAAGCTGATCTTCCCGAGCATGTGATGCATTGTCGATGATGACAGTGAAGGCAGCGCTTCATCTGCATTAAAGTGGTCGGTAAGCTTCTTCACTGTAGGTATTTCATTTCTCTTGAAATAGTCATGGACCCCCCTTCGCAGGACACCCAAATCAAACTCGTCAACTTTCTTTTTCCTTTCGCTGCCACGGGATAACTTCTTCGGGGATGCCACTTTGCCATTTCTGTCAAGTTCAGTGACCCACTTGTAAAGGGAGCGTTCGCTAACGTTTGTCAGGAATGCATTTTTTTTATAACCGCATTAACACTGGCACACATACCAAGTTCTCTGCCGACCACACCAAACACAATTAGGGCCACCAACTTCGCCTCTTTCAAAAATAGGATAACTGAGATGTAATGCCCCGCGGTGACTCACTGGACGCCATTTGTGGTGTACACACACGACGAACGACATGGCGGACATGGATTCTGCCGTCGGTCTGGGTGCGAAGAGCATCCAGACAACGATCGAAGAGCGCACATTCCAGCAACAACAACGCCGGAGTCCAATACATGACGGTACCCCCCGAAGCGAGTGCCTTCCACCTCGAACCTATCAAGTCGTCGTCGTGCGCTGTGTAGCCCGTAAGTTCCAAACTGACACTTGTATTTGCTTCAGATTTGTGTCCTGACGCTTCAACAGCAATGGTTTCGTAACTATATTGCGCTATTTCCAAGAACCATTACCAAATTCTAGGCGCATTAGGCTTAGCAGGCGTGGCAGAAAAATACCTGATCTCGCAAATAACGACAAAACGTACCTGATGCTTTGTCCTCAGCGAGAGATGAAACAAACCGATGGCTGATTTCACGATTTATTTATTGCTGTTGGCGCAGTGCATGAGTAGCAAGCGCAAGTTCGGGTCGAAGCGGGTGGTCCATTCTGTGTGGGTGCTGCCATGTTGATTTGTAACCAGAGCTGGCTGTAGTGTCGTGCAATAGCACCAGGTGCCGCCACTCATCTGCGATTATCTGTAGACGCCAAGATGTGGCGCCACACTCGATATAGTATGTATATATAGGACAGACATCCTTCAATAAAGGGCTCCCGTTCGTCTGGGCTACGATGTGTGGTGTGGTGCATCCGTTCGGCCGCACCGTCCGGCCGACATAACAAACTGGCGACGAGGATGCTACCCGGAATTTCGCCGCCGCCGCCGTTCCTCGTTTCACCAGGCACGCCCGCCATCCCCTGGCCGCGATGGCTGCGCCTGTTTGAAAACTTCACGCTCGCCTCTGGAGCGTCTGAGCTATCGGCGGCCCGCCGCCGAGCCCTCCTTCTGCACTGCCTCGGACCTGAAGGACAACGAATTTTCGACGCCCTGCCACCGCCACCACCATCGAACGCCCCAGACCACCCGCCCGCGCATCCGAGTGCGGGAACCGCCCCCTTTCAGACGGTTACGCCTTCTGCAACCACCGCTGCAGTTGGAACGACAGAGATCAAACAAGCCGATGCCGAGCTCGCACAGCCACCGGACGAGTACGACGCAGCTGTTCAAGCCCTGGCTCGACACTTTTCCGCTACTTGCAACGTACGCGTCGAGCGACATCGCTTCCGTGACCGTCGTCAACTGCACGGTGAGCCGATATCGGAGTTTGCTCTTGCGCTTCGCGAACTGGCTTCGTCATGCAACTTTGCCGCGCAAGCGGATACAAATCTGTGCGACCAGTTCGTCGCCGGGGTCACATGCCCGCGCCTACGGGAGCGGCTATTGCTCGAGGGTGACGCGCTCACGTTTGACCGCGCCGTGGAGATAGCGCTTCTTCGCGAGCAAGTGCAGCGCGAATCCGAAGCTCTCGGAACAGCCCCTGTGGATCGAGTAGTACCACAACATAACCGCGGACGCAACCCGACAGGCCGTCGCAGACATGTACGCCAGTCCAGCAGTACCGACCGACGTAGTACGCCTAGCTCTTGGCGCTCCGGCTTCGTTCGTCCGCCTGCGCCGGAGATTGCTAGCGCCGTCGTCCCGTACTCCGTAAACACAAA
Source organism: Dermacentor silvarum (assembly GCF_013339745.2). Taxonomy (NCBI): domain Eukaryota; kingdom Metazoa; phylum Arthropoda; class Arachnida; order Ixodida; family Ixodidae; genus Dermacentor; species Dermacentor silvarum. The sequence continues at coordinate 4,949,456 of NC_051164.1, read as the reverse complement.
CGTGTGCGGCAACTGCGGCGCACAAAACTGCCAGCCGTCAGCCTGTGCAGCCCGCGGTCGAGCCTGCTTCGCGTGCGGCCGCCGAGGCCACTTTCAACAGTACTGCCGAAATTCGCGTCGCGGACGTGGAAGACGCCCGGCTCGAGTTGCCGAAATCGTTTCAGAGGAAGACGCTGAGAGTGTCGTGAATATTTTTACTGTTCACGCTGAGAAGCGTACGGGCGTCTACGTTGATGTCGGGGTTCAACCTGTTGCTCTGGCATCACGCCCGTGCGTCATAACATTCTTAGTGGACACTGGCTCAGCTGTGTCGATAATGGGAGAACATAACTTTAGGAGCCGGTTCAGAGACCAAGTTGAGCTGAAAAAGTCGCAAATAACGTTGCTGGATTTTTCACGTCGGAAAATTCCTGTGCATGGCCAGTTCACCGCCCTCGTAACGTACAAATCAGAAACGGCTGTAGTAACGTTTCACGTTACACCAGGTGGAACATCACTCCTGGGTGTTGATGCTGTAAAAGCTCTTGGTCTCCAGATTGTAGGCACAGAATTGCGCTGCCTTAATATGGCCGTTGAACCGAACGTCGACACAAAAGGCCCCAAAATCCTACGCCCCGAAATGCATTCGCAGAACACAAACAAGTTGTCTCCGCCCACCACGAAGCCACCACTGGGTCCACCCAAGTTTGGTATGCCTACTTCATTATGGGCCAAGTTCGAACACTTGTTTTCACCAGAGCTAGGACTTGCCAAAGGTGTCCAGCATCGGGTCAAGCTCAAACAGTCGGTAGCTCCTGTCACGCAGAAGCTCAGACGCCTACCACTTTCAGTGCGAGAAGCAGTCAGCGACGAACTGAGGAACCTACTTTCTGCTGATGTCATTGAATGCGTAAATGCGTCAGAGTGGGTTTCCCCTATTGTTGCAGCTCGCAAGAAAGATGGCAGCATTCGCATCTGCGTGGACCTCCGCGAAGCTAACAAAGCTGTGGTGGTCGACAGCTTTCCCCTGCCACACACAGAAGAGTTGCTGCATGCCCTGAACGGTGCCCGTTACTTTTCTAAGTTGGATTTGGCCTCCGCATACTACCAGGTTCTGCTTCATCCAGACAGTAGAGATATTACAGCGTTCATAACGCACGATGGCCTTTTTCGATTTAAGAGAGTATGTTTCGGCCTAGCCTCAGCACCAGCAGCATTCCAGCAACTCATGACGTCAATTCTACAGGGATGCAAAGGCGTTCTCTGCTACCTGGACGACGTCATCATCTTCGGCAAGTCGGAGAAAGAGCACATGCGGAACTTAGAGGAAGTCCTGCAACGAATTTCACACGCTGGGCTCAAGCTAAATGACAAATGTGTTTTCAACACATCCGAACTCTCGTTTCTTGGTCACCGCGTTAGCGCCGAAGGAGTAGCACCCCTTCAGACCAAAGTTGACGCCATTGTTCACGCTGCCACCCCTACAGATGCTGGCAAGCTCCGGTCGTTCCTGGGACTAGTAGAATACTATGCTAGATTTGTTCCACGCCTAGCAGAGGAAGTGGAGCCCATGCGCAGACTTCTTCGTAAGGACACTCCTTTTATCTGGGACACTGCTGCTGAGAACAGTCTTACAAGAGTAAAGAACCTCCTAGCCTCCCACAGGGTACTACAAATGTTCGATCCAGCACTTCCCGTCATTGTGGCCACCGATGCATCCGCATATGGTTTAGGTGCGGTACTGCAACAAGTTGATGGTCGGCACATTCGAACTGTGGCATTCGCGTCACGAACATTGACGGAAGCAGAACGGAAGTACTCGACTGGTGAACGTGAGGCTCTAGCTTGCTTGTGGGCTCTAGAGAAATGGCATGTGTACCTATGGGGTCGTCCAGTTACTCTGCAAACGGATCACCAAGCTCTAGTAGCCCTGCTTTCTTCTCAAGGCACAGGACAGCGACCACTCCGCATAGCAAGATGGACTGCACGGTTACTGCGGTACAACTTCACGATGCAGTACAGGCGTGGTGAGCACAACAAGGTAGCTGATGCCTTGTCCCGGCTACCTCTTCCAGACACTGAAGGTGGCCCCGAGTCAGAAGAAGAAATAGTGTCTCTGGTAATGTGTGTACATCACGATGAACTGAAGCATGCAACCGCGGAGGATAGCACTCTCCAAGACGTTGCCCGTTACGTACAGACATCGTGGCCGCCACGCAAAAACCTGGCACTTAACCTGACTCCCTACTATGAAGTCCGAAAGGAGTTGACAGTGGTTGATGGCATACTCTTGCGTACTGAGCGCATCGTAGTCCCCGCCAAGCTCACAGCCACTTTTGTCCAGCTGGCTCACGAATCACACCCTGGTATCGTGAAAACCAAACAACGCCTACGAGAGAAGTATTGGTGGCCAGGGTTAGACAAACACGTTGAAACAACTATCCGCAGTTGTGCCATTTGTCAGAGCGCGGACAAAAGTGCCAAGAACTCGCCCACACCACTGCAGCCAATCCCTCTTCCTGACAAACCTTGGGACAAGATAGCTATTGACATTGTTGGTCCCTTCGAGCGTGCACCTACAGACTGCAGATTCGTCATTTCAGTAGTTGACTATTTCTCAAAATGGCCAGAAGTGGCTTTTTGTGCTGATGTTACCTCCCGCACGGTGACGAAGTTTCTACTCTCACTCTTCGCACGTGAGGGTTACCCGACAGAGATAGTGTCTGACCACGGCAGACAGTTCACATCGAGGGAATTTGAATCCTTCCTTGAAGACCGTGGAATCAGGCACATCTTTTCTGCCGTATACCACCCACAGGCAAATGGTCTAGTGGAAAGATTTAATCGGGTACTGAAGTCGTACATTCAACTGGCCCTGCTGGAGCAGCGCCCAGTGAAGGCAACTGTGACTGAATACTTGGGAGTATACAGAGCCACCCCTCACAGCACCACCGGTCTCTCACCGGCCGTTCTTCTACATGGCCGACACATGAGAACATCGCTGGATGTAATTGGTCAGCCTACGGCCGACTTCAGCACAAATCCATCGCGGGAGATGAGCGTGCTCAGGAAAAGAGTCGCAGAGCATCAACGGAAGAGCAAGGCCTACGCTGATCAACGGCGAGCTGCTAGGGTCCCCAAGTTCCAAGTGGGCACCTACGTACGAGTGAAAAAACCAATTCCCGGACCAAAGGGCACTCCAAGTTATGGACCACCATTGAAAATCCTCAAAAGAATCGGCCGCTGGTCTTTCTGTCTGGAAGACGGTCGAACCTGGAACGCTTCGCAGCTGTCAGCGGTACCAAAAGAGGCATCGCCAGAGCAAGGAACTAACATAGACATCTCTGGCGCGCACGACATGCCCCCGTTGACAGACTGTCACAGGAGAGATGTACCATCGAAGACTTGGATCACTACGCCTGCTGGTCCGCATCAAACGCAGGAAGCGAGTTCCGCTGATCAACTTGCGTCTCCCTCACGCCCTGTACCACTACCCGTGCTGCCGAGCCCACCACAGCCGCAAGGTTCGCAACCGCATACCCTGGCTTCAGGCTCTCGCACGGTGGAGTGCAGTGTACCGGTAGAAGGCAATGGACTCGATGCCGAGCCACCGCCTGACCGGCCAAGGAGAAATCGCAGACCTCCAGTGCGCTTCCAAGATTACGTGCAGTGATTTGACAGCAGTGAGTGTTCACACAGATAGTGACTGTTTTGTGATTTCTGTGTACAGACAGTGACTGCAATTGTGATTGCTTTGTGCGGACTGGACTTTCTAATGATTCATACGTTTCTTCCCGGGAGGGAAAGATGTAGTGTCGTGCAATAGCACCAGGTGCCGCCACTCATCTGCGATTATCTGTAGACGCCAAGATGTGGCGCCACACTCGATATAGTATGTATATATAGGACAGACATCCTTCAATAAAGGGCTCCCGTTCGTCTGGGCTACGATGTGTGGTGTGGTGCATCCGTTCGGCCGCACCGTCCGGCCGACATAACACTGGCGTTTACCGATACAACGATTAAAGGCATACGACGCACATGCAAAGTGGAATAAACATGCTACCCATCTTTGTGACATCATCATCATCATCAACCTATATTTATGTCCACTGCAGGACGAAGGCCCCTCCCTGTGATCTCCAATTACCCCTGTCTTAAGCTAGCTGATTCCAGCTTGCGCCTGCAAATTTCTTAACTTCCTCACCCCACCTAGTTTTCTGCCGTTCTCGACTGCACTTCCCTTCTCTTGGTATCCATTCTGTGACTTTAATGGTCAACCAGTTATCCATGCTACGCTTTGCATGGCCTGCCCAGCTCCATTTTTTCTGTTTAATGTCAACTAGAATAACGGTTATCACCGTTTGTTCTCGGATCCACACCGCTCTCTTCCTGCCTCTTAACGTTAGGACTAACATTTTTCGTTCCATCGCTCTTTGTGCGGTCCTTAACTTGTTCTCGAGCTTCTTTGTTAACCTCCAAGTTTCTGCCCCATATGTTAGTACCAAAGGACGAAAATGGACCTTACATTCGAAAAAAGCACATAACATTACATATATGTACTTAGCACTATACCTCGAAGAATAAAGATTCTAAAAATGCTTGGTCTAAGACCCACATCCCCCCTAAATGGACACTAAAGGCAAATGTTAAGTCAAGCTAAAGGGATAGATTAGTGCTTGAGAATCGCTAAGGCGCCAATACTACAGTGCAGTCCACATATAACCATATAACAGTATCACATATAACGATATATCGGTTATAACGATGAGTCGATCTAACAGTACGAACTTATGCATTAGGGCTATGAGAAAGAAAACCATATATAACGATATATTATTCACCGCATATCGGATATAACGATTGAAATTTTGCTTCTGGGCAGCGTTTTTCATGCAGAATAATCGTGAAAATTACGTTCCTACGTTGCCCTTAACCGAGACGGGGAGAAAAGTTTGCCTACGCGAGTTCGCATCTGCTGCCATTACCGCGCAGCGCATCCCGTCCGCACCCCGATGCGAAAGCCAGGGAGAGCATCGGAAGTTGGTGCAGCGTGCACAAGATGGCACCAGCTGCTTCGCCCCCGCATCACCGGCGGTCACGCAAGGAGAGGGCGGAAGGAAGGCGATAAGCGAAGGCGACGCCTCCTCTGGCGAGGGGCGCCTGCGCTCTCTCTCAACTGTAATCATTTCCTGCATCTACCTCTCTATTGCTAAGGCTCTGTGCGCGATATTACTGACGCCTTAGCGATTTTTGAGCAGTAATCTATCCCTTTAGCTTGACTTAACATTTGCCTTAAATGTCCATTTAGGGGGGATGTGGGTCTTAGACCTAACATTTTTAGAATCTTTATTCTTCGAGGTCTAGTGCTAAAACTTGTACATATATGTAATGTTATGTGCTTTTTTCGAATGTAAGGTCCATTTTTGTGTATCTCCTTTGGTTCAAATATTATGCAAGCTTCCTTTAATTATGTTGTTAGGATGGATAGTTGTGCATGTTGGTTGAGCATGATCTGAAGTGAAAGGCACATTGGAAGTGGCACCCTGTGTGTGTGTGTAGAAACACACACACTTTCATTATTGGCGTATTCACACCGTTCACTTCAGATCTTCCTTTATCTTCCACAATAACTGTTCCTTAGATTTCGCTAAATAGGGTCTCAATAGCTTCTGTATGATTCAAGGAATACATTAAGACCAAACTTATTCCTCTGCCTTAATTTGAAACTCGCAAGTTTTTTTGTTTTTGTTTTTTTTCTGGTTAACTAACTTCAAAGTCTCGCAACTCTCGTTCTAGGTAAGGCAGAGCTATAAGGTTGGTATTATTGCATTCCTTGAATCACACGGAAGCCATTGGTACCTTGTCTAGGGAAATTTCAGAAATTGATATTTTGGAAACATTTGCAAAAAAATGATTTAAACGAAGCTCGCATAAAATTAAAACCACAGGAGATAAATGAAACGGACTGCATATTAAAAATAAGCACACCTGTAACATGATGGAGACAAAAGGCGTAGCGCGCATCAGAAACAGGACACCTGTGTTCTTCTTCTTGTGTCCTGTTTCTGATGCGTAGCTACGCCTTTTGCCTCCATCATGTTATACCAACAAGCCCAACGTGCAATGTTTGTCAACACGTGTAACATTACATATAGGTACAAGTTTTCAGTACTACTATATCTCAAAGAATAATTTTTTTTCCTTAAACCTCATTTCATTTGTTTATTTCTGAAAGTGCCTAAGAACAGCTCTATGCCTTAGTATTAGTGTTACAGTACTGTGTTACAGTAGTACTTGTGTTACACAAAGAGCTGAAAACAAAACAAAAACAGAAAACCTGATATAACAGTGGTACAAAATGCAACAAAATATTGAATTAAATCAAAGACAGAAGTCAGATAATGAGCAATAACAAGAGTTGAAAATACCAAGGTTATAACGTAAGGTATTTTGTTGTGTTACAAGACATGTTACAGCATTAGAGGTGCAAGAGGAGTTTACATAGAAAATGCTGGGATTACGCAAGTTTGGGCGAGGCACGCAGAATGTTACAGCCGACAGTAACCATGGACAGAAGTGGTTGTGAATTAGTTTATACAAGAATAAGTAATCACAATATTTTCGCCTTATTTCTAGGAGTGCAATATTGAACATGTGCAGCACATGTTCATAGGCATAAAATAAGTGGCATCCCAGAAATCGATCGTACAGGATACGAATGAAACTTAGCTGAACACATTCAACTTTAGCCAATTTGGTCCAATTAATACAATTCCATACAACACAACTAAACTCTAACTTGCTGCAGACAAAAGAAGAATACAAGAAAACAACGCAATTGACATGCGTAAACTTTTTGTCATTTTGATATTGACACGTATACATGTTTATCTTTCACCGGTGGCCGATTTCCACCGGCTAACAAATGTTAAACGTTATCGCTCGGCGCAGGACGCGCCTGTATCGGAAGTTTCTAGAACGTTATCGATGCTTCTTTCCGTTGCCTGTTTTCACCGACGCTTATGTTATCTGATTGTATGACCGACGAGAATTGTCTAGAACTTTCTGGAAGACACGTGGGCATCAGGGATTAATCTGGAACCTTCGATGACTCAGGTATAAAAGCCGACGCGCTTCGCCGCTGATCAGATTTTCGACAATCGCCGACTGTGTTCGCCGCTATCGTTGTGCTTTGAGTGTAGCTTGCTTTTGTGGGCACAGGTTCGCCCAATAAACAACCAGTTTCGTCATACACAGTTTTGCGACTGTTTTATTTACCGTCACTACTACGTGACATCTGGTGGAGGTGCTAGTTCGTTCATGCACCGAACACCCCCGCAAAGCCGCGACCCAAGCCCGAAACCGGAGGACGAGACCAACGTCGCCAAGGACCAGCGAGCTAGCCGTAGGCAGCAAGGACTTGTGCCGGAGTTCGGACTTCTTCCCGAAAAGACCACCACAATCAAGGCCAAGTCAATGACCAGAATGGCAGCACCAGCGTCCCCCATCCTGCTGCAGCAACCTCGGGAGCCGCCGACCTTCCATGGATCAACGGCTGAAGACCCTGAAACCTGGCTGGAGACATACGAGAGGACCGCGACGTTCAACAAATGGAGCGACGACGACAAGCTACGTCATGTCTATTTTTCGTTGGATGACGCTGCTCGGACATGGTTTGAGAACAGAGAGAGCACCCTAGTGACTTGGGACCTATTTCGTGAGAACTTCGTGAGGACCTTTACGAGTGTCGTACGAAAGGAAAGGGCCGAGGTTCTCTTAGAAACCAGAGTACAACTGCCGAACGAGAACATCACTATCTTAACGGAGGAGATGACTCGCCTCTTCCGCCACGCCGACCCCGACATGTGTGAAGAAAAGAAAGTTCGATTCTTGATGCGAGGTGTCAAGCAAGAGCTCTTCGCCGGATTGATATGCAACCCGCCCAAGACGGTTGCTGAATTTGTTTCCGAGGCCACAACCATTGAGAAGACGCTCGAGATGCGGTCAAGGCAATATAACCGCCGAACACTGGCCGCGAACAACATTGACGGTCAAGCACTTGGCAGCGACGACCTGCTCGAGACCATCAGAGCAGTCGTTCGCAAGGAGCTGCAGAAGTTCTTTCCCAGGTCGCAGCCTCAAGTGGCATCTATTGCCGACATCGTCAAAGAAGAAGTTCAGCGGTCACTTGAAGTTCCCGATGTACAGCTGCAATCGCCGCAACCCCAGCCGGAAGCGCTGACCTACGCCGCCGTCGCCCGCCGTCAAGGCCCCCCTCCGCGCACGCGCCAGGGCCCCGTAACGCCGCAGTTCCGTCGTCCACCGACGCCACCGCCGCCAGCCCGCCCGCCCGTCGCCCAGCGTAACTACCCGAGAAAGACAGATATTTGGCGCGCCCCCGACCACCGCCCGCTCTGCTATCACTGCGGGGAAGCCGGCCATGTCTACCGCCGATACCCATACCGCGAGATGGGCCTACGAGGGTTCGCCGTTAACGCACCACGTCCACAGCTTGGCGAGCGGCCACGTGATATCGCCGACTACATCGCCGGAACGCAGTGGAGACCCCGACGCCCTTCGCGTTCGCCATCGCCGGGACGCTACCTGTCGCCGCAGCGCCGACCATACACTGGCCCAGCCCGGGGCCGGTCCGTGAGCCCCTATCCGGGAAACTAAAAGCAGCAACCGATGGAGGTGCGGTTGCTGTACGACGCAATGACAAAGATCCTCCGCCGCCGCCGACGACGACGATTCGCGAATCATCACGACGAGATATCAGCACGCCGCCTAGCAACAGCCTTGACAACACATCGCCGCCGAATGAAGACCTTCCGACGCGACGTAGCAGCAGCAGAGCAAGCCGACGCAGCCATGATCCGACGCCACGAATTAACCGCAACGCCAGACGCCGGTCTACCGATCTAGACGTGCTCATCGATGGTCATAACGTCACCGCTCTCATCGACACTGGCGCCGACTATTCAGTTTTCAGTGACGCGTTCGCCCCCAAGTTAAAGAAGGTGAAGACGGCCTGGCAAGGACCCGATATACGGACAGCGGGAGGTAACCTAATAACGCCGGCTGGAATCTGCACAGCGTGAGTCACGGTAAACAACCGCACTTACCCGGCGAGCTTCGCAATCCTGCAGCACTGCTCCAGGGACGTCATCCTAGGCATGGACTTTCTACTCCAACATGGTGCAGTCATCGACTTAAGGTCCAAGTCGATAACGCTTTCAACACACAAAGCGATACCGCCGGATACAAGCATCAGTTACCATGCCTTGAATGTGCTTGAAGAACAAGTCACCGTTCCGCCTCGCTCAAGCGTAATGATTTCCGTCGGTACCGAAGTGTCTGCAGACATGGAGGGCGTCATCGAGGGCGATCATCACTTACTGCTCGACCGTGAAATTTGCGTCGCTAGAGGCATAGGTGAACTACGCGAAGGGAAAGCAAGAGTGATGCTCACGAACTTCAGCCACGAATACAAGCACATTAACAAAGGCACCACGGTCGCCTACATCGACGAAATAGTACAAGCCAGCAGTGCTTTCGCCTTCACGGATTCTAGTGCACCTTCCACGACGACTGTAGTACCTGAACCAACTTTCGACGTCAATCAGAACCTTCCCAATCATAAGAAAGAACTGCTAAAAGCTCTGCTCCTGCAATACAAGGACTGCTTCTCGTCGTCGTGAAAAGTTCGACAAACCCCTCTCGCCAAGCACCGCATTATAACCGACGAATATGTCCGCCCACTCCGTCAGAGCCCGTGCCGAGTTTCGGCGCGCGAACGCGAGGCCATAAGGCAACAAGTCGACGAAATGCTACGCGACGACATCATCCAGCCGTCCAAGAGTCCGTGGGAGTCCCCCGTGGTGTTAGTGAAGAAGAAGGATGGAACCCTACGTTTCTGCGTCGATTATCGTCGCCTCAACAAGATCACGAAGAAGGACGTATACCCCCTCCCACGGATTGACGACGCCTTGGATCGACTCAACAAGTCAAAGTATTTTTTGTCGATGGACTTCAAAACCGGCTACTGGCAAATCGAAGTCAACGAGAGGGACCGGGAGAAGACTGCCTTTATAACACCAGACGGACTGTTCGAGTTCAAGGTCATGCCGTTTGGTCTTTGCTCGGCACCTGCGACTTTCCAACGCGTCATGGATACAGTACTGGCAGGCTTGAAGTGGCAGACTTGCCTCGTCTATTTGGACGACATCGTTGTGTTTGCCTCAAGCTTCGAAGAACACCTGCGGCGCCTTGAAACAGTTCTTCAAGCAATCAAAACCTCCGGACTCACGTTAAAGCCAGAAAAGTGCCGCTTCGCATATGAGGAGCTCTTGTTTTTGGGCCACGTCATCAACAAGTCTGGAGTGCGCCCCGACCCTCAGAAAACTGCGGCCATCTCCAACTTTCCTCCGCCCGCTGACAAGAAGGCAGTGCGCAGATTTCTTGGACTGTGCGCCTATTACAGGCGCTTCGTCAAGGATTTTTCACGGATCGCCGAGCCACTGACGTACCTCACGAAGGCCGACGTCGAGTTCAAGTGGGAGACGCCGCAAGTCGAAGCATTCGAAGAACTGAAGCGACGCCTGCAATCGCCACCAATACTTGCGCATTTCGACGAAAACGCCGATACCGAAGTCCACACCGACGGAAGCAGCGTAGGACTCAGCGCCGTGCTTGTGCAGAGGACTGACGGACTAGAAAGGGTTGTAAGTTACGCTAGCCGGTCGCTATCGAAGGCGGAAGCAAATTATTCCACAACAGAAAAGGAGTGCCTCGCCATCATCTGGGCTACATCAAAGTTTCGCCCCTACCTCTATGGCAGGCCCTTTAAAGTTGTGAGCGACCACCACGCCTTGTGTTGGCTAGCTAACTTGAAGGATCCTTCAGGTCGCCTCGCACGATGGAGTCTGAGACTTCAAGAATTCGACATCACCGTCGTTTACAAGTCCGGGCGAAAGCACTCTGACGCCGGCTGCTTGTCTCGCGCCCCCGTCGAACCGCCGCCACAGGACGACCAGGATGACGATACTTTCTTGGGACCAATCAGTGCCGACGAATTCGCCGAACAACAGCGAGCCGACCCGGAACTAAGGAGCCTTGTAGACTACCTGGAAGGCAAGACCGTCATTGTGCCGAAGGCGTTCAGGCGAGGATTGGCATCGTTTTTCTTGCAAAACGACATTCTCCTAAAGAAGAACTTCTCGCCTCTCCGAGCCAACTACCTCCTCGTGGTACCCTCAGCATTGCGTCCAGAGGTTCTGCAAGTTCTCCATGACGACCCAACGGCTGGACATCTTGGTTTTTCACGCACTCTGGCGAGGACACAAGAAAAATACTACTGGCCTCGCCTCTCTGCCGACGTCGCCCATTACGTAAGGACATGCCGAGACTGTCAGCGACGCAAAACACCGCCGACAAGGCCAGCCGGACTTCTACAGCCAATCGAGCCACCTCGCCAACCGTTCCAGCAGATCGGGATGGACTTACTGGGGCCTTTTCCGACGTCGACGTCCGGAAATAAATGGATCGTCGTCGATACGGACTACCTCACCCGCTACGCCGAAACAAAAGCCTTGCCCAAAGGCAGTGCCGCCGAGGTAGCCCGATTCTTCGTTGAGAACATCCTCCTGCGTCACGGTGCCCCAGAAGTCCTTATCACCGACAGAGGCACGGCCTTTACAGCAGAACTAACTCAAGCCATCCTGAGGTACAGCCAGACAAGCCATCGCCGCACCACCGCATACCACCCGCAGATGAATGGCCTCACCGAGCGCCTAAATAAGACCATCGCCGACATGCTGGCAATGTACGTCGACGTCGAACACAAGATGTGGGATGCCATCCTTCCGTACGTGACCTTCGCATACAACACGGCCGTGCAAGAAACGACGCACATGGCACCGTTCAACCTGGTCTACGGAAGGAACCCGGCAACGACGCTTGACGCCATGCTACCAGACGTCGCTGACGAAGAAAATCTCGACGTTGCCACCTATTTGCAGCGTGCCGAAGAAAGTCGACAGCTCTCCCGCCTACACATCAAGAACCAGCAGAGAACCGACAGCTGACACTACAATCTTCGACGATGCTACGTCGAGTACCAGCCCGGAGACCGTGTTTGGGTCTGGACTCCGATACGCTGACGAGGACTTAGCGAGAAACTCTTACGTCGCTATTTCGGACCATATAAGATAATCCGACGTATTGGCGCACTGGACTATGAGGTCATGCCAGACGGCATTTCGCAATCACAGCGGCACCGGGCACGACCTGAAGTCATCCACGTGGTGCGTCTTAAGCCTTTCTACGCCCGCTGACGAGCTTATAGGTACTTTGTTACTTTGTTATTTTCTTTCTTTATTACGCGTCATTTTCTTTTCGCTTTCGTGTTTGTAGCATCGGGACGATGCTTTTTAAGGGGAGGGTATTGACACGTATACATGTTTATCTTTCACCGGTGGCCGCTTTCCACCGGCTAACAAATGTTAAACGTTATCGCTCGGCGCAGGACGCGCCTGTATCGGAAGTTTCTAGAACGTTATCGATGCTTCTTTCCGTTGCCTGTTTTCACCGACGCTTATGTTATCTGATTGTATGACCGACGCGAATTGTCTAGAACTTTCTGGAAGACACGTGGGCATAAGGGATTAATCTGGAACCTTCGATGACTCAGGTATAAAAGCCGACGCGCTTCGCCGCTGATCAGATTTCCGACGATCGCCGACTGTGTTCGCCGCTATCGTTGTGCTTTGAGTGTAGCTTGCTTTTGTGGGCACAGGTTCGCCCAATAAGCAACCAGTTTCGTCATACACAGTTTTGCGACTGTTTTATTTACCGTCACTACTACGTGACAATATGACACCTAACTTTCTGTAGGATGCATTAATAATGCTTAAACCATGTTTTTCTAAAGTTAGTCAGGAGTCAAGCAATATTCCAATGTCACACGTACAACTCACTCTTTTCAAAGAAATGTTATCAAGTGAGTATGTCTATGACAAAGTGGGCATATTGCGACTAAAGGAAACAACAAGTATCTTAGTTGGGTTAATACGCAAAAAGTTGGAAGAGCCACACACTCCGCGACAGAATTCACATCTTGCTGCAATAATTCACAATCCTGCGCTGATTCTATTTAACGGTAAAGCTTAATATCGTCAGTGTACAAAAGGAGATGCGAATGACGCAAACATTCTTAAAGATTATTAACGAAGATATTAAACAACAATGGGCCTAAGATAGACCCTTGATTCATAAGGCAAAGAGTACTTAGCGCCAACACGAACATAATTTAGTCGAGTAGACAGGTAGTCTTTAATCAGTGTGCACAGGCAGGTACTAATGCCATAACTCAAGAGTTTATGGATAAGAAGCTCATGAGAAACAACATCAAATGCTTTTGACAGGTCACTGTGTCTGTCAGCAACAGCTGATCCCGCAGCATCAAGAAAAGAAACAAGGTTTGTTTCCACAGACCTACCTTGAACAAAGCCATGTTGACCTATACTAATCTAATGCCTAAAGAAAAACGACAGATATATAAACATAGCTATTTCAAACACTTTTGCAAACGGAGACAAGAAGGACACAGGGCAATAATTTTTGATGTTGCCACTTTTATGAACTGGCACAACTATTGCATTCTTCCAACAAGAAGGAAATGCACTTGTACTCAAAGCACGATTGTGCACAAGCAGAGGAACAAAAATAGAAGAACATAACAAAACTTGGTATTCGGTCGTAAGTAAGAGAATGCTTTGGTTGCCACTTACTTACGGCGGCCGCGATATCGTGTTCTGAAAAACATGAAATGTTGAAATGGTCACTGAAGCTATACTGCCAGTCACCAGAGCATGCCATGTATTCAAGAAAACCAAGGGAAAATGTTCAGCGAATGAATTGGCGATATTGTCAGTTTCTAAGAATGCCACAAGAAGGATGATCTTTGACATTAATCTCAGCCCGCTCAGAAATGTAATCCTTTAGATTGGTCCGGAAACATTAGGGATCGTATTTTACCCACTCTTCGACAACCTTAATGTATGCATCACTGTCTCTACACATTACGCATTTCACCTCGCTTCGCAAACACTAAATTTTTCGTACCACCCGGATGATTCTCTTTTCTTGAACTTTCTATGGTACCTCGATATAACGAAGTTGATAAAGTCAGCAATTTGCTTCGTTATATAGAAATTTGGTTATTTTGAAATTTGACCTTTTATGCAAGTAAGTACAGTCGCCAATAGATTTTTTTTTCCACAGAAAGGGCCACAAAATTTTCTGAATTATGGGGCAATAGTAAAAAAGCAATTTGAATGAGAAGAAAATTGACTTTGGTAAATTTGAAAGTCGCTGACAAAAGATACTGTTTCATGCCATGTGGACGATATGTTCACTTGGGCGGTACAAAGCGAAGCCAGCCATGCTTTCGCGTCCACTCCACTCTCACGGCTGATAGTGCAGTGGGACAATGGTATCGTGAAAAGGGCAGGCAGCGGGAAGCGAATGCTTTGTCTGCCTTAACGAGTCTCCAAAACTAAAGATTAGGCAACCTCCAGTACGGGAAGACACCACACATGATGCCATCTTTGCACACGTGGCGTCAGTATGCGCTTAGCTGCGCTAGAAAAGGAGACAATGTGCTTCTCGGCTTCCCCCTTGTGGCAAGACACCTCGGCTCCACCTGGCACGCTTTCATTCGCACCTAAAGCAATAGGATCTTATTGCAACGGAACATGACGTTGCTTCGGCAGTCGTGCGATTTGAGAGGTGCGTTCACAAGCACACACTTGTCGTTCAACCACTGCATCCGCAGAAGTTTCCATTTATTGTCTCAGCATCCCTTCGAGGCGGCAGTAGGATGTCCTTATACTGAAATCATGTATAAACATACTTCGTTGTATACGGGTCCTAAGTACATGGTGTTCTATAGACAAAAAGTTATAGAAAGTTACATACTTTGTTATATTAAGAATTTTATTATACTGAAGTTTGTTGTATCGAGGTTTACCTGTATAATGTTTGTTTCGTTTATCTCTATTATGGCAAAATATATAGCTTTTTTTTTCTTACTGGCTAAAAGAACTCCAGGTATGATTGCAGGTATATACAGGGAACAATAAAACCATTAAGGGTCGTAGACCATTAATTTTGTGTTTAATCTTTCAGGTATAGTGTTGAAAAATAGCACCTATATGTAATGGTATGTGATTATTTCAAATATATCGTTTATTTTCCTTTATCTCCATTAGATCAAGTTTTATGCAAGCTTCCTTTATCTTCCGCAAAAATTTGTGAAATACCTGTTCCTCAGATTTCATTAAATAGGGCATCAGTGGCTACTGGATGATTCAAGGAATGCAATAAGACCAACCTTGCAACCAACGAGTTGCGAGGTATTGAATTTGAAACTCAAAAAAATGCTTTTCTGGTCACTAACTTTGAAGACTAGCAACCATTGTTCTAGGTAGGGCAGAGCAATAAGATTGGTCATACTGCATTCTTTGAATCATACAGAAGCCATTGATGATACCCTGTTAAACAAATTTCAGAAACTGATATTTTGCAAATCTTTGCAAAAGATTATTTAAAGGAAGCTCGCATAAAATTATAACCCAAGGAGATAAACAAAAACGGACTGCATATTCAAAATAAGCACATAGCATTACATATATCTACAAGTTCTCAGCACCATATCTCAAAGACCCCACTCCCCCTTTTAATTAACATGGGCATTATTCGTGCCACTCCCTTTCTTTTCGTTGACAAAGGACTAGGACCTTGTATTTACAGTCAATAAAATAGTGAAGGATGTCACAGTAAATTTAGGGAAATCAAAAACAATTTATATATCTTATGACATTTGTTTGATAAAAAGAGGTCATTTATGCATAATTTCGTCACAAATTGGAAATTCAGTGGGAGGAAGACCAAAATGATAATGACAATGTATATTCACCCGTAAATGAGATGAAGTGTATAATAAAGGTTGGGTAACCTGCAATCGGAATCAGTGGCGGCTTCATCTTATGATAGGCCAGAAAAGTCTACAGGAATCTATTGCCAAGCAAAGCTCGCAAGAGAATTGCAATGCAGGAAATTGCAGAAGCGACCATCAGGAATGCTGAATGTTTCTATCTCCACTGAATCAAATGTTGATGTTTTAGGTTTCTGTGCCTGCATCCGTCATGAAATATAACGTCATTTGTATCAAATAAGTTTATTAGCACTGCGTGCATCTCAGAAAGCAGCACGAAAACCTTTCCCCATTACCTGCCTAAGTGATATGCCACGCACACTTGAAAGCACCAGCCTAACAAAGAATAATTACCACTAAAATACTATTTTGCCATGTGCTCCATAAAGTTTGGTGTGACTCTTCGTTGTAAGCATTTTCGTTTAAGAAATTACAAAATTTAACATACGTTCCAGGACCTGCATTAGGTCTTTCTCCCATAAAAGCCCAGCACACTTTATAAAGCATGCCATTGTAACTCTTGAAATCGTAAAGCATAATCTGTGAAAGTACCAAAAAATAATAAAACATGGCAGATAGATTTTTCTTGGGCCAACCCTCGGGCTTGGTGAAGTCTGCATGTGCGGTTGGCAGTCACGCACGGCCCGTGGAGCTCTCTTGCAACAGAAGCCTGGACACTTTCATAAAATATCCAGAAAGTGAGACTGCTATTGGCCAATACCTGATGGCCATCAAGAAGGGTACTTGGTTCAGTGCTGTTACTGTGTATATTTATGAATCAAGTTTAACACTTTCCATAACGTGCCCATCGGGCATCGTTAGCCCACTATCAATGGTTTGAAACGCCGCTTTCGAGACCTTCCGCGCCGCTCATGGAGACACTGCGCCACTGGACGTCAAGGAGCAGAACTATATTTTGTTTTCTATGCAGTTCGCTTTTTTTCCCACCAGGTGGTGATTTTTGAACACGCTCCCAAGTTTCGCGATTATCAAAGTAGAAATAAAAAATGGCTGCCCACTATCGATGGTTTGAAACGCCTCTTTCTTTACTTTCCGCGCCGCTCACGAACACTCTACGCCATCGGACGTGAAGGAGGATAACTATATTTTTGTTTTTTAACCAGTTCGCACTTTTCCCACCAGGCAATAATTTTTTAATGTGCTCTCAAGTTTCATGATCGTCAAAGTAGAAAGCAAAAATGACCACCTCCAGAAACAGCGCGCATGCTTTGAAAGATCGCCGATCTTGTGATTACGCTGCATCTGCAGCTGATTTTATCGATGGATCGGGCAGCAGCGAGTCTGAGGATGCTGCCTTTTCATCGGACTCTGAGAGCAATGCAAACCAGCCCGGAACATCGGTAGCCACAGCCTGGCAGGTCCAACTGTAGTGCTTGCAGTTAAATTTTTGTACCAGAATACCTGTTCAATAATCAAATTTAGATTTTTTCGGAAATAGTGCCATTAAATGACAATACATTTTGTGTGCGTCATAATTTGTGTTACATTTTTTTCTCAGTATATACTAGCATGTCTATACAAATGTTCAATTTGATCTCCCAATCTTGATTCTGGCAATTTATATCTTTTTTATGACATGCATCTCGTTAATAAAGCTCTTATGCGTGAAAAGTTCATTCATTCTGCTTTTTGTTTATGTGTTACATAAAATTTTGAGTGCAGTAGTTCCTACAGAAAAAAATAAACCGGCGCAACCTACAAAAAACCTATTTTCCCCATGGTACGGAAAGAGTTAATAATAAACAGGCTGAAGTAAGCGAAAATCTGCTTTTGAATTTCGATAATAATTATGTACTTCCGGAAGAAGCCTACTATCTCACGCTCGGCCACAGCTTCCCGCGTAACAATTAAACTTTGGCCACACTGCTTATCGATGTCGTGGCGGTCGGGTCCCGATAATTTCGACTAGCTCTGAATGCTCAGCTAGCATCGAACCCCGCAAAACTTAAGGTCAGACCACACACACGCTTGCCAGGATGCACTGACTCCTGGCCGCTCCTGGTTAGACGCCTTGGCAGACTTATTGATAGCACTTCAAAATGCGCAAGTTGGATGTGGGTCAGTCGAGCTGGTGAAGGACAAAGCCGGTCCACACCATGGTTAGACTGCAGCATAGGAGCGCGAGCACGCACTCAAGGCCTGTGGCGCACAACGCAGACGTTGCGCATACGCACTACAGTTGCGTGTAGCTCCGGTCTGCTATGCAGCATAGATACTCGAAAGGGAAAACAGCGCGAAAAACAGCACTCCGTGGCGGCCGCGTAGATACCGCGGCCGCCACGGAGTGCCACGATCAGTCCACTGGCTAAGCACGCTGCGGCTCGCTGAGGACAACCACATTTTGCTAACATATGACACATTGAAGCCGCCAAAATCGGAAGTAGTAGCGTCTACGTTAACATCCACAATCAAATTTCACAGTGCAAATCGTTGAAGAAAGAGCGGAAGCAGTGCGAAGGTCGTGTTTGAATGGCTATAACTCTGCTGCTGCTGAATGCATTGAAGTACTTTTCGTAGCAAAGTATTTCTGAAATAGTGTAATTTAACTTCAAGTGCATTTCTCCACTTTGATAAAAAGTGGTTCAGGGACCCTTGGCTGCAGCAAGATGTGCAAGCATGTGTAAACCAGCCGCATTTTTCATCACGTAAGGGGCAGCCTTGGTGGTACAAAAATTAACAGCACAAAAAGTGTCAGGACTGAGTCAAGTTTATCGGAGTTACTTGAGAATCATGGGCATAGTTTGCCAATAGACTATGGGAGGCTTTGAGCCTTGTTCCAACATAACTTGCCCCCCCCCATAAGAAAGGGCCTTCTGAACCTTTAGTCAAACCGGTTCGAAATGCTTCCTCTGATAAGTTCCGGTTCAGTTCCAAGATGGCAGAAAAATAATGGTTCGGTTCAGCTTGCTTCCGGTTCGGCTGAAAATAAAGGTTCAGTTCTGGTTTTCGCTTCAGTTCCAGTTCAGTTCGACACCCTGAGAGCACATGCAAATAAGTTTTTTTTTCTTGCCTTTTTCTTTCAAAACGACCATTCTGCCTATTTTAATGGTACGTTCAACAACTTTGCATTTTGGACGCATTATTGAATGAAATGCAATCCAGTGACGCTGCCCAACACGATCGCCAAACATTATCACAGCTAGCGGCTGTCAAAATGCATGCGAAATGCGCACCAGCTATTCAAATCTTCGCTAGCTAATAGGAGTGGCAGCAGTAACAGACTGCAATTCTAGCCTCTCCTTGCTCGCTTCTTTTGCTTTTGCAAGACGAAACATGGCCTCGAAGCTGTCTGATGCACTGATCTCTCCTCATTACGCCAATATCAAAATGGAGGCTTTGCGTCAACGGAAAGCCACTCCCAAAAGCACAGTTTTCTACCTGACTTTTGTCGATAAGAAAAGTATGATTTTTTACTTCTACTTCATATTTATTTTTAATGTTTCGTCATGTTTTGAAGGAAAAGCTGAGGAAAGCAGGAAGAGAAAACAAATTTGACCCCATCAACCTTTTATTCGACTCTCAAACAGGTGGGAGGTCAACTGGAGCAGAGGGCAGCACCCTAGGGAGAACCCTGTGGTTGGGACAGTTTCACTTCAGGAGCTCTGATGGTGTTCACACCCTGCCTGTGACTCAAACTGTACTAATGAAACAAATAAAAGAAATAAAGATGGTTCAAAACAATGCTCACCTGAAAGTAGCTGGCATCGTCAATGCCTTCCTTGAGGGGGACATTGACAGAGTAGTAGCGGCCACTCTCGGCGCCAAGCTCGTACATGTCGCCAGTGCCGGGAAAGAAGTAGTTGCCGTATTTGTGGAACGACACCGTCATCACCCGATCTGTCAGGTAGAAAGCCTCCTGCAGAAGCAAATACAGTCAAACCGACTTATACCGGTTTTAACAATATATCGGTTATAACAGAGAAGCTGGGCCACCGTCAACTTTAGTAATGGTGAAATAACCCGCTTACTACAATGCCCCATGCCGCATTATCGGTTACAACGATGAAGCCTGGCTACTGGGTGTCCGTGCCGGAAGGAAATGGAATGCAAACTCCTTGAAAAGAAAAGAAGAAATAAATTTGAGCCATAGCACGCGTGCTGTTTTCCATGCTTCTCCGCATCGCTAGCCCCTTTCTCCCGTCGCCCTTCTGCCCCTCCGAACACGAATGGGCTGCGCCCAGAGCTATGCCACACCACCCTCCAAAACAAGAAAGGACCGTGCCAACTGCGCTTATAGCTCTGCGCTGATGGAGCGCCGCAAATGTGCGATGCAACAGAGCCGAAACGGCGTTAGCGTCCACCGAAACAAAGCGGCGCAGTTCGCATCGCCATAGTCATCAGTGAAAATCGTACGTGAGTGACAGCAACGCCGCAATGCTTCGTGCCTATTTGGGCCTTTAAATCCTTCATTCTTGCGTTTACCTTTAAATCCTTCATTCTAGCCGTGGCCTAGTGGTAGAACGCCCGCCTCGGCTGCGGGAGGCTGTGAGTTCGATTCCCACCGCCGCCGGGCACCCACTGGTTCAAAAGGGTACAAGCCTACAACCCCGGCCTGGCGTTTGGCTTCCTTCAGGGGTGATACGCTTGGGAAAGGAGCCCGCGCTCTGAATTCCCGTCGAAACCAACGTGAGCACGCATAGCATCGCGTTGGCCGCGTGCCTTCATAACTGCGTAGTCACCATCCACGATCGCGTCGATAGCGGCCGCGATTTCTTCGGCAGCGGTTGCACCATACGGTAGTTTCGTTCCGACTAAGTACGTGCGTCGGCCGCACGCCTTCAGAGCCACAGGGTCGCCGTTCACGATCGTGTCGACAACGGCCGCGACAAACTATAGTTTCGTTTTTACTCAGTGCAAAGATGTCAAGGATAAAGAGCACCGTCTACTTTATTGTTTTCTTCATACCCTCGATAATTCGACATTCGGTTAATGCGGAGATTTTCTTGGTCCCGTGAAATCCGAATTAACGAGGTTTTACTATAGCAGTGCCATTCTTGAACGCCGAGTTGGCAGGAAGCAGAGTCAAACAGTTAAAACGAGTCAACACAATCAGCAGCCAGGTGGAGGAAGGTGGTGGGGCCATTATACTTTTCTCAAAACGGCTCTGCCATTTTGATTTTTTTATGCAACCCGGTTATAACAATGAAATTTTCGTGGCCCTTGAATATTGTTATAAGTGGGTTCGACTGCAAATGCAAACGTGAATGATAATCATAAAGCTGCCTCACACCTGCAAAACGCCAATTTTTCTATGACTACTAATGATGATTTGTTTCATGCTTCATGAAATGATATTGCATATGTCTTGTTCAGCGCTGAGACTGCGCAAAGTCATTTTGGAGCAAGTAAAATTGCGTATTGGATTAGTTTGGAGCTGACAAACTTGCATTTTAGAGCAGCTTGGAGCAGACTAAATTTCATTTTGGAGAAATTCCAAGCAGATAAAACTTCATTTTAAAGCGGCTTGGAGCAGGCCAATCTGAATATTGGTGGAATAATGGAATAAGGCAGCACACTTCGAAACCCTGACGAAACACAGAATAAACCAACATGAAGTGCGCAGTAGAAGC
The DNA here is from genome assembly GCF_013339745.2 of Dermacentor silvarum. Lineage (NCBI taxonomy): Eukaryota > Metazoa > Arthropoda > Arachnida > Ixodida > Ixodidae > Dermacentor > Dermacentor silvarum. Next base: position 4,927,886 of record NC_051164.1, on the reverse strand, counting down.
GCACTTTGTAGTACTAGAATACAGAAGAGTGGGTCAAGCGACGGCACGGCGCATGCTTTCCTGTAAAGCCGAAAACATCAGTGACACTACGATCGAACTATATATTCCCGCGCCGACACTCATGATGACCGCTGAAAATGTTCTCAATTTCTACGGTCCAATCGATGCGTTAACATGATTTCAGGGTCACCATATGTCACCGAAGACTCAGAGACCCGCAATCTACCCTGGGCTGGTATAACATAAAACTATTCAATCTGGTCTCATTGTGATAGCAATTGGAAACTCCAGGCGCATTTCTGCAGTCGGTGTCGCCATGATGTTTCGTTAAATATTGGCTAAGCTATAAGACTCTTTGCAGACGATTGTGTAATTTATAGGCAAATAGCTTCTCAAAATGATGCAAACGCCTTGCAAGCCGACCTAGACAAGCTGACCGAATGATGCCATCTATGGCAGATGGAAATTAATATAGGAAAAACGAAATACGTTTCTGTTTCCATGCTCACTAACACGCCCCGTAATCTTTGTATGATTCACAATACTCCGATCGAACAGGTTGAGTTTTTTAAATATTTGGGAGTATTTTTCACATCTGATTTAAGTTGGGACAAACACGTAGATTGTCATGAAAAAAGCCTTTAAAACGCTAGGCCTACTTAAGAGCCGACTATCACTCGCAAACTTGGAAACGAAAATGCATGCGTACACATCCCTGATAAGGTCTTCTGTAGAGTATGCATCAATCATATGCCATCCAAATAATGCTAGTCTTACAAAATGCCTGGAATCAGTTCAAAATAAGGCTGCTAGGTTTATTTTATCTTCTTACTCAACTTACACTAGTGTTTCCCTTTTAAAGCACACACTTAATCTTTTAAACCTTGATACTAGGCGCAAGTTTTTACGTTTGCCTTTTTTCCACTCTCTATATTTTGGTGACTCTGGATTTGCGGCTACACGCATTGTTCCTGCGCATCATATTTCCACACATACACAAGGTACCACCTAATTTTGCAAAAACAGTGAAGTATCAAACTTCCCCCCTCTTATTATCAATTAAAGAATGGAACGCGTTACCAGAAAGCATTGTGACAATAAGGGAAACTGCTTCTTTGCAGAAAGCCCTACTTGCCCATCTTGAACCAAGAACAGTACAGTAATTTGAATGTAAGGACTATGGCTTGATTCATGTAAGATTTCCATGTTAGCAGAGTAGATAATTATCAAATTGTGTTATGCCAAGCCGAATGTTGCATTGCCGCGATGTTGATCTTTTTTTTTTTTTGCAACTGTACGATGTGCCGGTTTTCTGTGCGTGCCTTTCTCTTTTCTGTGATGCAAATTTGGATTGTGTAAATTCGCCCCCTATGTAATGCCCCTAGGAACCCTTAGGGTATGTAAATAAATAAAAAAATAAAGAAGTCCAGGGTCGATAACATTGTCGCTGCGCACCGTATGCTGTTTGTTCAAGTGAAAGCATGCGAGGGTGAGCCGACGATGGCGACTCTATCTCGCGTGCGCAAGGGAGGAAAGCGGGGAGGAAGCGCGCAGGACACCGGGGGAAGCTCTGGCGGCTGGTGCAGCCACCATACGCAGGCCCTATTTTGAAAGCGACTTGCAATGGGGACAGAGTGCGAGTGCTGATAGCTTCGTGTGCACTGCGTTTTTGCCGCTTAGTTCGCGTCGAAGTGAGAGGCAGCACGAAGGTCAATTCGCATGCTGCTGCCGTCGCGCTTGCTCACTCCAGTGTTTTGACAGCGAGTTTCCACGGTCATCAAGTGAGATGTGGTCATGTTTGCTTGTGCGCGCGTGACACCATGCCTGTTAATTTAGTTAGTAAGCGAAAGTTTACAAGCTTATATGGCCGATAAAACTGCTACCCTTACTTTGCATAACTCTCTACTAATTTGCCATCACAATCGACGCTTCGCCTTTCGGGCGAAACTGCGACTTCTTACTCCAAGTCTGCCATTAGCAATTCGCGATAGGTCAAACTGGCCCAGGCCTCGCCCATATGGGCAGAACAACAGATTGGAGAAGTTTTATGTTTCAATGGCCCTGGGGACAGGGACGCCCACCCACAGCAGCGTATGCCTCCCTAATATCTAGTTTGCTCGCAGCGCCCTCAGCCTACTTTTCGTTGTTTTGCCCCTCAGCTAGGAAGCGCCGCGCCACTCGGACCACTCAACCGTATTCTAGTACACTCAAACTACAGCCACCCTGGCCTTTCCAACTGCTACTAGCCACCGAACAACAGCAGCGACAACAGCCGGGAGTGGCCACGCTCACGCTGGCCTTAGCGTGCCGGCACGGCCACTTGCCGGAAGCAGTGAGAAGTCCAGTGTCATAAGCGCGAAAATTACGAGAAAGTGTGCAGGAGTTGTGCGGCATGTGAACGGCCGCACTCTTTTACGGCCACTTCCGCAGCACACATGCCGAAGCTGTTCTGGTGCCGCATGGCACAATTTCTGTCAATTTTCTGTATTTGGTGCAGTTTGGTGCAGGCATTTGCATTTGTATCACAATGGCGCAATTGGCGCAGCAGTCCCACCCCTGCTTGTTTTGTGAATTGTAGCCCCTGCTATGATTGACACAGGTACCAAAAAAGTGTTCTCGAAGGTGAAAAAGTCATGATGGATAACAAAAACATAATTTCTGCTGAAAATAGAACACAGCTGCAGGTGCTGCCTGCTCCTGAGAAGCCTTCACCCAGGAGCTATCTGGGCAAAAGTACTGTTTTAGTGGTGTGTGCATCATGTCCCCCAAGCGCTTGGTCAGTGCCTGCCAGATGTGTCTGGATTCCTCAATCATCGGGAACTGGTCACAAATGGCCCCTGCATTTAGTGTTTGACACACTCAAACATGACAAACACAGTGATACCATTGGTTCAAGCCACTTCAAAAAACTCTGGTACAGCTAACTGACCTTCTGAAGCTGTTAACAGGTAGACATACTAATATAGTACCTATACTAGATACATTATTTCCATGTTCAACGAGATTCACTCACATGTGCACGTGAATATGCATGTTTCTGAAATCCTACATTCGAAAAACTAGGCAGAGTATTGCAGGAGTAAAGAGGCCAATGGGAGTAAAGGGGCCAATTACCTCTTCAAGGCATTGTTTTATTCTCGCAAAATCTTGGGTGGAGTGAAATGCATTGCTCACTCCGCAAGCAACGAGAGAGTGAAATGTTCTTTATACTCTGTCCTTCTGAGGAGAGAGTAGAATGCTCGTTCTACTCTTGTGGCAATAGAGCACAAGACTTAGCGTATTGTCACGTGGTAGTGACTGTCAAAAACACAGTAGCAAAACTGCGAATGACGAATTACAAAACTTTGAACTCTTTATTGGGCAAACCTGTGCCCAGAAAAAACAGGCTACACTCAAAGCACAACGACAGCGGCGAACACAGTCGGCAATCGTCGGAATCTGCTCTGCGGGTCAAGCGCGTTGGCTTTTATACATGAGTCACCAAAGGCTCCAGAGTAATCGCTGGTGCCGGCATGCCTTCCAGAAAGTACTACACAATTCGCGTCGCGCAGACGTGCAATCAGATTACATAAGGTTCGGTGACAACAGCCAGTGGATAGAACCACCGATAACATTAGAGAGATTTCCGATACATGCAGGTGCGTCCTTTGCTGAGCGATAACATTTGTTAGGCGGTGAAATGCAGTCACCCGAGAAAGATAAACCAGTACACGCGTCAGTATATACTCCTGCTTCAACTGCAGGAGAGTGGTCCAGAACATGGCGATGTATCACTCACGCACGCAGAGCAAAGATTTTTCTTGTAAGAGGCATCCAAAGCGTGAACTGGAGCGGAGATCAGCGCACTACTTTTTTATTCAGAGTTACCCCACCACGCACCTGCACAACATCGCGGAACAGCACAGCACCAGAGAAAGTTGATCCATCCAGCGGGCAGGCACCAAGGCCATCCAAGAAATATCTTGTGTCAGCCATCTTGTGCCACCGCGAAAACACGACAGTCATCCATCATTCGTTGGACTGAGCAAGTCCTCCACAGTAAGCGATTTCTAACTTACGTGGCACACTCTGCATATATGACATGCTATCACCAGGCAGTTGTGGCAATGTTTAGCCACCGCTACTGACAACTGCATATGCAAGCGTGCAGCGTCTCTATTTCAAACGAAAAAGCAGGTCGTCGTGATGACTCCATGCGATTTTATCACTTGCCGCTATCCGTGAAAACTTTGGAAATCGTGAATGCTGATTGAAACATGGTGTGTTCAATAAGAACTGAGGTGCGGCAACGCATAAAAAGGTTTGTTTACCAGCCCATGATTCCGCGCCTATACGGAAAGTGCTTAGCGTGCATTTCATGTGTTTGAATTTATTCAGTTTGGCAGTCTACTGTGTGCAGGGCACTGCTGAAATTAGGAGTTCTATAACAAAATGCGTCACTTTCCTGGCAGCATGCTTCCGTTATAGTAAGGCGCGCACTTGACAATGTCTTTCGCCAATGGGTAATCTGCAACCACTGAATTAAGTGCAGCGCTAGTTGCAGTTAGAAACTTGCCTCAGGCTGCACACTGCGTCAGGTCACTTTGGCGCGTAATCTTGAACTGCCTGGAAACGCATGGGGAATAAGATTGAGCTCTTTTTGCTCATGTATTAAAATGGTGTGATCTTACGTCTAGTGTTGCGGTTTTCAAGCACGGTGCGAATGTGAATGGGCATTTGTCTAGGAACTCGGTGACTGGTCAGGCAGCGAGTTCTGTATCGGAATCGTATATAACAGCTACTGTTGTAGGATTACAGTAGCAGGGCCATTCCACATTGTTGTTATTGGCTCAGTCTCCACGTTTACTGTTTTGGATATGCCTGTGCAATATGAGTTGGTGCTTCAGAATTGTGTCGTATGAACAGCTAAATCAAGCTCGGTATGTTCCTCTGGAGCTTCCAAGCATAAGCTGTGCATTTTGCTATTGCAGGGCAGACAGAAATGTGTTTGTTGCCTTAATATTGTTACACGAACGAAGGATTAAGCACTGGAGACTATTAACAATGTATATTTACAAACGACAACTGTAGCGCTGGCCAGTTCAGCCGACAGCTCGAGAGCAAGGAGCAGTTAGTCTTCTTCGTCGGGGCGCCTGCGCGCATCGTCCACAAGAAACACGCAATGTGCATGTCTCTTATCCCCGGCCGAAGCACCATGCCGGTGCATCTAGATATCGGTGGTAACAGGAGAGTAATACGGTTTTAGGCATGCGCCATGCACAACGTCAGTGATATTCGGGGCAGATGAGGCACTGGTACTGACTGGGGCGATTTAACAAGTAACTGGAGTCGCAGCACGCAGCACTCGATATGGGCCTGTGTACCGAGACAGGAGTTTTTCTGACAGGCCAACGTGACGACTCGGGGACAACAAGAGTACCAGAGATCCACAGTGGATGTCTCTGTGTTGTAGATCGTACAAACGCCATTGGTTCTCTTATGAGGTCAGGAAGCGAGCACGCGCAATTTCGCGTGCTTGAGCTGCCGTGGTGATGGCGTCAAGTGTATATTCGCAGGTCTCTACTGCGGCGGATGGAAGGAATGTGTCCAGTGGCAATATGGGTTCTCTGCCTAACAACAGAAAGAACGGGGAATAACCGGCAGTGTCGTGACACGTACTTTGTAAGCATGTCTGTCAGGGTTCAATTCAGAGGCTCCGCCAGACCATTAGTCTATGGATGGTACGACGTTGTCAGCTTGTGCCTAGTTGAGCAGGACTGCGGGATGTCGGCGATGACTTTAGAAAGGAATGTCCGACCACGGTCAGTGAGCGGATGGTATGGAGCTCCATACTGCAGAATCACATTGGGTAAAAGAAAATCCGCGACATCTGTAGCGCAACTTGTTGGAAGTGCTCTGGTGATGGCGCAGCACGTGGCGTAATCTGTCGCCACAGTGACCCACTTGTTGCCAAATGTTAATAGAGGGAAAGGGTAAGTCCAAGCCAATGCAAAAGAACGGCTTCCGAAGGAATTTCGAGCAGCTGAAGGCACCCGGCAGGGAGCGTTGATGGTATTTTTCGGCGCTGGCATTTCTCACACGCCGCAACGTATTTCCGGACGGAGCGGGCAAGGCCTGGCCAAAAAAAGCGTTGGCGAATCCGGTCGCGGGTGCAGGAAACGCCGAGATGACCTGCCGTTGATAAGTCGTGAAGTTCTTGGAGAACAGCCGACTGGAGGTGCTTAGGAATGACGAGGAGTAGGGCAGGACCGTCAGGACGTACATTGTGGCAGTATAATATACCATCCCGGAGAACATACAAGTGAAGGGACGAATCGGAAGGTGAAGATTCCAAGCGCTCAATGATGGCGCGCAAAGTGGCATCACGGCGTTGCTCGTCGGCGACGTGTAACAGCGGAGAAACGGAGAGAATGCAAGCATGGTGTCAGGGTTGGCGGGTGGTTCGTCCACTGGATAGCGTGACAAACAGTCTGCATCTTGATGTAGGCGGCCCGACTACTTGCCGCAGAGCCCAGCGACCAAGCCGGCCGGTAGGATCCTTGAGTGAGGAAAGCCAGCAGAGCGCGTGCTAGTCCGTGATTACAGAGAAGTGCGTGCCATACAAGTACGGGCGGAATTTGGAATTCCTGCTGCTGTCAGGAGGCGGCTAGCGTAGGCGATAACACAATCTTGTCCCTGTTGGCATTGGGCTAAGACGGCTCCGATACCATGACCACTGGCATCGGTACGGACATCTGTAGGAGAAGACGGGTCAAAGTGGGCCAGTATAGGTGGCGTGGTGAGAATGTTGGTCAGGTGGGCAAACGCAGCAGTTTGAGCAGGACCCCACATAAACAGCACGTCCTGCTTCATAAGATCAGTAAGTGGCTGGGCTATCGCTGCGAAGTCTTTAACAAACCGTCGGAAGTAGGAGCACAGTCCTATAAAACTTCGGACGTCTTTGACAGACTGAGGTACAGGAAAAGACATGACAGCACGAATTTTCTCTGGATCTGGTCGAATACCGGAAGCGTCAACGAGGTGGCCCACCACTGTAGTCTGCCGACTACCGAAGTGACACTTTGATGAATTTAGTTGGAGCCCAGCCTCACGGAAGAACTTGAACAGCTGATAAGCGCTCAAGGTGTGTCTTATGTAGGCGAAAATACGAGAACGTCGTCTAGGTAGCAGAGGCATGTTGACCACTTGAACCCTTAAAGCAAACAGTCCATCATACAATCGAACGTTGCTGGGGCATTGCATAGACCAAATAGCATAACTTTGAATGGATATAGACCATCAGGGGTGACGAACGCAATCTTCTCTTGGTCCTTTTCATTCACAGAAATTTGCCAATAACCAGACCAAAGGTCTATTGATGAAAAGTAGTTGGCACCGTGGGGACAATCGAGGGCGTCGTCAATGCGAGGCAAGGGGCAGACGTCTTGTTTGGTAATTCGGTTTAGATGTTGATAATCTACGCATAAACGCCACGTGCCATCTTTCTTTTTTAACAAGCACAATGGGCGACACTCAAGGGCTCGACAAGGGTTCAACAATGCCTTTGGCAAGCATCTTGTTCACTTTATCTTGAATAACCTTAGGCTCTGAAGCAGAAACTCGATATAGCCGGCGATGAATAGGACTGGCATCACCAGTATTTATGTGATGCTTAACAATTGAAGTGTGGCTCAATTGTCGATTGTTGAGGTCGACAATGTCGTTGTAGGAAACCAAAAGGCGACACAGAGCTGCTGCTGCTTGTACAGGCAATAGGTCCGCAGCAATCATGGGACTAAATGTTGCATCAGGGCAAATAGCATCCTGTGGACGTGAAGAATTGGAGCAGACGTCTACGGAAAATGTCATGATGTGGTCATCTCCTATAGACGGTTTCAGTGTTTACAAACAAACCTCGCTTGCCGCTGATTGGTTGCCCCATCGGAACTTCCGGCAGGAGATCTAGAAGCACTTCCGGCTATGTTGTTTGAAGGCATGCGCGACGTGAGGCCGGCGTGTCGATGTTTGCACTGCTTGGTGGAATCTGTGATGGGCTGATTCTACATCGTGAATATTGTAGAGATGACGAGCGACTCCTTTAAGGCGCTTAGCACCGAAGCAAAAGATCGGTATCGCCAAAAGCTGATCTTAAGAGGCAGAGAGCTGCCCAATCCGCTGGACGATGATGTCGTGCGATTTTCGTTTTCGCCGGGCTCCAAACACATTCCCTCAGTTACAACCCCAGAGCAACAAGCGGAGCATCTTAGTGAGGACATGCAATGAACGCAGACTGTTGTCTTCAAGGCAGGCAATGGGACTGCCACAAACTAGAAAAACTTTAATGGCACTTTTTTCTTCTTTCTGTGGTTTTACGTGCCAAAACCAGTTCTGATTATGAGGCGCGCCGTAGTGAAGGGTTCCGGATTAATTTTGACCACCTGGGGTTCTTTCATGTGCCCTACAACACAATCACACGGGAGTTTTTGCATTTCGTAATGGCACTTTTATTGCTGCAAGATGGAGGATGAAGTGGTAAGCAGTGCACGTGTACATGCACATGTTTTCTGTGTCATATGCCTTGTTTCTGCTTTTCAATATGTATTCACAAATAACTGTTCATTCTCAAAAGTCATTTATTGTAAGAAGCCTAGGTCGACTGAAATGGGACTTTGGGGAGCGGGCTAAGCTGGCGCCGGTCCGGGCGGCGCCAGAACGGCGGCAGGCGCGCACGGAGACAGTCGAAGGTCAGGGAGCTACGAGGGAGCGCGAAGGGAAAAACCGAAGCAACGGGTTTGCCGAGACCAAATCCGCTTCCCTGCCGCCCTCCTCCCTCACCTTTGACGGTCCCCACGCGCGTCCGTCGGCTTGTCGGCGCCGCCCGCTCCCTGAAGTTTCGTTTTCTGCCGTTATCGGGAAGCGAGCGTTGGCCGTGTTGGGCAGTTCGTGGCCCTCGCTCGCTATGTGCTTGCCCGCCGCGATATTTCACTACTCGCACCGTTCGTACGTCGTGCTATGGTGCACAAATACATCAAAAATAATTCCCTTCTTTTAATTCGAACAAATTTTCCGGCCCCTTCGAGTTCGAATTTTCAAGATTCGACTGTACATACTAATTTCGCGACACCGAAGTTCCGCCACAACGAAATTTTTTGCGTGTCCCGTGAATTTCGTTGTAGCGTGACTCGATTGTACCAGAAAAAACGAGCAAAAGGAACGGCTACCGGAAGTTTCCTAAGGGCGCCGGATGCTGGCGCACAGCATTGCCAGAGCGCAGTGGCGCTGGATGAAACCATTTATAGCACGAAGCATTGCAACCAATATGCCTTGGGATAGAAGTTGCTTTGTCGGGCCAAAATTGACGAGAGGCATGTCCAGTTATCGGCAATGGTCACGACAGAGTGGGGCACAGTGATATTGCACATCAAGAACAGATGGGGCACAGTGACATTGCACATCAAGAACAGGTGGGGCACAGTGACATTGCACATCAAGAACAGGTGGGGCACAGTGACATTGCACATCAAGAACAGGTGTGGCAACGTAATGACCATCGGGCACAGGTAAAGATGATAGCAAATCGACGAAAGTCAAGGCTCTAGGCGGCAGGCGGACGAAGACGGTCGTAGTAAAGTTGTTCGGCAGTTCGGCACGAATATGTGTGAGCAGAGGAAGTTTGAAGCAAAGGGTACCGGCAAAACAGTCGATCAAAGCTGAATGCGCCCGTAAGAAAGTCTAGTCGAGAATTAGGTCATGGGGGCAATTAGTCAGCACTGGAAAAAGAACTGGAACGTGGCTGTCAGCGATGCTTATATCGGAAGTACACATTCCAGTGACGGCAACAATGCTGCCATCGATGATGCGTTGTGTAGCCATCGACGATGGCTGGTGTAGTAGCAGGCGTGAGAACCTTCTTCATCAGTCGACGACGGAGGTTATAACTCATTATGGACACCTGGGCTCCAGTATCTATCAACGTCGTCAAAGGGACACCGTCGACGTGAACATCAAGTAAGGTCTGGTTTGTTGGGAGGATCAATGGAGGATGTTGACACGATGAAGATAATGCAGCACTACCCCCAGGAGCTGCTTGGTCCTAGTTTTCCGTCCGGGAGGGGCCATAATTGGTCGGCAACGCATAGCGGTGTGGCTGGGGCAACAGGGACAGAAACGCTGAGGTGATGGCGAGTGAGCGGGACGACTCATCATCGACGGACACGTCGAGGTAGGAGGCATACGGCGAGGCGAGTAGCGGCAAGGGTCGGCATATGGGCGAGGAGACGGGGAAAAGTAGCTCGAATACGGGGATGTCCAGGAAGTGCGGCAGTGGCGTGCTATATTGCCAATTCAGAGGCAACGGAAGCAGATTGGCTTGTCCGGAGTTCTCCACTCTGTAGGGTTGCTGTATCTGGGAGGGGAACACAGAACGCTGCGAGGCGCAGCTGTCGGCACCGGTCTGGCGTCAGGTCGGGAGACAGAGCAGGCAGCAGGAAAACTGAGGTTATTAAATTCTTGCCGCACAACCGCCTGAATGAGGGAGATCGCTAGGGCCGGTTGGTCAATGGTAGAGGAAAGTGGGCGTGGATGGAACTTGCAGCCTCGAGCTCGCGGCGAACAATACGTGTGACGTTCTCATTGAAGGGGGGCGAAGCAGTAAGGTCGACGCAGGATGACATCGCAGCCGTGTTAGGGAGCAGGAAGAACTGTGGAATGATGCGATGGCTTTTGGCGAGCTCAAAGCGGCGGCATTCCTTAATAAGGATGTCGATTGTGGAAACATTGTTCAAGATCAACAAGTTGAGCCCTTTGAGAATGGGGCCTACTTTGGCAACCTTGGCCATTTTCTCGTTGACTTTCCGGCAAAGAGCGAGCACGTCTTGTATGTACGAGACATACGATTCAGTGGAAGACTGTACTCGGGTAGCAAACTCTTTTCATGCAGCCAGCTGCCGAACAGTCGGATTTCCGAAGAGGTCGCGGAGCTTCTCCTTGAAAGCATCCCAGCTAGAGATCTCGTCCTCGTGCGTCCGGAACCAGACACGAGGTGTTCCGCTCAAGTAGAAGAGGACATTCGCTAGCATTATGGTAGGGTCCCAGCAGTTGTTTTGGCTAACACGCTCATACATGCCAAGTGAGTCCTCAACGTCGACATTATCTTGGCATATGCCAGGATCGCGGGGATTGGTAACCATGACGTACATTGTTATTGGAGTAGAAGCAGACGAGGTGTCGTCACAGAGAGCCATGGTGGAAAGCTGGACGGTGCGGCCACTGCGGAGCACCGTGGCGATTACAATGTATATTAACAAAAGACAACTGCAGCGCTGGCCAGTTCAGCTGACAGCTCGAGAGCAAGGAGCAGTTTGTCTTCTTCGTTGGGGCGCTCGCGCGCGTCGTCCACAAGAAACACGCAATATGCATGTATCAATATCTTTAGTGGGGGAATAAAGTATCAAAATAAAATGTTACCTTGCATGTTACCAGTTGTCTATCATACACAAACTAAGAGTTGGTCTAAAAAACTAATAACTGTGGTCTAACTAAAGCTTTCACATGCCTTCAAGAATGTACAATGCTAGATTTCAAACAGCAGCAAGTCGAGTCTGTCAAAAATGAACTCCACTGTGGGTAAGCTTGCCATAACAAGCCTTGTTGCCAATTCTTATAGGCCCACACAGTAACATCCATTGAACTAGAGGACCATATTTTCATCCCTATTGAGCATCATGTCTGCAAATATGATCCTCAAATTGAGCAGTGGCGTAACCAAGGGTGGGGGGGGGGGGCGACACACTGGGCACGTGCCTAGAGTGTGTCACAAGTGGTGTTTGTGACACATCGTCATACAGCTTTGCGTGGCTTGCTTTTTGGTAGGTTACACAAAAACAGGGGAAGTGAAAAGACTGCAGATATGAGTACTTCATGTTGTAATCTAACTTCAAGTGTAGCAAAGCCAGACCATACAGGCCTCGTAAGTTTGGCGGGTTCACTTAAAAGACGGTTTCCCTCGTCCCGTCATTGTCTGCTTCTGGCACTACATTTGCGTTATTGTTAGCCACTTGTGTACCCCGAGTGTAGCCTTTATACTTTTCTGAACTCCACTATGTACGTTCCCTTTACCTTGGCGGCTGACTCCTTTTGTTTCAGATGAGCTAAAGAGGCAGGATTCTCTTCAGGAACTTATGTGTTGATAACATTGGCAATGAGATGCACACGCCACCGCCACTGCTACTCATCCATCCATACTCAAGTTCTCCTACAGAGGAGGGCAGTGCTCAAAGCGTCCCATCAGTGGAGGGAGGGCCCTCATGGCACGGCGACCAGTATGTATATCTATGTACGAGGTCTGTTAGAAAAGTATCCGACCTTATTATTATTTTTTTTTGCGAACACCTGATGGATATGAAAGAAGCGCGCTTGCATCAGCCGACCTTCAACCTTCATGCGCATGCGCAAATTTTTTTCCTGCCTGCCGATAGCATCAGTCGCTGGGACACAGCATTTGACTGAGGTAGTGCGCAGTGCTCTCGTTAGTTTTTTTATTAAAAGGAAAATGGCGGAGCAACTGGAGCAGCGCTACTGCATCAAATTTTGCCAGAAACTGGGCGACAGCCAAGTGGAAACCATTCGGAAGATTCAGACGGCTTTCGGTGACGATGCTATGAGCAGCACACAGATTAAGGAGTGGTACAACCGGTTTAAAGATGGCCGCACATCAGTAGAGAGCGAGCCATGCTCCGGTCAGCCATCAACATGCCGAAATGACCAGGTCATTGCCGAAGTGAACGCTGCGGTGATGCAGGACCGTCGTGTTACTATCCGAGAAATTGCGGAAGAGGTGGGCATCAGTATTTTTTCTGCACATTCCATTATGATCAAAGATTTGGTCATGAAGAGAGTTCCAGCGAAATTCGTGCCGAAGCTGCTCACCGTGGAGCAAAAGCAACTTCGTGTTGAAGTCTCACAGGACATGCTGGATTCCACAAACAGTGACCATAATCACTGGTGACGAGTCTTGGGTGTACGGGTACGACCTGGAAACCAAATCCCAGTCGTCACAGTGGAAGCATTCCACGTCACCAAGACCAAAGAAGGCCCGCCAAGTGCGCAGCAACGTCAAAGTCATGCTGACTGCTTTCTTTGACTACCGCAGTGTGGTACACCCAAGTACGCACCACAGTCAAACAATATCTAAAGACTACTACAGGGATGTCCTTAGTCGCCTACGTGATGTTGTGCGGCGCAAGAGACCGGAGTTGTAGTCAACAGGAAATTGGCGCATCCATCACGACAATGCTCCTGTACAATCCTCGCACTTGATTCAGACTTTTTTGGCGAAAAACCAGACTCCTGTAGTTCAACAGGTTCCTTACTCTCCTGATATGGCCCCCTGCGACTTCTGGCTGTTTCCCAAACTCAAGAGGCCATTGAAAGAAGCGTGATTTCAGATAAGAAAGGACATTATGGCTGCAACAACAGCTGAGCTAAACTCCATTCCGAAAGAGGCCTTCTCGGAATGCTTCCAACAATGGCAGCACCGCTGGGAGAAGTGTGTGGAGTCCCAAGGAGACCACTTTCAGGGTTATTAGGTTTCCAACGCTCCAGTTATGCCAGTTTTTTTTTCTTCGACCAAAGGTCGGATACTTTTTAACAGACCTCGTATGTGTGTATATATATATACAGGGTGTCCCAGCTATCACGCAGCACGATTTTAAAAAATAGAAACGGCGTTACGCAAAACAAAATTAGTGCGTATTGTTTCCAGTGCAGTAGAGTAGCCGCTAGTGATTTGTTCGTTACTGAAATTTAATTTGTTAATTGTAATTAATTATCTAACTTGAGAAGTACTGTCCTAATTGTCCAAGTGTCAATTAGAAAATTGTAGAGCAACATGAAAAACTCCCGATACAGCTTTCTGTTGCTCAATACGTGCTACATAAATGTGTTTTTCCGAGCGTGAAAGGAGCCTGCGAATACACGCAGAATTGCCGCGCAACTGGCCACTCGAGGCGCTTTGCGTGCATTCGTGGGCATCTTTCACGCTCGGAAAAAACACATTTATGTAGAACATATTGAGCTGTATCGGGAGTTTTTCATGTTTCTCTACAATTTTCTAATTGACACTTTGATAATTAGGACAGTACTTCTCGAGTTAGGTAATCAATTACAATTAACTAATTAAATCTCAGTAACGAAAAAATCACTGGCGGCTACTCCACTGCACTGGAAACAAATCGCACTAGATTTGCTTCGCGTAACGCCGTTCTCTTTTTTAAATCGTGCTGCGTGATAGCTGGGACACCCTGTATATATATATATATTATTGTCACATTCTAGGGAAACAGGCGACCTGCCGAAACGAAGAGCCCGGGTCTCTAACCGCCGACCGAGCACACGAAAAGCTCAAGCACCCGCGCCTCAATTGGACGGTCTTCGTCTGCTTCTTCACTGGCGTCCGTCAAAGCAGGTGCCGGCAAATGGCGCATGGACTGACACATGTTTTCTTTTAATTCTGCGGCACCTGTTGCAAGGTGTGGCGTTACTCTCTCCCTTAGGAAGAGCATCGACTCTATGCTGCAAACACACTACAGGGCGAATGTAGAAGTACAGGCACAAAGACACATGCACACACAAACGCTTGCTGACGTGTAGTCATAGAAAGCACTGAGGTATTAAATGATTCTCTATGACAAAAATAAATGAAACAAGAAGAACGACATGGTCCTAAAGCTATAGTGATTATGGAGTGAGGTATGGTTTCAGCCACACAACGGAATAGCACAGCTCAACGATAAGAATTATGCTACCTGCCACAGGCGATTTCTAAAAATTCCGTAAAACTTAAAAATGAACACCCTGTATGGTTTGCTGTGTGAGGGTTTTTTCGAGTGGGTTTGTAGCGTGCTCAGTGGTGATAAACGTATTTTATTTTATGCTCAGGTCCCATAAAGGCTTTTCATGACTCAAAAGTTCCTAGCGTCGTATTTACCACCATGAGACCTTGACAGTCACTGTTGGCATTCATTGCTTTCAACGTTGTTTTCAACCAACAACCTTATTCTCGGTGGCTACGAGCCATGTTTCAGGCTTATCGTCGTTGTCATGTACGCCTTTTTGCTATCATGCCGTTTTCACGAGCATGACAACGAAGAATTGCACGCAAGCACACCGCCATTTTATCAAGAACAATTTCAATGTGAAGCACATAACCTACTGTATAGACTCGTGTAAGGGCCGCACATTTTTGTCCCCAAATTTGACAAGGTCCCTTACACGGGACCAAACCCTTTGGTCAAAGTGGTGGCAGCACACTTGTGCACACCTCCCGATTCTCAGAGCTCTTGCCATCTAATAGCAGCACGTGAAAGCCCACAGCACACGAAAATTACCCGACGCACGTGCGCGGCATCGGGGCACCAAATGCGATTGCTTCTCTGTTGGCAATTTTTCTCTTCTCCACATTTTTCTAGTTAGGGCCCTTACATAGGTGTGGCCCTTGCACAAGTCTATATGGTATTCTATGTCCAGTACAGTATTGCATGTTATGACCTCCAAAATACAGTGTAGACTGCTTATAACGCCGGAGTCGCGAATATCTGCACTATAAGCGGCACCGCACTATAACCAAAATAACGATTTTCAAGCCCTGCACGTATGCAAAACATGTAGACCAAGCATGTAGACACGCTTTGTACTATCGCACGCACATCGCGATTACGTTTTCGCCAGTGAGCTGGCGAAAACATAATCGCGATGTAGCCGGTTCTCTTCAAGCTCGACAGCTTTGCGCTGAGTCAAAACGAAACAACTGTTTGCTGCAACCGCTGCGGAAAAAACCGTGATCGCTATCAACGCGATTATGAACGGAGACATTGCAGTGCTGAAGGCACGCGCCCGACGCACGCACCGAGTCTGGACGAATTAACTACCATTTGCTACAACAACTGCAGACGAAACCGCGGTCACTATCTATGCGATCATCAATGGCGACTACGCAGTTTTTTTAGGCACACAGCCGACGCGCGTACCGAATAAAAACGAAACTACTGTTCGCCACAACCGCTGCTGAGAAAACCGCGGCCGCTATCGACACGATCGTGGATGACAACTACGCAGTTACGAAAGCCCGCGGCCAATGCGATGTTATGCGCGGCGGTAAACGCAAGAATACAGGCTTTAAAGACGCAAAGAAGCTCGAAGCGTTCCGGTGTTGCTGTCATTCACGTACGATTTCAACTGATGGCTGTGGCGATGCGGACTCCGCCGCTTCGTTTCGGATGGACGCTAGCGTCGTTTTTGCTCTTTTGTGTTGCACATTTGCGGCGCTCCTCGCTCACCGAGCTCCGGAAGTAGTTCGAATTAACCGATGTGTGGCCAAATAAGTCTGAATTAGCGTTTGATTGCATTGAATAATGCATACGCCGGCCGGCAGCACGCACGTTGTTGAGAAGCGTGCTCGCTCTCAATCTTGTTGGCGAGATTCTCCCGTGGAAGCCGCATTATAACCGGTATTTCGTCTCGCGCGGCTGCACTGCAAGCGGTATGCGTATACATGGAGTGCTATGGGAAAATTAACGGGAGTCTGAAAAGACCGTACTATATCTGGTCCTGCACTATAAGCGGTTAGTGGTCTATACTGTACACGCACAGATGCCACTGCTTTTAGAGTCTGTGTGCAGCCCATAGCATTCCATTACAGTAATTGCCACGCACTGATGTTGCAGTGGTCAGCGTGCTCGACTTGGAAATGCCTACTGGCATGGCTTCAAATCCAAGTGGAAGCAATTGTGGAGAACTTTCCTTTTTCCTCATGCTGTGGCGATGCTGGGGATGACGAGGTAACCGGAGGGTAAAAAAAAAATCAGTGTTGGGTATCGTCGATGCATAACAAAATGTGCAGACTGTTTGACGGAGAAGGCAAGCCCAGTTTCGAGCTCTAAACTGCTGTCCCAGTAATACACATGTCAAAGAGGTAGAAAAAGTATTTCATCTTTGCCCTGCCAGTCTACGTGTACACGCAGCTGCTGCGTGTGGTCTCCAAGATAGCAGCGGCATGCTGCACAGTGTAGATACTGCAGCCACCACGGGGTGCCGCGACAAGCACCGGCGAGACACTCACATTTTCGGCGGGGCCTTGCCCCCTCTCCTGTGTAAGTTCCGGTGCGCTAGTGGAGACAAAAGGAGAGCGAATGCTGCTCATCGGTGCGATTACTACATCTAACTCCACTTATTGGGGGCAACGACTTACAGAGTCGCCATCTGTCGGAAGCGCCTCGCTTGCGTAGTATGAGGGATACATGCGGCGTACTCCTAATACGTTTGGCTGTCGGCGCTCAATAAAAACAAGATGCGGAAGCCCTCCTTGACATTTCTGTATGTACTCTCGAAATGAGGGAAGTTTTTTACTGTCAAAATAATAACCTTGGGCAAACAGAACACACACAATGGTTTACAGACTATCTCTTTACCGAATACAGTCGAACCTGGGTATATCGAACTCGCCAAAAAACGTTTATTAGTTCGATATATGGCATAATTCGATATAGGCCTGCTATAGGATTTGATGACGCAAAGGCACATACCAATAAGAAAAGTACTTTATTAATATGGTGGCTTACTTGCGTGCCCTACTTTGGAACAAAATAGTCCTGGATTTTCTTCTGTTTCAGAGACTTCGCTGCCTGCGACAGCACGCACGCCTCCACGTTGTCCAACGAGTCGGAGCAGCTGAGGCCGCAACCTTCTATATTCACGCAATAGCGCCGGACCAACGCAAGTGCACTAATCACTTCGGAGGATGTAGGCACCGGGCCATCGTCAATTTCCTTATTGCTGTCGCTTTGGCTCGTGGTCGGCACGACGTCTGCAACGTAGTCCTCATCTTGTAGCTGGCCCATGATGGCGACATCATCGTCCGCACTGACAGGCAACACCACAAGCAACACCACCAGCACGAACCACGCTGAATGAGGACTCGAGGAAAAGAGGCAGCAGCAGGCACACAAGCATAAAGAAAGAAAAAATGGCGCTCACTTGTACCGCCTCCGCGCCTCGGAGAAAGCACGACAGCCTCTGATTGGCTGTAAGCGCTGTGAGCAGGCCAGGATAATTTTTTGTAGGGGGGTGTTCGCCCGTGCACAGCCGGGTCTAAACCACCTTTTCTAGGGTGGCGCCGGCAGTTTTCCCCGCCACCGCGAGGGAAACCCAACTTGCTGGGGGACTTTTGAGGCACATGGAGTTTGATATATCGGTTGTCGTTGCTATTTTCGTTCGATGTAACAGTAACTTTTGCTATATATTCTCAATGCAAATTTACCGTGTTTAGAAATTGTTCGATATACGGGATAATTTGATATAAACGGGTTCGATATAGTCGGGCTCGACTGTACTTACAGTGAATGCCCATTGTGCACAGTTACCACAATGGAGTCTCCCAATGGAGTCTCCTTGCGTGAAAGGTAGGCAATCGCTGAGAGCAAACTATGTGAAATATGTTCTTATAGTGGGCTGTCTGTCTAACCAAATGAAACATAACAGAATGAAGCCTCAATGCAGCGATCGCTCGGGTTAGCAGCAACCGACTGCGCGTCGTATGCATGTCTGCGCACAATGTTTCGCTTTCGCTGCGAGCGCGTTTTCGCTCCGTGCCATGAGCTTTAGGCCGCAGCATATTATTACAATATCATCTAGAGATGCTCGAGACGAGCCGCCGCGAGAAAGACGATGAAGTGTGTCTGGGCTTTTGGCGCGAGCAAGGTGTCGGCCTGGCGGTTTGATTCCAGTGTAATTATATTGTAAATAGCCTCTTTCGTGTGTGTCTTTCCACACGTAACAATATGAGCATTTGACAGTACACAAGCAACCATTTCAATATCATTATTTCTTAAGTTATGTCACACTGCATGTTTATCGGTCTTCTCCGCAAGCAGTTTCCCGCTGCTTCTTCTTTCTTAATCCAGTACATTCATTGTTTGGTGCTAACATCAGGAAACAATGAATGGACGGACGCGGTTTATACAATGAACTGTCGCTGCGGTTTATACTAACTATAGTCGATATTCTAGTGTCTCCTCAATGAAACTAACTCTTGCCCTACCGGACCTCGCTCTGTGCCGAAAGTGTTCTCGACTGTGCCTCTTCCATAAAATCTTTTACTTCGATCACACACTTATGAAAGAATTACTCCATCGGCCATCGCACGTATCATTTCGCATTGATCATTCCCAGAAAGTTGGTGTACCCCTTTGTCGCACAAAAATTTACTCTGAATCACTTATACCAAGAACCTCAGAAGACTGAAACCGCCTCCCTGCCTCCATTACTGCCATCTCTGACTCGAAGAATTTTCACAACCACCATTAACAGTTACATTTGGTCTTGCCCCTCCTCTCTGTAAAGCCTTCGGGCAATTGAGAGCAGGAAAATAAATAAAATAAATAAACACAATCATGCGCATATGCCATGCTTAAATGTCTTTAATGTGCTTCTTATTGTTCCCTCGTCATTCCAGTGAACTTCGGAATATCTAGCATCAACAAGTTCATAGACGAAAGCTCCATAACATTAGCCAGGCAGCGCGAGCGGGCAAACGCTCGGTGCACGCTTCTTGCTCCTCACCGAACATCGCAGCCCAGACGTTGTAGCAGAAATCTTCCTCGCAGAAAGGCTTGCTGCACACGCGAGTTGTAGCCGGTGGCTACTTGCCGGTTTTAAGTTTTGCGATCCAAGATTCACACAGCTTAGTGTCCTGCGGGTATACGTGCGAAGGCCGCGCTCCGTTGCGTACGTCTGACACTGCGGCACCGAGCAGTAGCCTACCGTGTACTTTCAAAGGTAGCCACTACCTATTACAGTGCTTTCAAGCGCTGTCAAGCAGGCACTCGAAGCGGGAAAACATCCCCACGTAATCAAAACCGTAGCGAAGGTGAGACTAAACTCTCCCTTTCAGCTCGCTTCGGCGCTTCCGAAGCAGACGACGCGGCCGCCGTGTCCACGTGATCCCTCGTACCACGTCACGCCGACAGTGGCACCAGCTTTTCCAGTGGTGGAGCTCGCCCCCGATACTCAAAGGATTTGAAAATCATTTTGCGGAAGGTGACGTCCTTTAAAGGGCCCCTAAACCACCCAGAGGTCGAAATTTAGTTCTGGCGTTGCACTTGTGCACGAGTCTACAACGAACCCGTAGGCGCGAGAATTTTTCGAAATGGTGCCGTAATAGCGGAGTTACGCGCGTTTGATGATCGAAAAACGGCCCTCCCTCGTTTCGCTCTTTCCTTCGCTACTCTCCTCGTCGGCTGGTCTCCCCTCCTCGCCGAGTGCTGCTCCAAATGTCACGTGACAAACGTCATCGCCAACGCGCTTCTCAAAACACTGCCTACTTCCAGTTAAGGCACGTCCACTCTAGCCATGATGCTAGCGGCACATATACGGACGACGAACCGGCCTCCAGTCTGCCGCACGACAGGTGTCCAAAGTAGACGGCAGTTCGGCCGGCGCCCCGCCCGCTGCACGATCAACAGGCCAATCGACGACCGCGAAGCTGCGCGGCTCCGCCACTGGCAACGAAAACATCGGCTGCAACTGAGTGCACGGCTACCGACGGGAGACGATGGGCTCGGCTGTGCTCGCATCGCAGCCGACGGCGCCACTAATATCAGCGTATTTTTCTTTTTTGTGTACAATTATTGCGAAGAGCCATAACAACGATCAGAAAATATTGCGGCTTGTGAGCGTCGGTAATTCATTTCGAAGCGCCGTCCGCTTTAGCTTTGAAGGGAACCGGAAAAGGCCTAGCCACGATATCGGCGCCGTCGAGCGATCAGCGGTGGTGAGGCTGCCACGCAAATGAGTCCCGGTCTCATTCTCTCTACGTACGGCATGGAAATCTCGCCGATCGTGAGCAAAACCATTGTCGACCGACGGCGTGTGGCGAGTTAGCGTGCCGGTAACGTGGACATAGACTCGGCGCTTCTCGGCTACCCGCTGTTGCTGCGGTGCCGGCGAGTGTTATGCGAAACGTGCCGCTATAGACCCTGTGTTGCGCGCACGTCTGGAAAGGCCGACACTGTTCGCACAGTTAATCAGACCGCTAAGCATGACTGTGTTGCAACACGAGCGATTTGGCACTTGCGTTGCGGGCTGTAATTACCGATTCGCAAGCGCACACAAGCGAGCAACACGACAAGGGCGAGCAGGGAGTGCGCGTACCTCCTAGGAGACAAAGTCCTAGGTTCTTGATCGACCAATCGACATCGTCGACCCGGTTGACATCACCAGATGCACCCTGATGACATCGTGACGTCCGCTGGGGATACCAGAAAGGCGAGGGGAGGAGGACAGCATTGTTTTTTTTATTTTGTGGCGCTCCCGCGGCGCATAGCGCTGCAGCGTTTGGCATCGTTGATCGTGACGGCATGCTGAACTCGATGCGCGTGTTTACTTGAAATGTTCAAAAAATATCTGAGGTGGTTTAATAGTGAGGCCATTCTATGCTTACTTTAAGTGTTTTAGGGCACCTTTAAAGTTTTCTTTTGTGAAGATTAAAAGGTTAACATCCATGGAAATTGTCTGAAAGTGTCCAGTGAAAAGGTCTTTAATAATGATGTGCTGTATTGTGAAACCCCTTAGTTAACTCACCTGGACACCGTCCCCGTGGTGAATGTCGATGTCAATGTAGAGCACTCGTGGGTGGTACTTAAGCAACTCGAGAATAGCGATGACGATGTCGTTGACGTAGCAGAAGCCCGATGCCTCAAACTTCTTGGCATGGTGCAGGCCACCCGACCAGTTGATTGCGATGTCGCAACACTGCACAAAGTGCATCAAAACAGACACACACTGATGCCCAATTTAGACACGTTCTGTGTCATCTCAAGATGCCCAGCTTACACAGGCAACTTCCATTATTTCAACCCCGACAGGATCGACAAAATTGATTGACTTGAGCAGCGACCCGTTGTATTAAACAAAACGCAGAAAAAGCACCCCCGAATCAAATGCGCTACCACTTTCTATGTGTCCAAAGTATAAAGCTAACGTAAAAAAGACACTAAAACTTGTAAACAAAGTAGAAATCTAATGCACAACCGATTTTCTTGCAAAAAAATGGGCAATGGTATGTGTTGCACAATGGCGGTCGGTTTCCTAAAATTGGCTTCGCCACACGGTGTCAAAGTCAGTTTTGCTGCAATATAACCGTGTTATGCAGCAAAGCCTACAAATGCCGCGAAAGAGATTTTGGTTTAGCATCCAATTTAGAGCACTGCACAGGCCGTTTCTGTTTTTTTTTTTTTTTTTCAGGCCCGAGCCCGAAAGTGCCACGCATTGGTCCACCCAAACCCAGCTCGGCAATATCAAACCTGGCCCCTACCCGGCCCGGGCCTTGAAGACCCCCGGTGCCTGATGAAGCACCGGGGGGTCTTCAAGCTGCATCAAAGAAGCTTTTTGCCCTGCATCTCCTTTTCCTGGCTACTCTGTAGCTGTGAGAGAAATAAAAATTATTAGCCGAACACACACAGATTATTATTCGATGTAAAACACACACATACAGAGTGGGAAACAGGGAGGGAGTAGGCTGGAAACTGCCACTGAGAGTGGCACAATGCCTGCTTGCTCTTTTGGAACAAGGATGTAGAAAAAGAAGTTGGAGATTATTTGCAGGTGGCAGATTGTACTACATCAGGCTAAACTTGCTGCCAAAAAAAAACATAAATCCTTTGTTCACCATGCTCTTGCGTTAAGCCCGACCCTCATAGAACGAATTTCCGGCGTCCAAGCGGCGAACTTCGTCCGACGGCGGCCGCTCTTCGGTAGGCGTCAAAAATTTCGATGCGCGCCACCGATTTGGAGGGGATAGATATTTTCGCCCGCCGCCGGAAGCGTCCAGCGCGCGGCGACAAGCCCGATCCAATCAGGAGGCAGCACTTCCGGCCGTTGCATCATGGGATTGAGCTTATGTAAAACATGGCGGCGGTCCCGGTCACCCGCTTCGAACTGAATTTGGCGTTGTTTTTGTAGAATTCACTTCGTTCGTAGCAACTGACTGCGCCAACGGCTTTTGCTTAGTCTCATGCCGCTTCGGCGAAAGAGTGTTATGGCTAATCTTGAGGAATTTTCGAGATCGCTTCTCGTTTCGAACGCGCCTAAGCCTAGCGAGAGAAATTTTCATTGAGATGCGAGCGCCACCTGTAGGTAAAGTTGGGAGATGGCCTCTGAGATGGGAAGCTTTCGGGGGCTATGGTAGATAGGTTGTACTGCTTGTCTGTTTCGCTGCAGATCGGCGGACATGGGAAGTAAAAATACAACGCGCTCCTGGCTTCCATTGCGCTGCCTCTGGCACTTTCCTGACGCACACACACATAGAATTACTTGGTTGCCCTATGTATGCGAAATTCAAAGCGTAATGGAACCGCGTATGTTGTAGAAGAAATAACTCAAGAAAAATTATAAAACACTAAGTTATGACGTTATTAAGTGTCGCAACATGCTAAATCTTACTGTGGGTTACATTTAAAAAACAGTAATATCCTGCTTCACGGCTGGCCACATTGATAGCGGCTCGGCGGCGTTCGCCGCTGGATCGTCGCATGAGGGGCGGTGAGGCGATAACACGGCGGCGCGTCTCGCTACACTTTTTGATGCGCAAACATCGTCGGGGAAGTTCGCTCCATGAGGGTCGGGCTTTAAGGTGTGGTATGAACGACTGGTACTGCACTTTCCAAATAGTTGTGTGGCAATAATGAGGGCAGCATTGCGGGCAAGTTGGTAGTCCATTACTAAGGTGTTATTGCGCAGCAAAAGGACATGAACGGCAGAGAAAAAATACACACACCAAGCGCAAACTTTCAACTAAATTTACTGTGCCACTGAATCAGTTTATATGTGTCAGGCGGTATAGACTGCGCATGCACTTACATGAACTAAAAGGATTGCGTATTCGTGTAACATAGTTACGAGTCAAGTGATGCCGCCTCCAAGAAACTTAGTTCTTTTTCTGTGAGAGCCAGTGAAGGGAAACTAACACACTTATCACCCAGTTTTGCAATCATCTGCGCTTCAGTTATTTCCCGGATAAGCTGCGTCCTACCACGGGACACAATCATGCACTCGTCCTCGATAGGTTTGCAGCCATGATCGCGACAATGAATCGCCAAGAACCCACCGATGCCATTTTTTACATTATTGCGGTGTTTGCGGAGCCGATCATTGAGACAACGCCCAGTTTGCCCGATGTATTGCTTTCCATATGAAAGCGGGAGGTTGTACACCACGCGGTGAGCACACTCTACGAACTTTTTTCGGTGATGCTTCGTGCACTTATCGGGGGGAACGGCATTTGGATCCGTCAACTTGCAAAGCTTGCCGAGCTTGTTGGGAGCAGAAAAAACCACTCTTACATTTGCCCTTTGGGCCATCTTTTTCAAGTTATGGGATATCCCGTGCATGTAAGGTACAACACTTACTTTGGGCCGTTTGCCGAGAGACATCGGCAACAGGTTTCGGCGTGCTGGGTCGCGCTTCTCGTAAAATGCGTTCCGCGACAGACACCTGCAGACAGTGCATGCGCAGTCTATACCGCCTGACACATATAAACTGATTCAGTGGCACAATAAATTTAGTTGAAAGTTTGCGCTTGGTGCGTGTATTTTTTCTCTGCCGTCCATGTCCTTTTGTTGCGCAATAACACCTTAGTGTGGCAATACCATTGCCAAGACATAGGCAAACACTCCCATACACATGGCTAGCCATTTCATCTCATTTTTTAATCTTGCATAATCACTGCAATGTACAGTGATGAAACCCGAGCAAGTAAACTTGGCAGGAATGTAAATACGCTGCTCTACTGGCTTTCATGTCACCAGAAGCTTTTTTTCGTTAAATAGAAATTGATGACCCGCAAGGGTAACGTATCATATTGTCACACAGAACATGCCAGGATAATTGCTTTTATGCCATTATAATGCCGTAGATATTTCAGTTGACAGTTTAGGCGTCTCGCAATATAAGCAAAGAGGTGCACCATTTACTTGTGTGAGCCTTGCAGGATGTAGCAGTGCTATGCCTTCGAAAGTTCCGAGGGATGCTTTGCGACGTAAGTCGGCCCATAATATAAAACACAGATACATAGACTGCGTCATTTGTAGAGGTGTGCAAATGTTGGAAACTTTCGAATAACGAATCGCATGGTGTCCTATTTGATTTGGTCTTCGAATCAAACAGTCACTATTCATAAATAATGCTAATATTTTTCTAATATTTCAAAGCATCAACTGTGCCCAAATAGACATAAAATTGAAGCAAAAGTACTGTAAATTTTCACTCGCTCGGGAATAGTATAGACATAAAACACGAGAACTCGCACAATGGAGTAGGCTTCGTCACTTGAGTAGCCGTATTTTGCAGGCTATACAGCGATCATTCGCACTCTGAAAAGACCTGTGAATGCGAAGAAACTACTTGTTTGCTCCTAATGCTTCATAACGCTTACAACGCTTCTTAACGCACTTTGCAATGAGAAAAACTTGCTAACGTTAAGAATACTGTGATGTCACCATGCTTATATATTAATTGTGACAATGGCTGTTCATTATTCGAACAATTTGAAAAGTATTCGATTCGCTTATGGCACTATTCGATTCATTCTCAAAAATCACACCCCTAGTCATTCACCATCACCTCAGAGACATTCCATCCACCCACAACCCCTTGCACAGGCTGCAAAGAGCTGCCACCTGTCAATCAACGGTCGCATGTTTAGTGCAGCTTCTGTCCTTGAGAACTCTGCCATAACATTTTTTTGCCTCTGTCATAAGGTTCACATCACAGCTAGCTCATTCAACCTACTTATTGACAATGCTGCCATTTGAAAGCTGTGCCCCACCTCACAGCACAGCTAACATTCTGTGGGCCCCGAATCTACCATCAGCAAGATAGCACCAGTGTTGTACGGAATGGCGTGCTCCTGGAACAAGTTCCTTTTGGGATGAATGGAGGAATGCCACCGTTCCATAAAGGGTCGGTGGAACTGTAACGGTAACTCGTTAGGTTTACGAAGCAATGGCAGATGGAACGGCGTTCCTTCTGTAAACGTTCCATGGCATTGAACAGACATACACACGTACGCAGTACATCATGCAGGCCGGATGGGCGACCGCGTGAGGCACAAAGAACTACCGCTAGCCTGTTACGTGACTATGGTGCATTTTTTTTCGCGAGTTCTCCGTCATTTTTTTCTGACTGGCAACCATCAATACCAAGACAGAGCTGACTGCGGTGACCAAACCAGACAGCGCAGATGTTGCCACCTCGTCCCCACCCGAAGATTTCTTCTCGTTCGGGCACCAATGTCTTCCAGCCGAGGCACAGGATGAGCTGTCGCGGTACCCGCTGGTACCAGTTGACTACCCGCTGTTGCAGATGAACTTCGAGCGACTGAACCAACTTTCCTCAAGTACAACACGACAGTGGTGGAGCGGCTCTTCAACATTGCCAATGAAGCACTGACGAAAAAACGGGTTCTTCTGTCGGACACCAACATCGAGATGCGCCGAGTTCCAACAAAGGACGTTACTAAGTTACGAATATGTATTCTGGATATCTTTACTCGCTCATAGAGTAATATTGAATCAGCACTCATTAAATGCCGACGTATTGCTCCTTTTGGTGCGGTTTCTTGTGCAAGAAATTTTAATTATATTGGTGCATGTGAGTAATTTTCTATTTGCACATGTCATACGCAGTATCCAGAGTGCGCATTTGAAGACCGAAGTGGAAAGTGCCGTATGTGTTGCACTTGTAATAGACAAGTACCGTATATACTCGTGTAAGGGCCGCACTTTTTTTTTCGAAATTTTCGCTTGGTGCGGCCCTTACACGAATCAGGCCGACGACAGCTCGCCAAAGGTCTATACTGTTTCCGCAGCAGTAGAAGTGTGCAAGAGAGTCACAAATGACATGCCAGGAATGTTTTTATTACGATTCCATGTTACTATCGCTGTCCTCGCCCTCGGAAGAGCTTGCCTCGGCGTCTGCATCCCCCCAGAGACGATCA
Organism: Dermacentor silvarum; assembly: GCF_013339745.2. Taxonomy (NCBI): domain Eukaryota; kingdom Metazoa; phylum Arthropoda; class Arachnida; order Ixodida; family Ixodidae; genus Dermacentor; species Dermacentor silvarum. The sequence continues at coordinate 4,900,861 of NC_051164.1, read as the reverse complement.
TGCTCAGTACCGTCCATGCTGTTCGAAATTCCAGTCACCTTCAAGCTTTTCGCAACTGTTTCCAATGACACGGCACGCCACGCACTCAAAATCCATGCACACACTTGTTGGAGTGATGCCCGCTTCAGCCGGGTAGGGGTCTTCTCATGATGACCTCCAGCCATCCATTCCGAGTAACATCGGCGAAATTTCGTTTTGAAAGACGGTTAATGCAGACGTCAAGCGGCTGCCGCACACTTGTTAGCCCTCCAGGAATAACGGCAAAGTCCGTGCGAGTCGCGGCGAGTCGGTCCTTGACACGGTCAGTCAAGTGGCCCCTGAAACTGTCCAGAACAAGGAGGGCTTTCCGTTGTAACAGGCCTCCAGGTCTGTTTGCCCATACGGTCTTGATCCAGTCTACGACGAGTTCCTCGCACATCCAACCTTTTTCCTGGGCACGTACGATGATTCCCTGAGGGAACTTTTCTTTTGGGAGAGTCTTTCTTTTAAACACGACATACAGCGGAAGTTTTCTGCCATCTGCCGTGATGCACAGCATCACAGTGCATCTTTGACGTTCTGCGCCGGTCGTGCGCACAGACACACTTTTCGCGCCCCTTAAATCCACTGTGGTGCTTTCAGGTGCGTCGAACCACAAAGGAGTCTGGTCCGCATTTCCAATTTGGGAGAGGTCGTACTCATGTTCCCTCCTGAGAGCATTCACAAAGCGATGGAATTTAACCACATGGCTTTCGTATTCACTTGGAAGTTTTTGACAAATCGTCGTTCTGCGGCGGATAGAGAGCTGATTCCGGTTCATAAAACGCGTAGCCCACCCCCGACTTGCCTTGAATTGTGCCTTGGGTATTTCCATGTGGCAAGCGATGTTCAGGGCTTTCACGCGTACCATGTCTGTTGATACAGCGTAGCCGTCATTTCGAGTGTCAATGACATATTTGACGAGTTCACCTTCGAGTTCCGGGTATTTGCACTTCTTGTCGCGAAACGCCTTTTGGCTCCTGTTGGTAGCGGCGAGGGCATCTTTCTGCTTTATCCAGTAACGCACGCGCTTCTCGTCTATGTCGTACTTGCGTCCAGCTTCTTGCTTGCCATGCTCCTCAGCATATTCAGTCAGTTGCAGTTTAAATGAAGCAGTGAACGATCTCAAATGCTGGCCCATCTTCCGTCACCTGCGCTGGCTCAAACAGGGCTCACTACTACTGACGGAGTGACACCAGTTCGCCAGCGACACAATGCAAATGATGCACCACACAAAGCAATCATGGCGCCGTACGCCAACGCTCAACCAACGCCTCCTAGGAGGCATTGGCTCAACCAGCTCAACGGCTTGACCGGCGGAAGCGGAAAACTGGCAGCGCCATCTAGCTTCGATTGAACTAACTACACCGTTCTGGCGGGACTTTTCGAACTTTTTTTTGAAATTTCTCCTTTCAAAGTAGGGGTGCGGCCCTTACACGAGGGCGGCCCTTACACGAGTATATACGGTACCAAAGTTGCAGTTAGATATGCCTACAGTATGTCCGGTGCTCCCTGAAATAATTCATCTAGGAGTGTTTCTTTGAATTCTTTTTATCACCAGATAATCTGCTGCAGGCAATGTTCAAATTCGTAAAATATACATAGTTTGAAGTTAGTTTTAAAGTGCTCACATTATTTCGTTTCAGAATTATCTGAGACTATATTTTAATTTAAAATATCAAATTTAACGGTAATGTAACGACACGTTCCAATGTTTGAAATGTAACTAGAACGCGTTCCTTTCGCATTAAAGGAACTTGTAACGGGAACTCGTTTCAAAATTGGCAAGGAACGAGGAACGAGACATCGTTCCTGTTTTAGAGGAACATGAACAACACTGGATAGCACCCATACCTTGTGATGTGGTGGCACCATGTGATTCACACGCACTCACCTCATTGTTCAGCTTGACGGCTCCTTCCAGGGAGGCCCCCGTGTACATCGAGCAAAAATCGTACAGGCCATCAAACACAGGGCTGGAGAGACAAATGGAGAGAACATTCTGGATTCCTCTATTAACAATACTCAAACATTACCTATATTTTTATCATTATTCAAAAAAGAATTACATGCTCTACAATTATGACCCACCTGTGTTATTATTATGTCCTGCGCAACTTATTGTACACATAATTTAACTTGCACTACTTGCACCTAAAATCTTAAAGGTCTATCGCTCAGAACAAGTCTCTGTGTTGTGGTGCAAGAATAACGTGGCACTGCTCCAACACAGTGCAACACAGTGCAACAAATATGTGTGCCGTCACGTAACCAAAACACCATGCAGGCGCAGTTGTACTTCTTGTTTTGCCAAAATAATTATTCTGTCTTATAGAAATTGATCATTTATTGCATGTGTTTGTTTGCATAGTGTACCTACCATTTTTTTGTCGATCGCATTGGTTATTACATTGAATTATTCGCTGCATGAAGTACCCCACCCCTTATGTAACACCCCTGATAAAGGGGCCTTTAAGGAAATAAACTGAACTGAACTGAGCTTGTATACAATATTGCATTGCCAACTGCTAACGTTTCTTCGCGCAAGACAGCAACTTCTTGGTCCCATCTAGCAGACGTTGAAAAGATCAACAGAGTCACAGTGAACGGATTCGTCCATTGATGCCTCCGAGATCGCCTTTGCAACCAGTAATCAGTGCTGTTTTAAGACAAGACTATGCAGTTAGAAAAATTCTATTTTGAAAATTTCTACTCATTTTACACAGAAACCACTGCATGTTTAGACACTTCCAATGGTAGGCTTTCTCTTTATGCCTGGGTTGCCACGTGGCATAGCGTTATAATCGAGTTAAATGGAAAGGCCCATTTCATGAAGATGCATTGTCCATCTTTCGTAGTATTCTACTTGATCACTTTCGCAAATGCCCCAGGACACGTCCAAAGTAGATGATGGGCTGCACATGCAGGAGCACTTCAGACAATGGACAATGTCTTCGTGTGGTTGACCCCAAAACGCACAAGTGACGGCTGGTGTACGGCCGAGAGACCACCCGAGAAAGATTGTGGGGAAGGGAGCAGATTTCATGCCGGAGGATGGATTTCCGGCCTATGAGAACAGAGCGGGGAAAGTCCTTGAAAAATGGTAGACAGGCTCTTTGTCCCAGTCCTATTTCAGGGATGGAAGTGACCAAGGAGCAGCTCTGGGAGCAGCAAGTTTGCCACAGGGGAGCAGGTTTAGAGCATGCATTCTGGAGCTCAAGATACGTGTTTTGGAGCATGCTAGGTAAGGCTCAACATGAGTGAAATACAGATAAATCAAGTAAAGACGTTCTGTATTTGACTAATAGGTTACGGCGAATCAGTTCGGCGGAAGCCTGCAGAAAATTTGACTAAAGGAAAAAAAATTATCACACACCCAACCAAGGAAACCCTTTTTGTCGGAAATCATTATTAGGTTACATACCAGACGTGCCAACTGAATGTGGCCAAGGAAAGAAAAATAAAGGAATTACGTAAACAGCACTCATTGTATGTTGACAGGCTTTTGTTAATGCTAGTCAAGAGTTGTTTTTTTCTTTTTCATCTTGCACAAGCAACTAATATTTAAGTTTAATCAGCTAACATTTTATACCTCGCTTACAGGATAAGGGTTTTGGATAATGCAAATCTTAAGTTGCTTTATATCCAGTTATCACTCATGTTTCAACATCTTCCACAACTTTCTCATTGACATCGCTTCGATTAGGTAAGTCTATGAAGTTAGCTAATTAGACATATTCGTGCACAATGAACAAGAAATACTGACTATGACAACCATGAATAAAACCCATCAACATACAGTGAATACCGCTTGCGTAATGCCCTCTTATTTATTAAATTCGTGGTGGCACTCAGTTGGCATAGCAGAATACCACTGAGTAAATGCGAAGTTACTTTGTTGGTCATTCTCAGTATTCCACATACCTAGGCGCGAAGAAAGAAAAGAGAATCTGACATTTATGAGAAGAATAAAGGGGAAAAAGTGTTTAGTGCATTCCTGATCAGCGTCGCCAACCAATATTTTGCACAAGCTCGATTATTAAGGCTGCCCCATAAAGTCAATGTAAAAGAGTGACTGATATTTTGAATGCCAAATGGTTTCTTTATATTTTTGGACTCAATCTGTGCAAGTTGCGTTATGAACATCACTGCCATGAACGCAATTTTTGACGTTCGCATATTCTCTGACCCTTTACAACCGCCATTCGGCCACTACGAAACTTTACATGCTCGTTTTGCAACCGCAAAAGTTATCTCGTATCATGTGCAGAATAGAGTACTCAGAGTGCAAATTTGAGTGATTAGGCTTGCCATTGAATATTTCTGATCAAGAGGCTTCACGTGCTCGTGCAAAATATATTGGTACGCGAAGGACGAGTCAATTAAATGAGAAACTATTTCCAGATTACAGCTGCGGTTGCAGCGCTGACTGGTTGGGTTCACAGCACAAGCCCAATTCGTTCTTCCTCCTCTTTGCTCGAGTGATGGCGCCCGCGTGCCTCGTTCAAACAACCAAATACAACACGCGTGTAGCATAATCCGCCGGCAGTAAAAGCGACGTCTCGGAGCGTCTAAATCTCATCACTGGGAGGGTGATACTGTTTCAGTCGTGTAACGTGCACGCTATCACTGGACTGGGAAGCAGATGGGGCGTCAGGGGCGATTTCATAGGTGACGGGAGTCACGGCACGAAGCACTCGGTATGGGCCTGAGTAGTGAGACAGCAGTTTTTCTGACAGGCCGACCTGATGCGACGGAGACCACAGAAGCACCGAAGAACCAGGTGGGAAGTGCACGTCTCGGTGTCGCCGGTCGTGCAAATGCCTTTGACTCTCTAGGGAGGTTAGAAGGCGTTCATGGGCAATTTCTCTTGCGTGGGCAGTGCGTGCATATTCACTGGTCAGTGCCACGTGAAAAGGGAGGGTTGTGTCGTGAGCCAGTGCTGGTTCTCGGCCGAACAGACAGAAAAATAAGGAATAACTGACTGTGTTGTGGCGCGACCGTGTCGTGGCCCATTTGTCACGCAAACGTGACAAACGGTAGAGCGAGGTCCCCGTCAGTGTGGTGTGAAGAGACGTACTTCACAAGCATGTCTGAGAGAGTGCGATTCAGACGCTCCGTGAGGCCATTTGTTTGCAGATGGATGACGTGGATAGCTTGTGCCTCGTTGCACAGGACTACAGGATGTGTGTGATAGCATTCGATAGGAATGTCCGGCCACGGTCTGTGAGAAGTTGTCATAGAGCTCCATGTACTAAAATCACGTCGCATAGAAGAAAATCGGCGACATCTGGGGTGCAGCTAGTAGGAAGCGCTCGGGTGAAGGCGTAGCGCGTGGCGTAATCCGTGGCCACAGCGATCCACCTGTTCCCAGAGGTAGATAGATGAAAAGGGCCAAGCAAGTTCAAACCAACCCGAAAGAATGGTTCTGTGGGATTGTCGAGTGGTTGAAGGAACCCGTCAGGGAGCGTCGATGGTGTCTTGCGTCGCTGGCATTTCTCACACGCTGCTACATATCTTCGAACGGAGCGAGCAACCCCTGACCAAAAGAAGCGTCGGCAGATCCGGTCGTAGGTACGTGACACACGGAGGTAGCCGGCACTGGGGAGGTCATGAAGTTCTTGGAGAACAGCCGAGCGAAGGTATTTAGGGATCACAAGGAGTAATGCTGGGCCGTCAGGGTGCGAGCGTCAGGAACAGTCGGCAAGTGACAATGCTGCTCGTCGGCGACATGGAGCAGTTGGAAAACAGAGAGAATGCAAGCGTCGGTGTCAGTATCAGACATAGAGGTAGGGGTCTTCGACTGGGTAGCGAGAGAGGCAGTATGCGTCCTGGTGTTGGCGTCCCGACTTGTAAGTCACTGTGTAGGGATATGCTTGCAGTCAGAAGGCCCAACGACGACTTGTAAGTCACTGTGTAGGGATATGCTTGCAGTCAGAAGGCCCAACGACCGAGACGGCCAGTAGGATCCTTGAGCGACGAAAGCCAACAGAGCGCATGATGGTCTGTGATTACTGAGAAGGGCTTGCCACATAAATATGGGCGGAACTTTGAAACCGCCCAGATGAGAGCAAGACATTCGCGCTCGGTAATCGAATAGCTGCGCTCTGCAGTTGTCAGGAGCTGGCTAGCATAGGCTATAACACGGCCGTGTCCATGTTGTCGTTGCGCTAAGACGGCTCTGATCCCATAACCACTGGCATCGGTTCGGACCTCTCTAGGTGCGGACGGGTCAAAGTGGGTCAAGACAGGTGGATTGGTGTGAAAACGAGGCAGCCTGAGGGAAACCCCACGTAAAAGGCACATCTTTCTTCAGAAGTTCAGAGAGCGGTCGAGCGATTGCTGCAAAAATCTTTCACGAACCGTCTGAAATAAGAACAGAGCTCCACAAAACTCCGGACGTCTTTGTCAGACTGAGGTATAGGAAAAGCCGTTACTGCTCGAACCTTCTCCAGGTCAGGTTGCACGCCGGAAGCATCGACGAGATGGCCTAGCACTGTAATCTGTCGGCGCTCGAAGTAGCACTTCGAGGAATTTAATTGGAGCCCAGCCTTGCGGAAGACGTCAAGGATAGCTGCGACGCGCTCAAGGTGCATCTCAAATGTAGGAGAAAACACAAGGACGTCGTCGAGGTAACAAAGGCAAGTGGACCATTTGAAACCTTGAAGCATAGAGTCCATCATCCGTTCGAATGTGGCGGGGGCATTGCATAGACCGAACGGCATAACCTTGAATTGGTAGAGGCCTTATAGAGTGACGAAAGCAGTCTTTTCTTGGTCTTGCTCATCTACAGAAATCTGCCACTAACCAGATCGAAGGTCTATGGACGAAAAGTAATTGGCACCGTGAAGACAATCAAGAGCATCGTCGATTCGTGGTAAAGGGTAAACGTCCTTTTTAGCGATTCGGTTTAGGTGACGGTAATCAACGTAGAAATGCCATGTGTCATCTTTCTTTTTAACGAGCACGACCAGCAACGCCCAAGGGCTCGACGAGGGCTCAACAATGCCTTTGGCGAGCAGCTTGTTCACTTCCTGCTGAATAACTTGCCGCGCTGCCGTGGACACGCGATACGGTCAGCGGTGAATGGGAACAGCATCATCAGTGTTTATCCGATGCTTAACAAAGGACGTCTGACCCAGTGCTCGATTGTCAGTGTCAAATGTGTCGCGGTAGGAAAGCAAGAGGCGATATTGGGCGGCTGCTTGGGCAGGTGTGAGGTCCGGAGCGACTATGGGATGTAATGTGCCATTGAGGTTCATGGCATCCAGCAGGTAATCTGGACGATCTGGAGACACGCCAGCTGCAAAAGCAGAGACGTGTTTGTCTGTCACTGACCGGAGCGTGGCCACCGCTCTGCCTTCAGGTAACACTTGCTTCGTCAATCCAAAATTGATAACGAGGAGGCACATGTGATTAGCGGCAAGGGTTATGACGGAGTGTGGCACAGAAATGTCATGCGCCAGGAGGACATCAAGAATAGGTGCGGCGACATAGTCGCCATCAGGCACGGTTGCCATTGAGGCCAATTCGACGAAGGTTAAGGCTTTTGGAGGTAAGCGACCAAACCTGTATGTAGTGCAGAGGGCGTTCGGAGCGAATGTCTGAAAGAAGAGGAAGCTCGAGGCATAGCGTACCGGCAGAAGAGTCGATGAGGGCAGAATGCGTCATCAGAAAGTAAAGCCCAATGATTAGGTCATGAGGGCAACTGGTCAGGACTGGACCTTGGTGGCCAGCAATTCGTATGCGAGCAGTGCACATACCACTGACAGCAACAGTGGCGCCATATGCGACGAGTACGGCTCGAGTGGTGGCAGGCGTAAGAACTTTTTTGAGGCGACAATATAGGTTTGCGCTCATTATGGAAACTTGGGCTCCAGTATCAACCAATGCCGTCAACGAAACACTATCTACGTCTACTTCAATTAGGTTCGTGTGCGTGAGGAGCGTCAACAGAGGATTTGGACAGGATAAACGTTACACAACACTACCTCCAAGAGCTGCATGGCCTAGTTTTCCGTCTGACGGGTTGGCGAGAAAAATCAGCGTAGTTGGGGTGACGGGGAGCGATAGCATTGAGGCGACGGCGATCGCACGGAGGTGTGGCTGTCAGGGGCATCAGAAGTAGGGCACAGATGGCGAGGTGAATAACAGAGAGCGTCGTCGTACGGGCGAAAAGCAGGGAATGAGCTCCAGTATGGCGGCATCCAGGGGGTGCGGCAGTGGCGGGATACATGACCAACTTGGTGGCAGCGGAGGCAGATCGGTTTGTCGTCTGGGATGCGCCATTCAGCAGGATTGCGTGGTCTGGGAGCGAAATACTGGTCACTGCAGGTTGTGGCCTTGGGTCCCGAATCAGGTCGCGAGACAGAGCAGGCGGTAGGGATGCCAAAGTTTGCAATTTCTTGCCACAGAACTGCTTGAATAACAGAAACGGATGGGGGGGGGGGGGGGGGGGGGGCCCTTGATCAAAGGTATCCTCAAGTGGTCGAGGGTAAATGGTCGTGTGGCGGTAAGATCGGAGTGAGAGGACGTGGCAGGTGTGTTTGGGAGCTGGGAAAATTGTGTGACGACGCAGAGGCTTTTGGCTACCTCGAAGCGGCGGCATTCTTTGACGATGGCTTCAACAGTAGAAATGTCGTTATAGACGAGCAAATTGAAGGCGGTCCACGATTCCTTTTAGTATATGGCCCACCTTGTCAACCTCAGCCATGTGCTCGTCGACTTTCCGGCAAAGCGCGAGCACTTCCTGAATGTAGGAGACATACGATTCGGTCAACGACTCGACACGGGTAGCCAGCTCTTTTCGCGCAGCCTGTTGGCGACCTGACGGGTTGCCAAATAGGTCGCGAAGCCTCTCTTTGAAAATGTCCCAGCTGGAGATCTCGGCCTCATGGGTGTGAAACCAGACACGCGGTGTCCCGTTCTGATAAAAGATCACATTGGCAAGCATGATGGCAGGGCCCCAGTGGTGGCTGTGGCTAACACGCTCATACATGCTGAGCCAGTCGTCAACGACAATGCTGACGACAATGGGGTGGTTCCATCGGAAGCCATGGCTGAGAAGACGACGGTGCGGCTGCTTTGGAGCTCCGTGGCGAGGACGGGGAACGTTCCACCTCCACCACAATGTTATGCGAAGGACGAGTCAATTAAACGAGAAACTATTTACAGATTATATTTACAGCAGAGGTTGCAGCACTGACTGGTTGGATTCACAGTGCGAGCCGAGTTCGTTCTTCCGCCTCTTTACTTGAGTAATGGCGCCTGTGCGCCTCGTTCAAATGACCAAATACAACACGCATGTAGCAACACTTTAACGTTACACGCATGGTGTTTGCCATTAATTGATGCAGATTTACCAATACAGCATACAAGCGAGCCTTAAAATGTGTAACGACAGACCGTACAACTTATTCATTCAGCTGTGAGCGCACCTTTCTTTCCCGAATGCCCTATAAGAAGAGCGCCAGTTCAAATCATCTTTAGCTGGTCCGCATACTACGAAAACGTGCAAGACTTGTTACAAATAAAGAAGGTGCGCCAAGTACGCGCAGCTGCCACGGGTGCTGCTCGCTCAGTGCTGCCAGCTGACGAACGAGTCAGACGTCTGGGTCCAAGTTTAATCCCCGTCGTTAATTTGCTACAAGTTTGGTGCCGAAACCCACCCTGTCATCTGGCCCTTGAGTTCAGGCCATGGAGCAAGTACGCACCAAGCGTGGCTTCGTCCGGAGGGTCATCACCAAGGCCATTTCTACAATCGATGCCCTGGTGTCAGATGAGGCCACCCCAGTGCGCTTGCAGCACCAGCACCTCGAGCTCATCTTGGCGAAGCAGGCGGAGCTCGTCGAATTCGACTGCTCAATACCAGACACGCTCACGGATGGAGACCTGGAGGCAGACATGGAGGCAGACCTGGCCACAGCTTTTGAGTACAAACAAAAGGTCAGCTTCACCAAGACAAGCGTGCACCTCGCTACTGAGCCGCGTCCACCGATCTTTGCTGGTCCTACCGCGCAACTTGAATAGCCACCGTACCCAGCTGCCCCTTCCGCCACGCCAAGAGTGTCGACTGCGGTGTCTTTCTCCCAAGTTGCACTGCCAAAGCTGCACATCCCGAGCTTTTCTGGGGAGCGACGCAACTGGCAAGGCTTTTAGGACCCGTACCAGGCAAGCGTTCACAGCAACGACTCGCTATCGAAAATAGACAAATTTAAATATCTGCTGATGTACCTGTCCGGGTCAGCTAAAAAAGCAATTGAGGGTATACGCCTCGCCGAGGCAAACTACGATGTCGCCATCAAGGTGCTGTCTGACCAGTTCGGCCGTCACAACATGCTGGTTGAGGACCATCTGGACAACCTACTCGCAATGGAACCTACTCGTAGCTCTGCCGATCTAGACAAGCTTCGAAATCTCTATGACGAGATCATTTTCCGCACAAGCACACTGGAGGGTCTTGGCGTTTCACCAGATGAGTATGCTGCTGTTCTGCGACGCGTCATCATGAAGGCCTTACCATCTGATCTTGGTATCCTGTACCATCAGCAGCTGAAGGAGGCTTCTTCGTCGAACTACTGTGACACGGCAGCGGTTACAGCTGACAAGTCCTAGCAAGTAAAGCACCTGATGACCTTCCTACGAATTCAAGTCGACGCGAGGGAGGAAGGCACCTTCGACCGAGCCAGCTCATCTGCAAGCCAGCGGCATCATCCACGTGAATCGCGACTTCTGGAGCTAAACCCGCCCCCTGCAGTGGCTTTATCAACTGAAGTGAGGTCACCGTACACGCGGCCCTGCCTCCTGTGCAATGTGTTGGACCTCACTGTTCTGGAATGCTCCACGTCGCTCACTTCGAAAGAAAAACGCAGGAAGCTTCAGACGCGCAGGCGTTCCTTCTGCAGTGCCAAGCGCAACCACATTGCCAGTGAATGCCAAAGTGCCAGAAATTTTAAATGTGCCCACTGTGCAGGCCAACACTTGACGTCGCTGTGCAACGTGTGTACTCCGACGCAAAACTAAGCAAAGCATCTGGGCAACGCCTCTGCGCCGTCCGTGCAATGCGCAAGCGGGTCGGAGTCAATCAATACACCACCTCCTGCAACATCAGTGTCCACGAGTTGCACCAGTCTCATGCCGGTATTACTACAAATGGGCAGAGCTTGGCATGTCACACCAGCAAAGTCAATTTTGCCGTGTTTCCTGCTTGACACGGGCAGTCAGCGCACTTTTGTTTGGCAAGACGTTTCTCGAGCACTTAATTGTGCTGTTCAAGGCGTTCAGGAAAACTCAGCGCCCTGTGACCCTGACATGTAACAGAGTGTCGGTTACACTCCGCAGCCAGCCCAGTATCAACGAGACCACTATAGATGCCCTCAAAGTGCCGGAAATCTGTGCGGTAGCCGCGCGATCATCACCATGATGACACATCACGGTCTTGTTCACACCTCCACCATGCATGCTCTGAGGCGACGACTTTCCGGGAGGACGAGATCAGCATCCTGATAGGCTCCAATCTCTACTGGGAGGTTGTAATAGGACAGATAACTCGACTATCGCCACAGGTTACGGCAGTGGAGACCCTTTTTGGCTGGGCCCTCCAGGGAACGCTCCACGATTTACCCAACGATTCCGCTGTTCAAACCGCATCACTCTTCCTTGCTGTCGGAGAGCACGCGGCAAATGACGCCTCCCTTGACATGGACGTCTCTGTGGATCCTGCAGTAAACATCACACCCACATGGCTCTGGAGGAGTTCGAACGCCATGTTTCAAAGAAAGGAGGGTGCTGCGAGGTTCCTCTCCAGGTCTCGACGCCGGCCACAACAATGTCGCCCTTGCTAGACAGAGGCTCTTGATACAGCTCCGACGCTTCAAGGAACAACCAGATCTCCTCGCCCAGTATGACAAGACGATCCAGACTTATTTTGACGAATGTCACGCCAAACGAGTTCTCGACCAAGACGTGCCCTTCAAGCCGAACACGTATGCCACATCTGGAGTGATTCAACGCGACGCAGTCACTACCAAACTCCGAGTTGTTTTCGACGCATCGTCTCATGCTCCCGGTCAACCAGCCCTGAATAGCGTGCTTATCAAAGGGCCAAAAATGGATGCTCATTTATTGAAACTGCTGCTCAACTTCAGATTTCATCCAATCGCTATGGTGGCTGACATAAAGAAGGCGTACCTGCAGATGGTCATTCAGCCCGAGGACAGAGATGCACTCCGTTTCTTGTGGATCGCTCGTCTCCCGACGCAGCATTAACCATTGCCGCCAATTGTTCAGTGGCAGATGTTCCATTCGGTGCCACGTCCAGCCCGTTGCTGTTAGCGGCAACGCTGCATCATCACTTTTCTGTCACTGAAAGCCACTTTCCCGACACAGTGGCATGCCTCAGAGAATCCTTTTATGTAGACAATTTCGTAGTCGGTGTGAAAAGTGTTCAGAAAGCGCTCCAAATTTATATGGAGGCAAGAACCATTCTAGCGGACGCCGGCATGGAGATTCATAAATGGGCATCAAATCACTCAGTACTGCTAGAACACTTCCAGAAGGACTGGCTCTCTTTTGAAGACGAAGGTGGCAATTCATACACCATGAAGGTCTTGGGACTTTGCTGGGAGAAGTGACGATTCAATCATCGTCAGTGCAGACCAGGTCATTAAGTTTGTGTTAACCATGCCTATAACAAAATGAACAATGCTTCAAGGCTTTGCACGGCTGTACGACCCTCTTGGCTTTCTCGCGCCATTCTCCATTTGTGCCAAGCTGATTTTTCAAGATCTCTGGAAGTTGCAGTACCAATAGGATTGTCCGCTACCTCAAGAGCAGCCCACCGCGTGAAATGCCTGGGTTTCTGAACTGCAGGCTTTGAGCAAGGTTCATCTGCCCCGACAAGGCCACAAGAACACAGTTGGAGTCACGGAGCTGCATATTTTCGCAGTCTGCGGGCGTATGGCGTTTCAGTCTACGTGTGTTCCGAATCGATGAACTCCCACATGCGCAGTACACATCCTTTACTGAGCAAGGGACGAATCGCTCTGTTGAAGCCCCTGTCGCTGCCTCGTTAGAGCTCCTTGCCTGCTTGACGGGTGCGTGCCTCTAGGACTACATGAGGAGGATACCGTGTTTCAAAGCAGCAAGACCGTTTTTCTGGACCGACTCCCAGACAGCCATTCATTGGATGTCGCAAGATCACGGACGTCGCGACCTGTATGTTAGAAATAGGGTCGCAGAAATACAGCGACTGACAGCTGGCAACAAGTGGACCCACTGCAGAAGCAAAGAAAACCCGGCCGACTTACTCACAAGAGGTATCGCGGCGGTCACGCTCCTGCGTTCGTCAATGTGATGGAAAGGTCCTACTTAGCTTTCTCTACCCATGCACACATGGGAGACCGACGTGACCTGCCCAATTCCCTTAACCGCTCATGTCTTAGCTCCAGACACCACATGCATTGTCATCGCCGTGCAACCGCAAGCGTTGCTACAGGTCGCAGACTACAGCCAGTACTCGCACCTTCTTCGGGTTACTGTATGGGTCTACCGTTTCGTCGACAACACAGGCCTACGACGAGCCCCTACGTCTGGACCACTGACTGCTCAAGAAATCGAACGAGCCGAGCATTACTGGATTAAACAAGTCCAGCAGGTGCACTTCGCTGACGACATAAAGCACTTTCAGCTAGTAAACAGGTACCAGCTTCATCTCGCCCGCTACTCCTACGTCCATTCCTCAACGACAATAGACTTATCCGCATTGGAGGACGTCTCCAGCTTTTGACAGGCCTTCAGTCAGTCCGCCACCCTGTAGTGCTTCCTGGTCGTGACGTTGCGCAGTTGCTCAGTCGTTCAACCCACGAACGGATGCTTCACTCCGGCGTCGAACAAACACTCACAGAGCTACGCGAACGCTTCTGGCTGTTAAAACGGCGCCAAGCAGTGAAGTCTGCCCCGAGAGGATGTCTGATTTGCAGAAGGCGCACCCGAGTCAGCACCCATAGCACCACTGCCACGAGACCAGATTTCTGAAGCGAGTCCATTTACAGTTGTCGGGGTTGACTTCTGCGGACCACTTTATTGCCGTTCAGCATAGCAAACTCACCCCAAAGCCTACATTGCCGCCTTCTCATGTGCGGTAACACGTGCTCTTCATCTCGAGCTTACACCTGACATGACAGCCACCAGCTTCCTCGCCGCATTTCGGCGTTTCATCTCTCGCCGGGGCATCCCTTCGACCATTTATTCAGACAACGCCCTCTCCTTTCATCCCTGTGCTCGAAAACTCATCCCGCATCCAGTGGGGCAGATTTCTGCAGTGCACGTTGCATCGAATGGAAGCAAACTCACCCCAAAGCCTACATTGCCGCCTTCTCATGTGCGGTAACATGTGCTCTTCATCTCGAGCTTACACCTGACATGACAGCCACCAGCTTCCTCGCCGCATTTCGGCGTTTCATCTCTCGCCGGGGCATCCCTTCGACCATTTATTCAGACAACGCCCTCTCCTTTCATCCCTGTGCTCGAAAACTCATCCCGCATCCAGTGGGGCAGATTTCTGCAGTGCACGTTGCATCGAATGGAAGTTCAGCGTCAAGCGAGTGCCTTGGTGGGGAGGATGGTAAGAACGACTGGTCCGCATCACCAAGGACACATGCTCTAGGTCGAAATTCCCTCTCTTTTGAAGAGATAATAACTGTTCTCTGTGAGGCAGAGGCAAACATCAACGGCCGTCCCTTGACACATTTGTCTGTAGACCCTGACGAGCTATGCCCTCTGATGCCTTCACACTTCTTACTTGGCAAACGTGCTTGCCTCAAGAGTAGGACGCCACGCTACCCCAGTCAACAAGCGTCAATCTGCGACATCGAAGTGGCAAGCTTTAACAGACCATCTCTGGAAGCGCTGGTGCAAGGAGTGTCCGCTGCTTCTGAGCTCTGCACACGAAGCGACACCCAAGCTGCCACCACCACTTCAAGAAGGAGACCTGGTGAACGCCGCCTATCCTGTGGAAGCTGGCCCGGATGACGGAACTGCTTCCTGGCTCGAGCATGCTGCCTGAAGCTGGTGTCCGGCTCCGTCATAAGGGTGCAAAAGGTCTTCAAGCCGGCAACATCTAGCAATTTGGCGATCGCGGGAGTGTGTTACAAATAAAGAAGAAGGTGTGCCGAGCACGCACAGCTGCCACGGGCGCTGCTCGCTCAGTTGCTGCGAGCTTACAAACGAGTCAGACGTCCGGGTGTATACAAGACTTGTATAAAACATTCGTAATGTCGCACAAAGGATTTTTGTCTTCCTGCAGCCAAGTTACAATGCACCACCAAACACACCCTCACTCCAAAGATGCCAAGGCTGGAAGAACGGTTTGCTTTAGCTTGGGTGCTACGGCTAAATGCTAGCCAGCATATGGCTGCTGCCACACACTACCAATGACTTCATTCGAAGTGTTCTGGCGCAAATTGGCGCAGCACTTCCATCTGTGTATTTCTGCTTACCATACCATACTGTTTACCAATGCTTATTGTAAATCAATTTTGTTCATTCTCATTTGTACATTATGCTATGTGTTCAGATTACCTAGGTGCATGCCCTTCCTGTTATGATCCTCAATGCGATCGAAAGTGTATACAGTAAATCTTCGATTATTCCAAGGCCACCGGACCACGAAAATTGTTTGAATTGAGTGATTTTGAATTAACTGAAATGAGAAAAAAAAAGGAAAATAAGCAATAACTTGCCGCAAAAATAAAGCACCTTTATTTTCCATGTCCGAGAAAGATTACTTGAAATAATCACTGATGCGAGATGGCTTGACGCGGTAGTTCACCACCCCAAGTGCGAAGTTCTCCAGCTGGCTCAGGACATGTAGCATATCAAAATCACCACTGCTGCGGATGATGTTCACGGAATTGATAACCGCTGCTAAAGCAGGCACACGGGTGGGTTCGTTATTGTCGCTATCATCGTCAATTGGCACTATATCGGTGATTTCATCTTCCACGTCAGCATACGTTGTTTGAACATCTGCTTCTACGTTTTATTATTCCGCAAGGGCTAGACCGCCGTGGTCTTCTTTGCCAAAGCCTGCACTTGCGTAGCACAAGCGCCATAAAAATAAGCACGGGACTATGTGTTTGTGGGCCGAGATGACAAGAAATGTGATGCCCAACGCTGCCATAATGGGCAAATGCTCAAAATTAAAATTTTATATGAGTGTCAGACGTGGGGCAGTTTGAATCGTGATCGAGCTCGATCGATATCAGATTTCTCGATGACAATTGCCTTTTTTGGGCAAATTAAGAATAAATTTCTTTCCTCAAACCTAAACCTCCCCCGTGTCTAGCAGCACTGTGCTACGCGCAGTTCACTTATGCACGTATCGTGTGACTACTCGCCCTTCCCTTCTTCAGAGGCGTACGGAATCGGAGAGGCGTACGCTCGCGTATACGCTTAGTGAAACGCATATCCCGTGCTCCGTATGGTCGGGACTTAAGAGTCGCAGGCTGCTGCCAGCCGGAAACTACGAATTATCCGGGTAGAGCGGTGCGGGCTATTCAAATTATCCAGTAGAATTTGCAGTGAAGATGACGGGGCTGCTCAAGTTCTTCGAATTAACCGAGTTACAATTATTGAGGTTTTGCTATATAAATAAAATAAAGCATTCTGTGCACATTTTCTGGGGTACCTTCCCAGCATGCTGCACATGGCCCACCAAACAGGTGTAGCTGATATTCTGGTTGACATTAAGAGGAAGCAATGTAGCTGGCCAGGCCATGTAAGGTTACAGCCAAGGGAATTAGGTGGTGTGATTGATGAGATTAAGAAATTTGCGGACAGAACTTGAAATCGGGTAGCACAAGACAGGGGTAATTTAAGAACGCAGGGAGAGGCCTTCATCCTGCAGTGGACATAAAAATAGGCTGATGGCGATGACCTTGCTAATCTTTATGCAAATGATGAATATATTGGGCTGTGACTTGCAGTTAGATAATATTTGAGTTAAGAAGTACTTCCGAAATAGTTATGTGTGTTATATCAAATGCCAGCATTATCAAGACAGATTCAGCTATTCAAAAATGAATACTTGTAACGCATGAGCAAAGATTAAAATGCTCATTGCCCTCGTTGCTTTTACATCTACAAGGCATCCCTGCATTTACAATACCGTAAGCGAGACAATCAACCAATTAAATAAACAGTGTGAATGATTTTAAATGAGTATTTTACTGCTGCTGAAATGAAAGGTCCTGTTTACAAGATTGAAGCTATTTCCCAATACCAGGTGCCCAAGCATCTACTAGCCTAGCCGGCGGGATTTCCAGAATAAGCATGCACTTCCTGTTTGACGCTCCTTGGCTATGATGTATATGAAAATGTACAGGATCATTCACAAAAAACGCAAGAGGTTTGTGAGCATGCGCACTACAGAACATGAATGCTGCACAGCAGTGCACGCAGGAATATTGGTGCAGTGCCTCCCAATATTCACATGGTAGAACCGACAGAAGCCAGGGTAGACACATGGTTGCCAGTTTCCCCTAAAGCTGGCCTGAACACAAATCCTTCATTTCCGCCGTCAAGATTTACAGCAGCACAGAAGCAGTTTGAAGCATGTAATGCCTGAGGCTTTCGAGGTATAATGAAATAAATAAATTAATTAATTTTGCGGTTCCAGCACAGCAAGCTGCTAATGGCCTGCCAGGAATTAAAAAGGAAATTCGGCTCAAAAGCCTGTTTTTTGTAAGCGCTGCAGAGGCAAAGGGTCAGCACGGCAACGACCACACTAGAACGGCCCGGGGGTCAACGAGAGAACCGCACATACGAGATCTGCCCACTAAACGCAGTAATTTTCAGTGCACAAGTTTATACTCACTAATGGCACAAAGCAAACATCCCAATCAAGGTTATTAGAGAAAAAACTGGCGTTCTGTGCACCACAGGACAGAAAGACATCAGGAAAGACAGCACAACAGGGGCCTTTCGTCAGGATGAGAAGGCAGAGCCATACACGCATCCTAACACAGGAATCGACGCCCTTTCTGACTAAAACGAAGAATGCTGTTCAAGACACTTAAAATCATTACTGCCACAGTTTTGCCACTTTTGAACTGTTTAGGGCTCGCACTTTTCAACTCTCGCAGAGACATTTATATCGGCACTTCCAACATGATTTTGCTAAACATCCACACCAGTTACATCCTTTCATTTTTAAAAGTTTGTTTTGATTGATTCTATTTCTGCTCATTCAATTTGTGGTGAAGGTTTGGACATTACCACTGCAGTTTTCTCTTTGTTAACACCAACGCAATACCATTCTCGTAAATTCAATAATATGACATAGCATGAGAATGTGTCAAATAAACTGTCCATAATTCATACTGCTACTGCATTTGCAATTGGAAGAAAAACCAGACACATCATAAGATTGTGTTTGGCCACACTGCAGGCCAGAGCCCTGCCCAAGATCCTCTCCAGTTAGTCGCAATACTTGCGGCACCCTTTTCTCACTACCAAACAAAGCCGACTGCTGCCCCACCAGGTGGAATGCACACCATTCTTTACAACTGACCAGTCATCGCCAACATTGAAGTGGCTCAGGCTTTTGGTGAAGGTCTGGATGTTCTGCGGTGTCACTCGCTCAAGAAAGTCAATGTACTCTTCCGAGTGGAAGCGGCACATGTCATGTGAGCTGGCACGGTACGGGCGGAACACCTGCAAGAACAAGTGTTCATCTATGTGCATCACAGTGTTGCCAGCAGGTTAGTACCAGGTGGTACAACCCATGCAGCATCATATGACGAGAGAACAATTCTTCAGGCGATGCAAAGCAACAATTTTCGCAACAGGCAGAAACTCCCCTGCCTGCTTAAACTTAAGCAAAACAATAAATCAATTTAGACGGATAAAGTTTACTTTGACAATGCTGTTGTTGTTAATTACACGATAATAGGTCGATTATTAGCAGTGAAAATTAAGCTCAATGTTTATTTTTTAATTTCACGCCAAAACCCCAATGCCAGTATGTCAGTGTTGCTGGTCTAGTCGGTTCACACTGTGCTGTGGCCACTTAGTGCAAAATAAGGGGAGCACCCTTGTCTTATGGCGAATTCCATTGGGAGAAGAGGAGCAGGGCGCCGCGCAGTGCGGAATCGGGTGACAGCGCAGCGCAGTGAGAGCAGGCACACTCGACCCGCCACTGGAATACGGCGCGCATTCGGAGAGCAGGTGGGAGGGGGACTTGTGAGGAGAAATGTACCATGTGACTAAAGCAATCGACGTCCGACCATTCTCTGCAGGAGAGCGGCAAAACACGCGTGATCGTCTTGTAATCTGTCGGGCGTAAGGCTGTCACCGCTTGCGGCCACAAACTACATACTTTTGTGCAGCGCCGACGCATCCCACGTTTCCGCCTGCGAAGATCATCTCAAGTTGAGCTCTAGCAGCTTTCGCTGCTGTCACCGTCGAGCGTCTCAAGCACTTCAGCAAGGCGAAGACGCTTTGCTGCCGCTGTCCCCCGCGCATCCGACGAGAAGCAAGGCGGAATAGAAATGCCAGGATCTGTCGCTAAATCGCTGCGAAGCTCGCTCGTATCACCGACGTCAAAATCAGCGGTGTCAAAACACAAACCACGCTAGGCTGCCGCCATTGCCGCCGCGCGCGCCGGCTGAAGCAAAATAAAAAGAAATGAGGAGGATATGACGGTTTAAGCCACGTGACTTCCTCCGTACTCCGCTTCTCAAGCGAGAGCAGTCCGGACTGCTCCCAGCTGCTCTCGGCGCAGCGAAACTGCTCTTGTTCTACCACTGGGTGACGGCGCTCCCACTCCTGCTCGACCACGGAAACACGTCGCCTCTGGAACGAGCACTTTCAGCGTGCTTTTGAGTGCTCCTGTTCTCCCAATGGAATTCGCCATTATATTTACCACGGATCTCCATTCTAACATGGATCAAACTGACTGCATCGTTCTAGACCAGCATTTGACCGTGTAGCATCTTATTGCAAAATTACAGTTTAACTTTGTCGTGGATTAGAAACTTATCTTGTCGCCTTCAATTCATAGTGGCAAATGGCTTCTCTTCTTCCCTCTGTGAAGTAATATCTGGTGTGCCGCAGGGTAGCGTCCTCGGTCCCTTACTATTTTTAATTTACATTAATCGCATCAGCACTAACATAACTATACTATACATAACACAGCTATACAGAGTAAGGATAGTAGTTTTATCAGCTGTATAAACTTGGACAGGCCGCCAATGGAAACTGAACCTAGCAACGTTGAACACGCGCACCCTCTCGAGTGAGGCTAGCTTAGCAGGACTATTTGAAGAATTATCAGGCATTTCCTGAGATATTAT
Organism: Dermacentor silvarum; assembly: GCF_013339745.2. Classification (NCBI taxonomy): domain Eukaryota; kingdom Metazoa; phylum Arthropoda; class Arachnida; order Ixodida; family Ixodidae; genus Dermacentor; species Dermacentor silvarum. The sequence goes on along the minus strand of NC_051164.1, from coordinate 4,880,489 downwards.
TGGCCTTAGTGAGGTTAGAAGAACTGGTGAGGCTTACACAGTGCTGACTAACGGCCACGTCCTCTGCTACAGAGGTCTTCCACATAAGAATCCGGGGTAGGATTTCTAGTGCATAACAACATAGCGGGCAACATTGATGAATTCTACAGCATTAATGAGAGGGTAGCAGTCGTCGTAGTAAAGCTGAATAGGAGGTACAAAATGAAGCTCGTACAAGCCTACGCCCCAACCTCTAGTCACGATGATGAAGAAATAGAACAGTTTTATGAAGATGTTGAATTAGCAATGAGAAAGGTGCAAACTCAGTATACTGTAGTGATGGGCGACTTCAATGCAAAAGTGGGGAAAAAGCAGGTTGGTGAGCAAGCAATTGGCAACTACGGCATCGATTCTAGGAATGCAAGAGGAGAGATGTTAGTAGAATTCGCGGAAAGGAATAGGCTCCAAATAATGAATACATTCTTCAGGAAGCGCAGCAACAGGAAGTGGACCTGGAAAAGCCCTAATGGAGAAACAAGGAATGAAATAGATTTCATACTCTCTGCCGATCCGAGCATAGTGCAGAATGTAGAAGTGTTAGGTAAGGTAAAGTGCAGTGACCATAGGTTAGTGAGGTCTAGGATTTCTATCAATTTGAAGAGAGAAATAGTAAAATTAGTCAAGAGGAAACAGGCCAACCTAGAGGCAGTAAGGGTAAAAGCAGACCAATTCAGGCTGGTGCTCGCAAACAAATATGCAGCTTTAGAAAATGAAGATAAAGACAGCATAGAGGTCATGAACGAAACCGTAACTAGGTTGATCTCAGAAGCAGCAATTGAAGTCGGAGGTAAGGCACCAAGGGAACCAGTAGGTAAGCTTTCCCAAGAAACAAAGGACCTAATAAAGAAATGACAGAAGATGAAAATGTCCAACTCAAGAGATCAGATAGAATTCGCTGAACTGTCAAAACTGATCAACAAGAAGAAAGTAAGGGATATTCGAAATTATAACGTGGGAAAGATTGAGGAAGCTGTAAAATATGGACGCAGCATTAAATCAGTAAGAAGAAAGCTTGGCATAGGACAAGGCAAGATGTATGCACTGAAAGATAAGCATGGTAATATCAGCAATTTCGATGACATAGTAAAAGCAACGGAAGAATTCTATACTGACCTGTACAGTGCCCAAAACAGCCAAGCTACTTTCATTCAAAATACAGTAAACTCTCGGTGATACGAATCTCGCGGGGTCGCGTGAAATATTCGTATCACCCGAAATTCGTATCATCAAAACCTACACAATATCACGAAAAATGAATTTATTTTTACCAGAAAAGATTTCTAATAGTGGAACCCCATTGAATACCTTCTTCGCTGCTGCGTTTTCTCGGCTGCCACGTCGCGTTTTCGCGGTCCCGACCTAAATTCCATTGACTTCCATGTAAAGTCGAAACTCGATAATTCGAACTCGAAGGGGCCCAAAAATTTGTTTGAATTAAAAGGACTTATTTTTGAAGTATTCGTGTACCATAGCACGACGTACGAACGGTGCGACTCGCGAAATATCGCGGCGCGCAAGCACATATCGAGCGTGGGCCACGAAACTGACCATGTCGGGAGCGCTTCCCGATAACGGCAGAAAACGAAACCTCAGGGAGCGGTCGGCGCAAGCACGGCGAGAAAGGGAGATTGTGGTTGTGATGAGGAAGAGGTGACATGGCGACGGGCGCGCGCGGGGACCGTCGTAGGTGAGGGAGGAGGGCGGCAGGGAAGCGGATTTGGCCTCGGCAACTCTGTCGCTTCGGTGGCTCCCCTCGCCCTCCCTCTCAACTCCCTCGTAGCTCCTTCGACACTCTCCGTGCGCGTCCGCCGCTCCCGCCGGCGGCCCTACATTTGCTAGTAGGTACAGCGTTTGACCGCTGGCGCCACGCTGCGCCGCTCGCACGTACCGCGTTTCAGCCGGCCCGGCGCCAGCTTAGCCCGCTCCCTGAAGTTTCGTTTTCTGCCGTTGAAGCGAACGTTGGCCGGACTGGGCCTCCCGGTTGCTTCCCTCTGCGCCGCAGCGTTGGCTGAGACGTCGGCAAGTACACGCGTGTTCCGGCGCCACACAGCCATGAGAGTGACGCCGCTGTTCTTTTTTTTTTTTTTTTTTTTTCTCCGCGCGGCGTTGAGGGGTCTAGCGTAAGCTTTTGCGGTGTCGGAGCAATGCCGGTCGGAGGCGCCGCCACGTGATTAGCACGCTGCTTTCGCGTGCGAATTACCGGGCGTTCTCCGTGATATTTCGCCAATGTTCCTGCATCTTACGTTGCCTTTGAATGTGGCGGTCACGTAAATTTAGCGGTGCAGTCAGCTTGTACAGTGCAACAAGCGACCGGCACGTTGCAGATACGACGCACGCACGCGGGTGCCGTATCTTGAAAGCGATCTGCGACGTGCGCAAAGTGCGCGCCCGCGCACGCCGCAACGACTCCGTCCGCGGGGACCTTATCGTCAACATGATCTGCGATGTTGACAAAGTGCGCCTAGTGCCAGTAGCTTCGTATGCGCTGTGCCTTCGATATTTAGTCGCGTTGAAACGAGAGACAGCGCAAAGGTCAATTCGCTCGCTGCTGCTGCGTTTCCTCGCACCAGCGTTTCGATAGCGAGCGTCCGCGGTCATCGAGCGAGATGTGTTAATGTTTACCTATGCGCGCGTGACATCGTGCTTGTTAATTTAGTTACTAAGCGAATGTTTAAAAGTTTATACGGCCGGTGCAACTACTATCCTTACTTCGTACAGTACTGATTTGCTATCGCAATCGTCGTATCAGCTTTCGGGGAAACTGCGGCTTTTTCTTTTTTTTTTTTCTTTTTTTTTTTGGCGGTCCCTTGAAAAACGTATCAACGGGACGTTTTCTTCTTGCCCAAATTGTCAACGATCGCCTTCTGAAAGGCGCATAAGTGCGCGCACGTGATCTCGCGAATGTTTTCGCACGCCACTGAACGTCTGAGCGCGTCGAGTGCAGGGAGCGTTTTGGCCGTCGGGGCTGCGCCGCGGTCGTCGTTGCAGCAGCGGACCTTGTCTAGTTTCACGCTAAGCATCGGCTAGGCTGTGATGTGGTCCGGTCCGCTCGGCGTGGGGACAATGAGAGATTGCGCAGCCGCGTGACGTACTCAGTTGCTTGGCGAATATGGATCCCGCTCAGCTGTGCCGGTCGCCCCGCTGGCTCGGCCGCCACTGCTGTTGCTCACGCGTTCGTATGATCCGCAGCGGCGCGGCAACACGTTCGGAACAGCCGATTTTTTTCGTATTGTGAGCACTGTATTTCGGCCGGGGAATGTTACGAATTCGTATCACACCGAAATTCCTACCAGCCGGGATCGTATCACCGGGGTTTTACTGTAGTGATGAACCGGATACAGAGGCTCCTTCTATAACTAGCGATGAAGTTAGAAGGGCCGTGAAAGACATGTCCAGGGGAAAAGCTGTTGGAGAAGATGGAATAACAGTAGATTTAATCAAAGATGGAGGAGATATCATAATTGAAAAGCTTGCGGCCCTTTATACAAAATGCCTCACAACTTCAAGTGTACCAGAGAGCTGGAAGAACGCCAACATTATACTAATCCATAAGAAGGGAGACGTTAAAGAACTGAAGAATTATAGACCCATTAGCTTGCTTTCAGTATTGTATAAAATATTCACCAAGATAACTTCCAATAGAATCAGGGAAATATTTGACTTCAGCCAACCAAGAGAACAGGCTGGCTTCAGGAAGGGATATTCTACGATGGATCATATCCATGTCATCAATCAGGTAATCGAGAAATCTGCGGAGTACAATCAACCTCTGTATATGGCCTTCATAGATTATGAAAAGGCATTTGATTCAGTAGAGATACCAGCAGTCATAGAGGCATTGCGTAATCAAGGAGTACAGGAGGCATACGTGAATATCCTAGCAAACATCTACAAGGATTCCGCAGCTACCTTGGTTCTCCGCAAGAAAAGTAGAAAGTTACCTATCAAGAAAGGGGTCAGGCAAGGAGACACAATCTCTCCAATGCTATTCACTGCATGCTTAGAAGAAGTATTCAAGCTCTTAGACTGGGAAGGCTTAGGAGTGAGGATCAACGATGAATATCTCAGTAACCTTCGGTTTGCAGATGACATTGTCCTATTCAGCAACAATGGAGACGAATTACAACAAATGATCGAGGACCTTAATCGAGAAAGTGTAAGAATTGGGTTGAAGATGAATATGCAGAAGACAAAGATAATGTTCAATAGCCTGGCAAGGGAACAAGAATTCAGGATCGCCAGTCAGCCTCTAGAGTCTTTAAAGGAGTACGTTTATCTAGGTCAATTACTCACAGGGGACCCTGATCACGAGAAAGAAATTTACAGAAGAATAAAATTGGGTTGGCGTGCATACGGCCGGCATTACCAAGTCCTGACTGGGAGCTTACCACTGTCGTTGAAAAGAAAAGTGTACAATCATTGCATTCTACCCGTGCTAACATATGGGGAAGAAACTTGGAGGTTAACAAAGAAGCTCGAGAACAAGTTAAGGACCGCACAAAGAGCGATGGAATGAAAAATCTTAGGACTAACGTTAAGAGACAGGAAGAGAGCGGTGTGGATCAGAGAACAAACGGGGATAGCCGATATTCTAGTTGACATTAAGCGGAAGAAATGGAGCTGGGCAGGCCATGTAATGCGTAGGATGGATAACCGGTGGACCATTAGGGCTACAGAATGGATACCAAGAGAAGGGAAGCGCAGTCGAGGTCGACAGAAAACCAGATGGGATGATGAAGTTAGGAAATTTGCAGGCACAAGTTGGAATACGCTAGCGCAAGACAGGGGTAATTGGAGATCGCAGGGAGAGGCCTTCGTCCTGCAGTGGACATAAAATATAGGCTGATGATGATGATGATGATGAAACTTGGACATGCAGCAGCACCAGCAATGCGCAGAGCTGTTGTCGACGCCGTCGGCGTTTTGCCCCCGTTCGCACCGAACGCGCGCATCGTTGGTGACTGTTTCCAGTGCCTCTGGGAGCGGCTTGGAGGTTTTTGACGAGATCAGAACGAGACACTCGTCGAGCAGTGTCCGAAGTCTTTACTACCTTCTCGTCTCGCAACGTTTTTACATAAATATGCATTTGTTGCCGCAGCTTAACATTGCCTCCCCTCCCTCGTGTCCCCCCACGGCCTTTCGCGCGATGGAAGAAGTCGCGTTTGCTCTATATATATAAAGGAGGAAAGAGGCACTTAATTCTGCAACCCTTCAGGGAGCACAGCGCAGAACGCGCGTTTGTTCTCCGCTGTGCGTTCGCTCCCCGTGATAGCGCACGTCCCTCACGCACTTTCACTCGCACATAAAGCATAGGGCGCGCGGCGAGGATTTCATCGCCATTTGACGTCGTACGGAACCTCATGGCGACGGCAGAAATCCGCTTTGAGTGTCCATATAATTGCTAGCGCAATAAAATAATAATTTCCATCTTCAAAACTATCTTAACGCTATTAACTCCTGGTGTGATCAATGGCTGATGATCCTTAACTAAAGCAAGGTAGTTTCGGTCAGTCGTAAGCACTCCATATCCAGCTTCCCTTATTCTATAATTACAATACAGTGAACTCCTTCCCTCTCTTGGAAGAAGCACATAACAATCAGTTGTGCTAAGGCATCTAAAACACTTGACTATTTGTGTCGTAACTTGCATCATTCTAACACTAAAGTACATATAATAGCCTATATAACGTTCGTTCGTCAGCAACTAGAATTCACCTCAGCAGTCTGGTCTCCTTATCAGAAGTACCTCGTTAACAAGATAGAATCGATCCAAAATAGGGCCGCCCAATTTATATCATCTAACTATGACCGCCAGTTCAGTGTTACTAAATCTAAACAAAAACTTGACCTCCAGCCATTGGATAGCCATCGCTCCGTCTCACTTTTATGTCTACTGCATAAATACATTCATATCCCTACCGTCCCATCACTTACCAATTCACCCTCCTACATGCACATCGCGACGTCTACATAATAACCTGAGCATCACACATATTTTTGGAAGGACTCAAGCTTCCAATCTCAATTCTCTATATATATACATAAAATTCGGACTCAATCTGCACTACCACACGCCATTGCACTTTGGAATGATGTTCCTGAAGCCATCGCCGCGATCACTGACCATAACCATTTTCGTGAACTAAGCAGATATTGTATAATCATTCCACTTTTCTTGTATTGCATATTGCATAGGTCTGTATAATGCATTGATGACACTCCTGTGCTTTGTTTAAACTCTGTTTATTGCTCTGTGCCCCCCTCAATCAATGCTTCTTTGGAAGCCCTGTGATGTATTGCAAATAAATAAATAAATAAATATTAGCGCTAAGTAGCCACAGTGCTTGAGCTCCGTAGTACAGTTTGATGTCACTGATGTTAGGTTCAGTATGCTTAGAACAAGTCAGTCTTTTAACCACTACCTGGGCCCAAGCTGTCAAAATCCACGATGTATGGTAACTTGAAGGCCCTTTTGTGTTTCTCCTTTTTTCTGGCCTCTCACAGTAAGAGCAGTGTTTTCAGTATCGTGGAACAGTAATTTACTCATACAGAAATAACTTTTCTCTTCAGTGTCCCCCTTTAAGAGAAACCATCCATTTCAACTTTGACAGCCGGAAACGTAAACCTCATAACCCACAAGGATGGATCACTTTTTATACGAGTGGCAATCCGACCAAGACAGGGTCATAAACACGCTACCATTATTTCTCAGTGGTGTAGTACGAAATGGGCACGACTTGTACTTCTTAGAGCATGTTTGCGAACCTTGGTGCATGTGGAAAGACGGCTTCCTGTGTACAATCTAAAGAAATAATGTTCGACGATGCCACCAGGCACTGTTTTACCATTCTAGGTCTCAATCCCCGCTTGACTTCTTTCTCGGAACCTCGATTTGCGGAACCAGAGTTGCCATTAAGATCATCCCTGGCACTCATAATTCACCGTCTCCCAAGCGATTTGCAATGACATACCCAAATAAAAGGGCCCAAAACTCTCACAGAGCTACTAGAGCTGCTACAAGCCTTCCCTCGCTGGTCTGAGAGAAGCACCAAGATGCGGTCAGACCTTCAGTGATCACATTTTCAATCCAGCAACTCGGACATAACGTCGCCCCGACTAACAGACAGCGCTACGCTTGGTGCGACCAAGTTGGAGCCCGGTGATGCCTTACCAGTCATCAATCAACATTACCGAACCAGACAAAGAAACAAACAGGGAGGCTTTCTCCCTCTAACAGGAAGAGAGACCATTTTACTGCACACCGAACTTGAATTGAACAGACAGGCCCTGGCAGCTTTTGTCAACAGTGGAACATCAATATCAATCAAAGTACTTTATTTTCACCAAAACAAAAAATTCACAGGGAAAAAAGCTGCCTAATCACAGCTTGACAGAGCTCCAGCCACCCATCGGCGGTGAAAACAGAGTGCAGCGCTCTTAATCTTTAGCACAACAAATTATAAGAAAAATAAGCAAAAATAGAAATATGATCTCACCAACTGTTCCACACTCGCAGACTTATACCACAGCGCTGCTGGTGTACAAGTAATATGACAATTTCGACACATGTATTTCTTGGGAAAATGTATTGTGCACAGTGGAGCGCAGAAATGCACTTTCAGAACAACATAAGAATAAAAAACAAAATAAAATACAAAGCACGACGAAACACAAAGGAATCATATACTATGATATCTATTGACCCTTTTCGCGGCGATCCCACGGTTGATCACGTGGTCTACTGCTTGCCTCTGTTGCCTCCGTGTTTGTTTGCAATGGACACTGTTGCAGCTCAGGAAAGCTCCATTTCAATACATATTGTAGACGGCGACTGGGTGGACGACTTTGGCCACAGCGTCAGAGGACATGCAAAAGCGCTTTTGGAGCTTGGCAAAAAAGTGCGAGCAGCGTATATGGTACTCGTTCTAAATGCGAGGCTAAAGATGTATTCCAAGCTACCCAAACATTGAATCAGGATCAGTGTGCCTTGCTATTCATTCTTTATCTGGCAACTACTTTGAAGCAGCGGCTTGTCACGTTTCTGACTGAGTGAAGTTCACCGGTGCGGTCACTCTCTGATAATTTCTGCCTAATCGCTCGCGGAAGTGCTCAGTTGCAACAAATTTGTTCTTGCTGCATACAAGGCTTGGAACGTAGCTGTCTAACTTGTAACAAAGACGTATTATCACTTACTCCTGTGAACCACCATGAAAAATTCAGCTTCGACCATCCGCGTACGCTCGGCGTAATTGCTGTCACCCATGCTTTGGTGCATTTATTCAAGTGTGCGCCTATTTACTTATTCTTAAAAGGTTGGCGATAGAGTGGAAGTTTGTGCGCGAGTTGGGGTAGATGTATGTAGATAACGTGCACGAAACATACTATGCCAGGAAGCGGCACTACTCCCTTTATCATCGTTTCATGAGCGGTACTCGCTCTTGCCGACATTCCGGGGTTCAAGTCTTTTCTTTGGAGGTTAGCAATAAAACGCTGGCATATGAGTTATATTTTTTTATTTACGAGCAAGGTCGTCTCGCAAACGGCCGCCAACATAGGCTGTCTGTATATAGCAACAGTCCATGAAATTGGTCACGCGGGTTCATTCTATTACTTAATATGCCAGTCACTATTTTTGCAGCTAACAACTGCAGACGTCTTTAATCCACCGCTGCATATTTTGCAGCATAAATGGAGTGCGTGAGCGAAAACCCAGTTGCATTTCCCGAGTCCCCCACCAAGGCGTGCCTCATAATCAGATGCTGGTTTTGGCACGGAACAACCCAATACTTTTTTTTTCGACAGATGATCGCACAGAAACTGGGCAGAATGCGTTCGTATTTCGCTGAGGCAATGTGCGGCCGAAAGCACCCTCTCGTTTCTCGAGGAAAAATTGCTCCGCGAAAAGGGTCAATACTAAGAGAAGCCAGGCACGGCTCAGACGACACTTTATTGCAGAGGTGCATGCTATCTCCCAGCACATGTGCAGCAAGCACGCAAATATGCCACACGAATAACTTATCGCATGACTGATGACGTCGCAACACAACCTTCACGCACAATTATAGAAATTATCTTAAATTAAGCATCATCAACACCTCCTGAGGTTACACCCGGTTTGAGTGATCATGAAGTCTTACATTGTTCTATTAGCCTGTCAAATCTACCGTCTCATAACAGTCTTAAAACTATTCGTGACTATAAAAATAGTAACCTCACCGCTATCAACGAACTTGCTCTTTTTCTTGATAATTTTCTACCTGATGTCACCGAGCGCTCACTTGATGCTAACTAGAATATATTAAAAGAAGAAATTCACGATCTTGTCAACCAGTTTATTCCGACGAGACGCATTTTTTCGAACAATGCTTCGTGGTATACTAAAACGCCTATTTAACAGAAAAAAATGTTTTTCGCACAGCTAAGCACATGCAAAGCCAGGCTAAATCGTCTGCTTACAAAGAAGCTGCCTAGGCATCTGCGGTAAAAAATACTAAATTTTCATTTTTCAATACTATCCTCCTGAACATTCCTATAAATAATCCAAAAAACTTGTGGAATATAAAAAGGCCTAGTGAATCGAAAATTATACCACTTAGTTCCAGCAAACCTGTACCTCGGTAGCACTGTGCTACGATTCTAAATAATGTGTTTATAAAAGCTTTCAAACCTACAAGACATGATCACGAACTTCCAAAGCGCAGCAATTTTGTGGATCCCATAACTTTTAACTCTACTGGCACAAAAAAAAAAATATATTGCCCGAAAGGCGAAGCATCAATTGCGATAGCAGAGAGCTATTCGTAGTAGGGATAGTAGTTTTATCGGCTGCATAAAGTTGGACACATTCACTTACTAACTGAATGAACAAGCGTGGTGTCAGCGCGCTTGTTAAACATGAATAGATCACACTCGATGACCGCAGACAAGCACTGTCAAAACGCTGGCAGCAAGCGCAGCCACCGCAGCAAGCGAAGGTGCGTGCGGTCTATCGCTTCAACGGAAACTGAGCGGCCGAATGCACAGTGCATACAAAGGTCAGAGCCGTGTGGAGATCGCTTGCAAGCTACCGTGCCCCCAACAACACCGGCAGCCCGTACCGGCGCAGAAATAATAAAGAACCAAGCGGAAAGCGCAAAGTACATGAACGCATTTGTTGGGAGAGTAGAAGCTGCATCCCCCCCCCTCCCTTCCGCGCTGCCTACCCGCTTTGCTCCTTTCGCGTGGGAGATTGCGTCGCCAGTTTCCCTTGTGCCCGGTCGCAAGATACGCATTTGGTGCCACGGCAAAGCGTCGCCCTCCCTCCCTCCCATACCACCACGGCGTTTCGCGCCACGGAAGTCGCGTTTGCTTTCCGCCATGTGTTCGCTCTCCGTGACAGCGCGCGTGGGAGACAGCATGCGTCCCACGCGCACTTTAGCTCGCACATACGGCGCGCGGCAACGATTTTATTCCCTTGGACTTTATACGGAACCTCACGCCAACGGCAGAAATCTGCTTGAAGTGTCCATATAATTGCTATCGCAATAAAAATAATAGACAGTCTCCAGCTTACGTCTTCTTGCGGGGTAGACAACATCACCATGAAATTTCTAAAGAAAACTAGTGAGTATTCCTCCATCATCTTAGAGAGCATTTTTTCACAGTTGTACCTGTCTTCATCCTTGTCTCATGACTGGAAAACAGCAAAAATTATTCTGATTCACAAATCTGGTGAAACTCACAAACCTAAAACTACAGGCCCATATCTATTACCTCAGTACCGTGCAAAATAATGGAGCACATTACATTTTCTAACCTTGTCAACTTTCTTGAAGAAAAAATTTTTTTCTCTAATAGTCAATATGGCTTTCGCAAGTTCTTTTCTTGTGAGACTCGGCTGGCATCTTTTACTAATGACTTACATGTATATCTTGATAGCGGTTTTTTGGCTGACTGCAAATTTTTTCATTTTTCTAAAGCTTTTGCCAGGGCTAAACATGTATCGCTCCTACACAAACTAAGCGTACGAAACATTGACCCAGGAGTACTTAGCTGGATCCAATCGTTCCTTTCGTCTCATTTTCAATTTGTTGTAACTAATGACTCCCCATCTAACACGGCTCCAGTTGAATCCGGTGTTCCACAGGGGTCTGTCCTTGGTCCACTTTTATTTTTTAATATATGTTAACGATTTACCTGATAACATTTCCTCACAAATTTGTTTATTTGCTGACGATTATGTTATATATCGAAAAATAGCTGATACTTCTGATATGACAACCCTTCAATCTGATTTAAATACCATACATAATTGGTGCCTCACTTGGTACATGGAGCTCAACACTAATTTATTTATTTATAAATACACCACAGGTTCCAATCAGAACATTGAGTGATGGAGGAGGAAGTACAACAAAAATACATAAAACATAAACAGGAACAAGGGAACGTTATTAATGACTACAAAAATTGTATACAATACTGAGCACGACTTACAAGAAGTGAGAGTGCAAATTCTCACGGAATGTTTCACAGCTAGTGATGGAAACAAAGCTGTCAGGAAGATCATTCCAGAGTGCTATGGCTTGTGACAACGCTGAGGAATTAAAAGGTTTGGTTCTACCAAATATTCGCGTGAGGCTGAGGTGATTATGAGGACACCTAGAAGTACATAGTGGGGTTACAAGGGGCAATTTGTGTTGCATTGTGCCGCGAATGTATTTGTGTATCAGACATAAGAGAGCAATTTTTCTACGGGTACAGTACATTTTTCTACGGGTACAGTACATTTTCTACGGGTGCTTGAAGGGAATTGACAACTTTAGTTCGAGTGACACTGGAATGCCGGTCATAGTTGGATGAGACGAATCTGGCGGCTCTGTTTTGTACTGCTTGTAACATTGAAATTAAGTAATCTTGATGAGGTGACCAGATTGACGAGGCAAATTCAAACTGCGGATGAACGAAGGTTACGTAAGCTAATTTGCGTGTGCTAGCAGGTGCGTGACTTAGGTTGCGACATAAATAACCAAATGTTTGGGATGCCTTTGCGCATATGCTCATGATATGGGTTTTCCATGAAAGATTAGACGTGAGATTTAAGCCCAAGTACTTATATGACTGTACTTATAAATGCAAATCTATGCACATTTCTCTTCCTAACTCAACTTGCACTACCTACGCCCTCAACGACTACCCCCTTCAATCCATTATATCCTACCATTATCTTGGCGTTCATATTACTAACAATCTTTCTTGGAAGCAGCATGTACAATACGTAATATCTAAAGCTAACCACTCCTTAGGATACTTGAAGTGAAATTTTTCGCTTGCACCTATTGATTAAAATGACTGTTGTACACAAATTACGTCTGCCCCCAGTTGGAATATGCCTCATCTGTCGCACTGCTAGTGTTACATTAATGAAGAGTACCCTTCAATTCCCGTTATTATCTCATCGCAGAAAGGAATCATGCATTTCCCTTTTTCATAAAGTCTACTACCACAACGCATCACTTTGCTCCCTTTGGATCCACCCAGCACCTTATTATTCAGCTCGTCGTGATCACGTACATAAAGTAAACATTCCTCGTCATAATACCGCCGCGTACTCACAATCGTTCCTTCCTAGGTCTTGGATCGACTGGAATAATATTGTCACGTAGTAGTGACGCTGAAGAAAACAGTCGTAAAACTGTGTACGACGAAACTGGTTGTTTATTGGGCGAACCTGTGCCCACAAAATCAAGGTACACTCAAAGCACAACGATAGCGGCGAACACAGTCGGCGATCGTCGAAAATCTCATCAGCGGCGAAACGCGTCGGCTTTTATACCTGAGTCATCGAAGGTTCTAGATTAATCCCTGATGCCCGCGTGTCTTCCAGAAAGTTCTAGACAATTCGCCTCAGTCATGCAATCAGATAACAGAAGCGTCGGTGAAAACAGGCAATGGAAAGAAGCATCGATAACATTCTAGAAACTTTCGATACAGGCGCGTCCTGCGCCGAGCGATAACGTTTAACATTTGTTAGCCGGTGGAAAGCGGCCACCGGTGAAAGATGAACATGTATACGTGTCAACACCCTCCCCTTAAAAAGCATCGTCCCGATGCTTTTTAACCTGCATCATTAGTAAGCATCAGGGAGCCCACGTGTTTTAAGTACGCACTAATTAACGTAAGGTAATGTATGGTACCAAATGGTATAATTACATACTTATTCGTGGACATTGCCTGTTTGGTAAAGTGTACTCTTTGTGTACTTAACTACAGTTAAACCTGCTTATAATGAACCTCCATATAACGAATTCCTGGATATAACGAAGTTTTTCGATTCCCCGCCGTTGCACATGTATTTGAGACCTCTACGTAACGAAGTGGCAGCGAGAGACCCCAACGAATTTTCCCCGCCGACAACCTAGAGATTTCACCCCAAATTTTGTCATTTTTGCGCGACCAGGAACCAGAAGCACCTTCTCCGCCGTGACGGAATGCGAAGTGACGGCGGCGCGCATGGCACGCTCGAATTCACGGCGACTGCGAGCATACGTGTGCGTGCGTGCGAGCGTGCTCGAGGCAGGCCCGCATCCCCCGACCCGGCGATCTTACCGCCACGGGCATGACCTTTCCCCCTCCCTTCCATCAAACCTGATCCCGCCGCTTGCTGCAGCTGACCTAGCCCGCCAAGCCGGAACTCTCCTTTTCCAGTTGATGTTGCCGAAGAAAAAAAAATGTGGGGTGCGCGCGTGATGTAGCGCTACGTCACGTTGGCAAAAACGACTCCCTCTATAGTCGAGTGCACCAGCGCAGCCAACGTAACCGGTGGCTTCCGACACACCCCGACGGGCCCGGCGCCGAATTGGCTCTTGACCCATTCGCACGTTGGTTGCGCCGACTGCGCCGACCCACAATGCCATTTCGTGCGAAGAAATAAAGGCGCCCACGCCGCTTCGCCGACAGTCGCAGACAGCCGTTCAAAGTTGCGCACGGGCTTGGGGTCGTTCTGCGCATGCTCTGAAGATAACGGCCGACAGCGCGCGCGTCGGAGTATAGAGGAGATGGCGTTTTGGCTGGCGCAGCGCAAACGGCGTAGCGTGACTGGCCACAAACGACGCTGGCCCACGCGCCGATAACGTCGGACCTTATACGAGGCTACAACACCATCGGTAAGCGGTAAGAATCGAGTAAATACGGTAAGCGTTTTTTTTTTTTCAAATTTTTGTGTCGAAGCTGCATATAATGAAATCCTCTTTATAACGAAGTTTTTCGGGAATTTGTCAATTTCGTTATATCCAGGTTTAACTGTACTATAGTCCACAAAAGTCACAGTTTCTAAGGTGAAGCATTGATTGCAACAGCAAATTAGTGGACAGCTATACAAAGTTAGGATAGTTTTATCAGCCATATAAACTTGTAAACATAGGCATAACTAAATTAACAAGCAAGGTGTCACGCAAGCACAAGCACACATGAACGCATCTCACTCGATGACCGCGGAAACTGGCTGTCAAAACGCTGGAGTGAGTAGCGCAGCAGCGAGCAAATTGATCTTCGTGCTGCCGCTCGCATCTGTATCGTGTTCGAAGTAACGGACCGAGGCTGACCAAGAAATGACCGCCTGGTCGTTTATTCATATCGCGTATGTCTCTGCGTAGGCAGCGAGGGAAAGGGAGAGCCAAATGGCAAACACTATCGGCGCACATGCGCAATTGCCCATTCTGATCGGACTGCACCACGAAAACGCAGTGCAGGTCGGATTCTGTCCCCGCTGCAGATGGCTTTCAAGATGCAGCGGCCCGGGCGGCGTAGAATCCCCCTGCCTCGGAACATTGCGCATGAGTGGAAGACGGCGCATCCCGCTTCCCTCCCTTGCGTGATGCAATCCCCGACTCACCTTAGCACGCTTTCGCTCGCACATACAGAGCATGGCGGGCGGCGATAACTTTATCGCCCTTGGACTTTATACGGAACCTCACGGTGACGGCAGAAATGCCCCTGGAGAGTCCATATAATTGGCAATAAAAAAGCACTACACCCTATCCAGAGAAAAGAAGATGCAGCTAAAATATTAGCTTCAAAAGACATTAAGCGCCAGGTATCATTCGCCCATCTGCATCGTCATTTGCATTGCCAATCGCCATCGCTTCAAAGAGACAACAGCGATTAACAGCCAGATGCAGCTGATCCCATTCCCAATGCCTCGAATAGACAGCATCATTGATGAAACAGGTAGATGTACCCAGTTTTCGTGGGTAGTTCAGTGCAAAAGCTTCTGACAAATGCCGCTGCAAAAAGAAACCAAGCAATAAGGCACCCTTGTTTGACATTTACGAGTACAACTGTATCCCGTTTGGTTAGAAGAACTCGCCCAGCTGGGGGTTTCAGATGATGATGAACACTGTTCTGAACCCTTCTGTATACAGACGACATCATTGTATATTCTAACAAAGAGCAGCAACATGAAGAACACATTGCGCATTTTTCTTACCACCTTACCCGAAGCAATGCGAAAGGTAAATTTAAAAAAGTGTGAGTTTTTCAAAAGCAGAGTGCCTTTTTTAGGTCGAGTATTGAATGGTGCCATCAAGCATACCAAAGATAGTTGATGGCGTGCATCGCTAAGCTTGTGCAGCCATGTGATGCCGACTCACTTGGCGTGTTTTTGGGACTATACTCGCGGACAACTTTCTGTGGCAATGAAGGGAAAGCTACGGAGGCAAAGCGTGCACAAGTGAAAGCGCTTCTGAAAATAGTCCCACGTTTTAATCCATGTTGGTTTAGGCTGGGGAAGAGAAAACATAAACAGCTTATTAGCAACAGTTGAATAAGACAGAACACACCACTGAGTGTAAAAGTTTACCTATTTTGCCAGGGGCGTAGCCAGAAATTTTTTTCGCGGGGGGGGGGGGGAGTTCACCGGCCCAACAGCAAGCGTCTGCTTACCTCTACATGGCGTGATCGACAATAAATATCGGTTGTTTACGGAGACTCTATACATGTCTATCAAAGACATGGGACCCCCCGCCCCGCCCTCGCGTGTGCTTGTGAAGAAATTAAGTCAAAAGTAAAGTAAGCTCAGTAAAATACAGTACGTACGACAGGTACACCGGGCGTTTGGAGCTACGGTCTCTCATCGCGCCACTGAATGGACCAGTCTTCAAAAACTCATCCTTGAGATTAACAATTATCTCCGTTAAGCACAGATGACGTCATCCTCGTCGGGGTGAAGTGCGTTTCACAAGTCAAGGATGGCTATACGCGTGAAAATGCACGTGTGACCAGGCTATACCTCCTCCCATAGCAATAGCTTTTCGCTGCGTCTTTGCGCTGGATAACTTAAATACGCGCAAAAATGCGTAATGCTTTTCTTTTTTCGAAGCTTTCGTCACCCTGCTAGCTCATACGAGAGAGTTGCATTTCCTGCGGCAAGTGCATGGGCCATTGTGTTTTCCTCTGTGTGCGAGTGTGCAGCCGTCATTTGCCTTTACGTCAACAGATTCATAATTGTACAGAATATTTCACCGCACAGCATATATATGGCATGTGCATACGCATTTTAAGTAGTGCGTGCAACTCATTTCTGCTTCACTTACGCCAGTGCAAGCAGGAAGCGGCCTTGTACCTCACAGAATCTCGACTGATTGGTGACTAGTGATGCAGGAATGAACTCCGGTCTTGTTCAGTGCATCGTGCACATAATCAATTTCTCAGGACGCGTGAACTCCGACGAGAACTGTCAGCGCCTGAAACAAGAGTTTACTTACGCTGTACTGCGCACAGCAGTAATCCATGCTTGTGGGCTGTCTGTTTCGTGCATTCTGTTGCGAGTCGGAGGATTTTCACTGCTGGCATCAACCACTTCGTGTGTACATTGCTGGTTTGGATTCCACAACACAATAGCAACTACCAGCCTTCCGTAGGGGCGCAATCGCAAACAAGAGACGTTTCACGCACAGATCAAGGCTACGTTCACACTTGGGAAGCGGCAAGCGGGCTAAAAGGCCAAAGCGGCTGGAAAGGCCAAAGCGGCCGGAAAATCTTTTCCGCGCATGTCCAAGTTGTTCACATTTTCTTTGCTACCACCGCGGCCGCCGCTGCCGCTTTCGTGCACATCCATCTAGTCTGCGTACATTTGTCGGCGTGGTGGCGCTCATTATCGCATTGCTTCGAGCGGTATGTTCATTCATGGACCCACCCGTCATCAAAAGTGATCATTTTGCGCAACTTTGCGTGTCATCTGCGACCTTCGGTAAATTCCTCGTTGGCGTTCCGTAATTCTCCTCACACGGGCGCGGCAGCGCTGAGTCACAGGTTGGTGCCTAGGCATGATTATATTTCTTTAATAGCTTTTATTTTCAAGTTATAATAGCATTTCATTATTTCGTATTATTGTTAGCGCCTCCAGGACACCAAAGCGGCAACGGGAACACCACAGCTAAAACCCAGGCTGGCCCTTAATTCTGTTGGGGCTCGCCGAAGCCTGCGCGTCCCACGTGAGACCTACGCTCCCAATCTATCGTCGCGACGAGAAAAGCACCCCGCCACTTCTGCAACATACCGTACACGTGCAAGGAGAATTATGGAGCGCCAACGAGGAATCTGCCTAACTATTGTCCGACATGGAAGTGGAAGAAGAAATGGCTTTTATACTTCTACCTACTTGTTTTCTATAAATGGACAATGAATAAACGGAAGACGCGGAACCTCGGAAACGGTGGTGGTGGGTTCGCCTGGCTTTGCTAAAGTGTTAGAAGTTGGGTCATGCCAAGGCTTCGTTGCCGCACCTCCGGTCGCGCGACGTTGAATACTATCGCGAGTATTGCTGACAGTACGTTTTAGTACCACTCTTATCGTAGAGCAAGGGGTATGGTTCCTGATCGCGTCGATCAGCATTGCAGCCTACACTTTTGGTGCCATGTTCAATTTTACGACCAGATGTTTACATGCTAGTGTAGCTACTGCTCGAGTACAACGACTTTCCACCGCGTTTCCACTTCGCCATGGCGAAAAAAATCGGTCCGAGACCGATTTGGCTCGCCGCCTGTTTTTCTGCCTGTCTTGCCGCCTAGGCGGGCGGACGTTTGCAAGATTTTGCCGCTTCTGCCAGCTTCGAGACTAAGTGTGATCGTAGCCTAAGATCCTGCGCGAGCGCGGCCTAGCCGGCACCTGAAGGGAAGCGGCGGAAATGTATACCGGAAATTTCCACCACCTGGGGTCTTTAACGTGCACCTAAATCTAAGTAAACGGGCCTCGAGCATTTTCGCCTTCATCTAAAATTCGGCTGCCGCATTTGTTCTTCAGAATTTGGCTGCCACATTCTCGCCCAAAACCACAGAGAGCGTCAAAGCCTTGACAAACGCTGTGACAGTTTTTTTCCATATGCAGAAATGATTCACTGTAAATTACCAACCCAAACGGAAGCACCCAGGAATGAAATTGTGATATAGTAGCACCGGTTCCTTGAATTATGTCAGCGCGAAGCAACGAGAACAAAGGGTGGGTAGGGGGGGGGGGGGTGTTATGCAAAAACATTTCAGAGGGGGGGTTTGAACCCCCCTGGCTACGCCCCTGTATTTTGCGGCTTTTCCTCTCCGTGTCTGGGCAAAAGCGTCTGTTCCGAGCAACCAAAATCACTGTCAAATACTGCCGGACTACTTGGCACCCATAGCTTTCCATTCATTGCCACAGAAAGTTGTCCGCGAGTATAGCCAGCCATTCCAGAGCGTTTATGATGGCGAGTGTTTATTCGAGACTACGCTATGAAGTACCTAACAACGTACCATTCAGCTGGACAGAAGAATGCATGTACGCAGCGCAGTTAATTTCTTCTGACCCTGTGCTTTGCCTCCTGGATTTTGATGGAGCGGAAGCAGTTCTGTATCAGCGAGAGCCCCCCCGTCAACAGCTTCGTGTGGTGGCTTATTACACTTTTGGCAAAGCAGAAGTGAACTGCACAACTGAGAAAGGAGCTTTCGCTGTCATCCTAAAGGCAGTTTCGTACTTTCGCTCTTACATAGAAGGGAAAAAAAATCTAACTTTACACTGATCATTAAGCAATCACGTGAAAGTTGGCAGAACACAGAGGAAAAATCGCACGCAGGGTGAACAAGCTTCACGACTTTGAGGTCGGCCATCACCTGGGGGCTTCAATGAAAGATGCGGATGCTATGTCAAGGTTGGCTGTCACGCCTGTTGCACTTCACAAAGCAGCACCAAACACCGCTAAGATTTGGGAAGGAACAGTAGAGGAGAAAGTTGTACTGCCTCGGACCTTGGTATCGAAAACCTTGGACCTCTACCATAACAGCCCTCATTCAGATGGACATGACAAGTTCAGGAGAACCTATATGAAGCTATATGAGGCATCGATTCTAGGAATGCAAGAGGAGAGATGTTGGTAGAATTCGCGGAAAGGAATAGGCTCCGAATAATGAACACCTTCTTCAGGAAGCGCAGCAACA
Organism: Dermacentor silvarum; assembly: GCF_013339745.2. Lineage (NCBI taxonomy): Eukaryota > Metazoa > Arthropoda > Arachnida > Ixodida > Ixodidae > Dermacentor > Dermacentor silvarum. The sequence goes on along the minus strand of NC_051164.1, from coordinate 4,861,011 downwards.
GGAAGTGGACCTGGAAAAGCCCTAATGGAGAAACAAGGAATGAAATAGATTTCATACTCTCTGCCGATCCAAGCATAGTGCAGGATATAGAAGTGTTAGGTAGGGTAAAGTGCAGTGACCATAGGTTAGTGAGGTCTAGGATTTCTCCCAATTTGAAGAAAGAAAGAGTGAAATTAGTCAAGAGGACACAGGCCAACCTAGAGGCAGTAAGGGTAAAAGCAGACCAATTCAGGCTGGTTCTCGCAAACAAATGTGCAGCTTTAGAAAAGGAAGATAACGACAACATAGAGGTAATGAATGAAACCGTAACTAGGTTGATCACAGAAGCAGCAATTAAAGAGGGAGGTAAGGCACCAAGGCAACCTGTAGGTAAGCTCTCCTAAGAAACAAAGGACCTAATAAAAAACGACAAAACATCAACAAGAAGAAAGTAAGGGATATTCGAAATTGTAACGTGAGGAAGCCGTAAAATATGGACGCAGCATTAAATCAGTAAGAAGAATGCTTGGCATAGGACAAGGCAAGACGTATGCACTGAAAAAAAGGCATGGAAATATCATCAGCAATTTCGATGGCATAGTAAAAGCAGCGGAAGAATTCTATACTGATCTGTACAGTGCCCAGAGAAGCCGAGCTACTTTCATTCGAAATAGTGATGAACCGGATAGAGAGGCTCCTTCTATAACTAGCGATGAAGTTAGAAGGGCCTTGAAAGACATGACCAGGGGAAAAGCTGCTGGCGAAGATAGAATAACAGTAGATTTAATCAAAGATGGAGGAGATATCATGCTTGAAAATGTTGCGGCCCTTTATACACAATGCCTCACAACTTCAAGTGTACCAGAGAGCTGAAAGAACGCTAACATTATACTAATCCATAAGAAGGGAGACGTTAAAGAAATGAAAAATTATAGACCCATTAGTTTGCTTTCAGTATTGAATAAAATATTCACCAAGATAACTTCCAAAAGAATCAGGGCAACACTTGACTTCAGCCAAACAAGAGAACAGGCTGGCTTCAGGAAGGGATATTCTACGATGGATCATATCCATGTCATCAATCAGGTAATCGAGAAATCTACGGAGTACAATCAACCTCTCTAAATGGCTTTCATAGATTATGAAAAGGCATTTGAGTCAGTAGAAATATGAGCAGTCATAGAGGCATTACGTAATCAAGGAGGACAGGAGGCTTACGTGAATATCTTAGCAAACATCTACAAGGATTCTACAGCTACCTTGATTCTCCACAAGAAGAGCAGAAAGTCACCTACCAAGAAAGGGGTCAGGCAGAGAGACACAATCTCTCCACGGCATTCACTGCACGCTTAGAAGAAGTATTCAAGCTCTTAGACCGGGAAGGCTTAGGAGTGAGTATCAACGCCGATTATCTCAGCAACCTTCGGTTTGCAGATGACATTGCCCTATTGAGCAACAATGGAGAGGAATTACAACAAATGATTGAGGACCCTAATCGAGAAAGTGAAAGAATTGGGTTGAAGATGAATATGCAGAAGACAAAAATAATGTTCAATAGCCCGGCAAGAAAACAAGAATTCAGGATCGCCAGTCAGCCTCTAGAGTCTGTAAAGGAGTACGTTTATCTAGGTCAATTACTCACAGGGAACCCTGATCACGAGAAAGAAGTTTGTAGAAGAATAAAATTGGGTTGGAGTGCATACGGCAGGCATTGCCAAATCCTGACTGGGAGCTTACCACTGTCGCTGAAAAGAAAAGTGTACAATCATTGCATTCTACCGGTGCTAACATATGGGGCAGAAACTTGGAGGTTAACAAAGAAGCTCGAGATCAAGTTAAGGACCGCACAAAGAGCGATGGAACGAAAAATCTTAGGACTAACGTTAAGAGACAGGAAGAGAGCGGTGTGGATCAGAGAACAAACAGGGATAGCCAATATTCTAGTTGACATTAAGCGCAAGAAATGGAGCTGGGCAGGCCATGTAATGCGTAGGATGGATAACCGGTGGACCATTAGGGTTACAGAATGGATACCAAGAGAAGGGAAGCGCAGTCGAGGTCGGCAGAAAACCAGATGGGTTGATGAAGTTAGGAAATTTGCAGGCGCAAGTTGGAATACGCTAGCGCAAGACAGGGGTAATTGGAGATCGCAGGGAGAGGCCTTCGTCCTGCAGTGGACATTAATATAGGCTGATGATGATGATATGAAGCGATATCCATGGCCACATATGAAAGAAGGTGTCAAAAGGTATGTGCAATCCTGTCACGAATAACAGCTGAATAAGGTGAAATTCAAGCAAGCAACACCACAAATGCCTAAAAACTCAGGGACACCATTTGAAGTTGTCCACTTGTCCCCTTTGCCAAGCTCCGAAAGACGTCTGAAGGTGTCAGGAAAACACACGCGTTCCTTGTGTGCGTGGACGAATGTACAAGAATGGTAGCAGCGAAGCCAGGAAGAGATGATGCCAACAGCATGGCCTCTGTGCTCAGCCACAAAATGTTTGAAAGCGTAAAATTTTGATATTGGATAATGGAACAATCTACTTGGGACCTGAAGCAGTATGTAGCCAAGTTTCCCGGGAGGGTGAAAGTGCTGCCTTGATGCATCACAACTGCTCACACCCAAGTGGTCTAGGATGTACACCACTCGTTGCAAATGGAAAGCCAACAAGTACAGCTCGCAGAAACAAACTGGACCAAAGATGGCCAAGTAAACTACCGTAAAAGAAACAAGAAACAAAACACAATGTTACCAATGCTGCAGGTAGGAGACCTTGTTCCCATGAGACTATCAAACAGTGGCTCTGTATACAAGGGACCATATCGCGTCGTGCAAGTCAGCAAGGCAACTTAAATTAAAATTGCATGGTATATCGGAAGAATTGGCCTCCATAGCAAACATGTTTAAATAGCAGGATGAGAACAAAGGTGAAATGTGCCAAAGCAGAACAAGATTATCGGAGGATGGCAGCAGCGAGATGGAAGAGGCCAAGTTCGTAGTGGCAACATGGCGCTTGCTCCGTCTATTTAATATGCGCAGGCTTCCCCAAATAGTCGTGCACAGCAGTTGTGAATGAGCAATGTAGAAAGAAATAACTGCCTAATAATGTAACTCAAAATATAAGCTCTTGTAGTAATTAACGTGACGGCACGGCTCGTTCGCCGCCGTCACGTCTACACTGGTGACCCGGACGTGATCCAAACACGTCTTCACACACTTTCTTGGCTCCGTGCTTGCATCCTTCAGTTATTGTTCTTTAAACCAACGGTCTAGCTTGTTTACGAGTCCTACAAGGCCAAGGAACATTTGGTGCAAACACGTGTGGTCACAAGCCAAGAAACTGTCATTCACAACAGCATGTGTACATTGCGGCCAAGGTGGGCTCTCTACCCAATTTTCGACAGCGCCCAGACAGGGGCGCCGCTGTCAAGGGTCAACGCAAGTGGACCTTGACAGCAGCTTCGTAACACCAAAACACGATTTGTACTAGTAGAAAAAAAGGGCTTCAAGTGGATCGCCCAAGGAAGTGGGCTGTTTGCAGAAACCAGATGCTTTTTGTTCAGATTTCATCATGACAATGATGTTTATTTGCATCAGTACATGACGCGAGGGGCATGCAGCTGCCACATGGACAGCTTGACGAAGCTGCAGGCCCCCCCCGCATTGGCGTTTGCGCGACGTTAGCACACACAAAGGCAGTACATCATTGTTTACAAATGCCATTTGCACAAAATTGAGCATCGCGAACCATGCAAAGCAAATGCAGAAAAAAATTGTGTCCTAACAACAGGGCACAGTAAAAAAAACATCGCCAACCAATAAGGACAAATAAGCAATGGTAGGCATAACGGTATTGCAACTGTTCGAAAAAACACGAGGGCGAGAAAGATATAATCAAAAACGCAAGCCGTAACAATAAAATTTCTCATACAGACTAAACAAACGAAAGAACCAAGAATATAATATATACAATGGGACTAGTTAGTTCCGATAAGAAAAAAAATAATAAAATTTGCGAAAGCCAGGGAAAACAATCTAGTGCAGGCAGAAATTCCAGAGCTTTCAAAGAGGTATTTTCCAATCCACTGGTTTCGTTGTGTAATTTATTCAGTAGCCTTGGCAGGCTGTTACGAAGAGTATGTTGTCCGTATGTCGTTCTAAGAGTTTCCACTTTCCAAACTCTCTCGTACTTGTCGTATATGTTGCAATGTTGATGTTTAGATCCGCTTGTGTTCTTAGAAAGCTGACTCCATTTTTTATTTCTTGTCTGTATGCTCTACAGAGTCGATAATCGTACATATTGGCAATTGTCATTATATTTTATGAAAAAATCACGAATGGAGGCGGGAGAAACGGAGGCGGGAGAAACGTGGCGTCCGCTCCGAAGATCCAGGGCCGGGTGGAATAGAGCCCGCAACCTCCACCAAAAAGATGTTACGGGGAGTATTTAATTAACCGTGAACGGCTAGCGCTTGCCTAGTCAAGACTGCAGAGAGCGCACAGGTTCCAGCAGGTTTTCAGTCCGACAAGAGAGCCTCTGGCCCAGCCCCACTACAATGTCTTTGTCTTTGCCATTGCTCGTGACATTATCCCCGGCCGCTGAAGCACCGTCCCGGTGCTTGTTGTGATCAAAATGGATTATCACAGTTGTAAAGTTTGAGGCGGGAAACATGTACGATGTCAGTTCGCGGTGCGGCAGTCGATGAGGTGGATGCCATGGGAGATATCTCATAGGTGACAGGAGTCACCTGGCGCAGCACGCGATAGGGTCCGACGTACCGCGACATTAACTTTTCACACAGGCCGACGCGACGAGATGGGAGCCAGAGAAGGACGAGAGAGCCCGGTGGAAAATCAGTGTCCCGGTGTCGACGATCGTAGATGGCCTTTTGTGCGGTCTGCGATGACGTGAGCCGAGCGCAGGCTACTGTGCGCGCGACGAGCGCACGCGTGTTGACATCTTGCGCATAGGAAGTCGTGGACGTGGAGGCCGGATCAGAAGGGAGCAAGGTGTCAAAGGGTAGTAAGGGATGGCGTCCAAAGAGAAGATAGAAGGGTGAGTAGCCGGCAGTTTCATGACGCAATGAGTTGTATGCAAATGTGACGAACGGGAGCGCAACGTCCCAATCATGGTGCTCATCGGAAACGTACATGGAAAGCATGTCGGTCAGTGTACGGTTTAAACGTTCGGTGAGTCCATTAGTTTGAGGGTGATATGAGGTCGTGAAGTTGTGATGAGTAGCACATGATCGAAGTAGATCGTCAACCACACGAGACAGGAAGCAGCGACCGCGATCTGTGAGTAGGTGACATGGAGCACCATGTTGGAGGATGACGTCGTACAGTAGGAAGTCGGCTACGTCTGTGGCGCAGCTGCTTGGCAACGCTCGAGTAATTGCAAATCGAGTGGTGTAATCCGTAGCGACTGCAATCCATTTGTTGCCTTTCGTGGAAACTGGGAAGGGACCCAGCAAGTCCAGGCCCACTCGATAAAATGGCTCGGCTGGAACGTCAATTGGCTGAAGGAGACCAGCGGGTAGAGTTGCAGGTTTCTTCCGACGCTGACACAGGTCACAAGATGTTACGTAGCGGCGAACGGACCGATAAAGGCCCTTCCAGAAAAAGCGTCGTCGTATGTGATCATAAGTTCTGGAGACGCCCAAGTGCCCGGAAGTGGGGGCGTCATGAAACTGGATGAGGACATCCCTGCGCAGATGATGCGGGACAACGAGCAGGAGTTCTGCGCCGTCGGGGTGCATGTTGCGGCGGTAAAGAACGTTATCCTGAAGCAAGAACATGTTGAGGGAAGGGTCGAGGGTGCCGGATTGCAGACGGTCAATAAGAGAGAGCAAAGATGGATCTAGACGTTGTTCGTCGGCCACATGGGTGAAGTCTGTTATCGACAAGACATAGGTGTCGGGGTACATTTCAGTGGAGTCGGATGGTTCAACGGGATGGCGGGAGAGGCAATCGGCGTCATTGTGTAACTTGCCAGATTTGTACACTACCGAGAATGTGTACTCCTGTAATCGTAATGCCCAACGGCCGAGCCTCCCTGTGGGGTCTTTCAGTGTTGAAATCCAGCAGAGCGCATGATGATCTGTTATGACCACGAACGGCCGTCCATATAGGTACGGACGGAATTTCGCGACAGCCCAGACGAGAGCTAAGCACTCCCGCTCAGTAATTGTGTAATTCTTCTCCGACTGTGACAGAAGACGACTAGCATACACTATCACACGGTTGGCTCCGTTCTGTGTTTGGGCGAGGATAGCACCAATGCCATAGGCCGCTTGCGTCAGTGCGAAGTTCTGTTCTAGCAGCCGGGTCAAAATGAGCCAGCACAGGTGGTGTAGTGAGGGCAGAAATCTACGACGCAAAGGAAGACGCTTGGTCCGCGCCCCAAGAAAAGGCCGCATCCTTTTTGAGTAGGTCCATGAGGAGTCGAGCAATGTCCGCGAAGTTGAGAACAAAGCGGCAAAAGTAGGAACAGAGCCCAAGAAAGCTGCGTACTTCTTGAGCGGACCGTGGAACTGGGAACTCGCGGACGGCACGGACCTTGTCAGGGTCTGGTTGGACACCAGTAGCGTCGACTAAGTGTCCAAGTAATTTGATCTGGCGGCGCCCAAAGGTACACTTAGACGAATTGAGCTGGAGGCCAGCCCGGCGAAAGATGTCGAGAATGGCCGACAGACGAGGGAGGTGGCTGTCAAAGCTGGGCGAGAAAACTATGACATCATCCAGATAACAAAGACAGGTCGACCATTTCAGACCGCGTAGAAGAGTGTCCATCATGCGTTCAAAAGTTGCAGGAGCATTACACAACCCAAAAGGCATAACCTTAAATTGGTAGAGGCCGTCGGGTGTGATGAATGCGGTCTTCTCGCGGTCGCGGTCATCGACGGCAATTTGCCAGTATCCCAAGCGGAGATCTAGCGACGAGAAATATTTGGCACAATGGAGGCAGTCGAGCGCATCATCAATTCGTGGGAGAGGATACACATCCTTCTTCGTTACCCGATTGAGATGGCGATAATCGACGCAGAACCGCCAGCTGTTGTCCTTCTTTTTCACAAGCACTACAGGGGATGCCCAAGGGCTAGAGGAAGGCTTTATAACATCTTTATCAAGCATTTACCTACCTCCTTTTGGATGACTTCGCGCTCAGAGTGAGATACTCGGTAAGGGTGCTTGTGAAGGGGGCTGGCGTCTCCAGTGTCGATGCGGTGGGCGACTACATGTGTACGTCCTAGTGGACTGTTCGCAACATCAAATACGTCCAGGTACGAAAATAGGACACCACGGAGTGCTGCACTTTGGGAAGGTAGGAGGTCGGGGGATATCATTTCGTCCAGAAGTGCCTGGGTTGGCGCCGGTATGGCAGGTTGCGTCGCGGTCTCAGCGTCAGCAGCGAATGCAGAAACAATACATTCTTCCAAAGGTGACAGTTCGGCTAGTGAAATTCCTTGAGGAAGAACATGGGTCCAAGTAGAAAAGTTGAGGACTGGAAGCAACGTTTTGTTGTTAGCAATAAGCACTACGGTATGGGGAAGTGCGATGTTGCGCGAAAGGATCAGATCTGTGAGGGGAGCGACCACATATTCACCATCAGGGACTGGGGGAAACGGTGACATAAGGACGTAGGTAGCAGCCTGCGCGGGTAGTCGTAGAAACTCCAGGGAACGTAGGCGAGCGTTACTTGATGCGGTGTCATCAGGACACAATGGCAGTTCGAGCCGCAAAATGCCAGAAGAACAATCGATGAGGGCAGAGTGGGCGCTCAAGAAGTCAATGCCAAGAATGACATCATGTGGGCAAGCGTCGAGAACGGCAAGAGAACTGCGTGTGTGTGGTGGCCGGCAACAGTAACGCGGGCAGTGCACATACCAAGAACAGGTGTTCGGGTGCCCTCAGCTACTCGCACATTAGGAGCGACGGCAGGTGTCAGCACTTTGCGTAGGCGGCGTCGGAGCGTAGAACTCATAACAGATATGTGGGCGCCAGTATCGATGAAAGCAGTAACGGGCACGCCGTCGACGAGAACACCGAGCAAATTGCGTCTTGAAGTAGGGGTCGATAGAGGTTTTGCGGTCCTTGTCGTCAATGCAGCCTCACCTCCCGGAGCTGCACTGGCTAGTTTCCCGGGTGGTGTCCAGAGGAAGCCGGAGAAGGAGAGCGACGGCGTTGAGGGGAGCGCGACTGGCGACTCTGAGGTGACGGCGATCGGCTGGACCAGTGTCCTTGCGCGGCAATATCGGCGTAGGTCGATTCTGAGCGCGAAGAAAGACGGTGAGGATCACGGGCCGGGAGTTGGTCGTCAAGAAAAGATGTGCTGTAGTACGGGCCACGATCTTGGCGGCGGTCACCGGGGAAACTTGGTCGGTAATTCCGACGAGTGCGGCAGTGGCGTGAAATGTGGCCGACGCGAGAGCAAGAAAAACAGATTGGTCGATCGTCAGGCGTCCTCCACTCAGAAGGGTTGCGGTAGCGGGGTGTGAACCGGGGAGCAGAAGTGGCAGCAGCAACAATTGGGGCGGTGTGGTGTTCAGTGGGAGGACCGGACGCGCACATGGGCGGAGGGGCGTAACTGGGGGCTTGTGGAAATACGACGCCCATATTGGCAACCTCCTGACGTACGACGGCCTGAATGAGAGATATTGTCGCCAAATGGTCGTGAGCAGGTGCCTGATAAGCGGCTGGAGCCATGGCTTCGAGCTCCTGGCGAACAATCCTGGCCAAGTTGTTAGGCGGCGAGAACGGAGGGGGCGTCACGGGATCATCGCACGAGGATGTCAAAGCTGTATTCGGGAATCTGTTAAAGCGCTGAGTAATCCACCTGCTTTTGGCTTGTTCAAACCGCCGGCATTCAGTGATAATGGAGTCAACCGTGGTGCAGTTCTTACACATGAGGATGTTGAAGGCATCGTCAGCTATGCCTTTCAACACGTGGCCAACCTTGTCCATCTCTGGCATGTCTTTGTCAATGGTACGGCACAAGGCTAGTACGTCTTGAATGTATGCGACGTACGACTCCAGCTCTGGCCGCCAGCTCGTGCCGGGCTGTCGTTTGGCGCACGGCCGATCGGCCAAACAGTGCACGCATCTTCTCCTTGCATAGGTCCCAACTTGTAAGTTCTTCTTCGTGCGTGTTAAACCACACCCGAGCCGTGCCCCGTAGGTAGAAAATGACGTTGGCAAGCATTAGAGTCTCATCCCACCTGTGGTGCTTCCTGACGCGCTCGTACAATAGGAGCCAATCGTCGACGTCTTTGTTGTCCGTGCCGCAAAACGTGCCGGGGTTGAGGGGCTGCGAAAGGACCACGGTCGGCGGTGCCGCAGGCACGGGTTGCGATGACTGCGTACTGTCTTCGGCCATGGAGGCGGGAGAAACGTGGCGTCCGCTCCGAAGATCCAGGGCCGGGTGGAATAGAGCCCGCAACCTCCACCAAAAAGATGTTACGGGGAGTATTTAATTAACTGTGAACGGCTAGCGCTTGCCTAGTCAAGACTGCACAGAGCGCACAGGTTCCAGCAGGTTTTCAGTCCAACAAGAGAGCCTCTGACCCAGCCCCACTACAATGTCTTTGTCTTTGCCATTGCTCGTGACAATATTTTGGAACGTTTTCTACGACTCGTAAGAATTTTTTTTTGCAGTACATACAGTTTTTCCAAATATCCCTGTGTGGTAGTAGCCCAAACTAAGTGACAATAGTTTAGATTAGAAATAAACAGTGTGTTGAAAATCAGCATCAATATTTTTGTTGGCAGTATATGACGATTTCATTACAAATCACTCTCAATAGTCTACCTATGTCAACCCTCCTACCTAATGCATATTTTGCTTATCTATGTAGCATTGTTTCTCACTTTCCAAATTTTTTGTTGTCCTGTTTTAAGTTGTATCAAATCACGTTTTTTGTCAGTCTGTGCTTTATTTGCGTTTGTTTTTCGCAACCACCTTTAGCCCCCACTGGCGATAACAAAGGAAACAAAATGAGATGCATTTTGTCTGGCGTGTGCCTCTTGGCCAACCTTCGAGAAAATGGAACGCGTTACCAGACAGTGGGTGAGCTTTTAAAAGGAAAACTGTGGAGTTTACGAGGACTAAAGGCAATATCGATTCCCCAAGCATCAAACTAGAACTAAGTGCTACCTGCTTAAGCCCTTTGGAAGCAAACCCTGTGGTTCACCAGGTAACACTTGATGAGTGAACTTCTAAGCTGTGCACTTCTGCTACTCGATTTGGCGGACACTGCAATTCGGCGCTGCCGCATAATATCGAGTCCACACCCAACGAACATTTATAAGCTGTGCACTTTTGCTGCTCGATTTGGTGGACACTGCAATTCGGCGCTGCCGCATAATATCGAGTCCACACCCAACGAACATTTATAAGCTATGCACTTCTGCTGCTCGATTTGGTGGACACTGCAATTCGGCGCTGCCGCATAATATCGAGTCCACACCCAACGAACATTTATAAGCTATGCACTTCTGCATGCTCGATTTGGTGGACACTGCAATTCGGCGCTGCCGCATAATATCGAGTCCACACCCAACGAACATTTATAAGCTGTGCACTTTTCTGGCTCGATTTGGTGGACACTGCAATTCGGCGCTGCCGCATAATATCGAGTCCACACCCAACGAACATTTATAAGCTGTGCACTTCTGCTGCTCGATTTGGCGGACACTGCAATTCGGCGCTGCCGCATAATATCGAGTCCACATCCAACGAATATTTAGCTGTTTCAGATGGCCTACCGGGTGTGCATGTGTATACGGGTATGGGATACAACCAAGAGCTAACAGCGGCCATGAATTCGACGCACAAAAGTGCAATTTCAATCTAGCGACACACGCTTCTCGGATGATGTCACTGGCTCATGTGCAGGCACTCACCTGCATCTTTTTGAAGAGGCTGTAGTGCATCACCAGACTGTGCGTCACCGACAATCGCTGTGGCTTCATCGGGTGACCCGGACCTGCATTTGGATAAAGAAAGGTTTCATGTTCCAAGCAGACTGCCGTTCCTTTTGCCAAGTTGCGCGACACTGAGCACTTGAATCGTGAACAACATTCTGGTTCAGAAAGAGCAATGTCAGGGTGACCGACGACAGTTTATTTACATGTTCATTTATAAACGACACCTTATAGGCTCATTGAAGGGTACTGAGTAAGGGAGGTAACGTAATATACAGAGCAGGAATAAAAGTTGCCATCAAATATAATGGTTAGAAAGCAGGTTACAATACACTGAGACTCGGGTTGTCGCGAAATGCTTCGCGGTTCGGTGCTGTGCGGTCCGGGAGATCGTTGTGATGCGAAATAGCCCGAGGCAATCAAGATTACTTGATTGCGTTCGACCATGTACGCACAGGAAAGAGAGTATTGTGACGGCGTGCGTTCTGGTGTGCGAGACCTATTCATGTAAACCTGTGAAAAAGACAAAGGAGTGACAGAGCACCGTGTTTACAACGGCTGAAGGGAAACGTGATTTATTCGGAAATGCTTTTCTCTTAAGGACAGGCAACGGCCCCTTAATATGTAGGGATTCGCGCTGTCGAGCAGACAAATCGCTTCTCATCCTGCAAGACAATTCGTCCCGAGTAGGAAGGAGTAGACAGACATCGCCGCATTAGTGCTGTACAGTGCTACAAGCGAAGAAGTGGGCACGTACCGTAGTGGAAGTTGCCTACGTCCGGGTCCCAAAAGTACATCACATTTTTTTTCGTCATCACCAGTACAACGTGCCCATGGTTAGAGTGCCCACTCTAACCATGATTTCAACATGACAACAGCGACATCATGGTGGCCATGACGACAGTAGAGTGAGCCACCATACTGGTAGAGTGTACTAGATTGGGGAAGTGGGTCCAACGAGGGCTCTGCACTGACGCATTTTTTATTGAAAATCCAGGTGGCGCAACCATCACTTTCTTCCGAATGAGCGGCCCCGCTCGCCGGCCAGCCGCTTGTCGCGTCGGAGACCCTACCGCAGCTGCATTGAGCATTGACAGGCGGATACGCGGTGGCGGTAACACTGAGATTATTCCCCACCGATCTATTGTAAATAAAATGGAAAAAAAGCGGCGGAAAGAACGCAAACGACGCAACAACGACGGTGCGTCGAGCAGACGACAGCTACTCAGCCCACGAGCTCACCTCAGCCAATGAGCGCTGCCGAAACAGCCGGAGATTCAGGAAAAGGCGATGGCAGCGCCGCCACATTTTCCGCGTTTTTTGCTTCACTCTCGCCGCTTGCTAAGGCGTCCGCTGGACCCACTCCCCCTTCTAGTACACTTTAATACTGGATTGGGCCATTGATTGGGCATAATCATGGAGGAAGGAAAAAAACATCCATGGGCATAGTCTATGCCTGCCGGATGAGCGCGAAAAGGAAGTCGTCTATGGCGGCGCCACCTACGTAGGGTAAAAATCAGCATATTGAAGGGAGCAGCAAACCTCGTCGTGGGGATGTCGCAACTGCCGCATAATAGTAGCAGACGACGAAAGTTGTTCGCACTCATGTTCGCACTCTTGTCATAATAAAGGTTTGAATCGGCGGTTGCGGTGGTAGCAGACGATTTCTTTTTTTGGAAGCCGCAGAATTGGAAACGTCGCTGTGAATGTTTCGCTGCTTTTCCCAAGTTCTTTCTTGCAGCGATATCGTCGAAAATGCGAAGTTTACTTTCAAAATCTTTCAAAAAGTGCACCTTAGACCCATACGTAAGTGGCGCCCCCATCACAAGTTTTGACGACGACCGCTTTATATTGATATATTATTACAACACTAAGATATATAACGATTTACAAAATTTTTATTTACTTTTACGTATTTTTTGTGACCTATGAGCACCAAAAACGTAAAAAGCTCGCACGCGACAAGCCTACGTAAGTAGCGCCACCGCCATAGGGCTCTATTCTGGACACGCATGGCGGCTGCACGGCCGCCATTATCCGCCATCTTGGCTGTCTCATTGGCTGTGCAGAGGTCACGTGTTTCAAAATTTGTGCCGGGAAACGGAAGTTTTGCAAAATGCAATTTTGTGTTTTCGTCAGAATGACGAAACGTGACGTGAAGCTGCAAGTTTTATCGACTAATACTTTTTTGTGGTCCTTGGCACCTATATTGCGACTTTAGCGCTTTAAAAAGAAAGTGGACGGTAGCGTGCAGAAGCCCGTGGAATGCATCTGCAATTTCGCGAATATGTGGTGGCGTTCCAAGATAGCTGGCATATCAGCTTGTTCATTGGCTGAAAGAATATCCCGTGAGGAGCGTCACAGGAAGGGTTGTTTCGTAACCGTCAATTTGACGTTGCGTGACGTTGCGCTGGGCCGCCATTGCAGAGATTTTCCGCCATAATTTGTGGTGCGACGAGCCGCGCGAATTATGGTAATGAGCGGCCATATGCAGTGTCAGTCGTGAGGCATGCGTATCGCCGCATTTTTCCTGTCATTTGGGGCCATGAAAATTTTTTGTTCACAACGCGTGCTCATAGCATTTGCATCGCTCTCGGGTGGTGTTGGCATTTGTGTTTTGAACCATTATTTCTAATAAAAACACGTTTATTTGAAATAATAATTGTTGAAACTAACAAACTTCTTGCGACTTATTGCACTTTTCGCTACTGCGTTTGCATTGTAATCAATATTAATGTCTTTTCGCGTCATCAAAGGTTATGACAACGGCGAAATTTTAATTTATAAAAATAAATGTACGCAAGGCGGCGTCTTGATGTTTCCTCTCGCGGGGCGAGTAAGCAGCGAAGTGAACAAGAGATGGCAGTGCCGGCGCTTGCGTTGCGCAAGCGGATACCTGTGGCGCGCGCAACGCTATCGATGATATTCGGCCGCTTCTCAGCCAGACGAGTCAGGCTGAGTCACTTGCGGTTCACCAGATAGCGATAACGCGGCCTAGAGCGTGCGCTGATCATCACTGGCAGGTCGCGTATGTTGTCTCAAGGTAGAAAGCAAGCGCGTGGGCGCCAATATACGATGACTCATTCAGTTTCCCGAGGAGACGCATCCTAGCTAATGAAGCAGACGACAGCCTGCGCGCATGCAGACGACGGAAGCGAGAAACGATTTTGATGGAATAATCGTACGCTTTGAGCTAGCTGCTTTATTTTTACTGGGGAGGAAAACTGTTTTGCTTTATCAACCACGCTAGTTTAAATGCCTACATTACAGTTTCTTAGGCGAAACGTCAAATTTGCGTCACGTTACGAAAGCAAAACGGGGCCATGAGCGCCATTTTGTAAGCGTCGCGCCTACGTCACGCCTTGAAGAAAATGGCGGAATGTCCAGAATAGCGGCTATAGTTCCGACGACGGCCGCTATCAATGGGATCGCCGATAATCCGGCAGGCATAAAATATATAGGAGGCTATGATCCGGCAGGCTACGGTAGAGTGACCTAGAATATGGGAGAGTGTCCAAAGCGCCGCGCGAATGCATGGAAGGAGCGAGGACCTTTTTCTGTGAACTCCCGCGCCGCGGCGCTGCTGTACCGGACCCGTGGCAAGGAGTGCAAGGAGCATTTATGGCTAAAAGGGAAAGTTGCAGGAGAGCAGACACTCCTTGGCTTTGTATACCTGTGGACAGGAGCAAATGCCACAGAGGAAAACAAAAAAATGCTGGAATGCATATCAAGTGACATTAATGAGCTAGGAGAAGGGTGCGAGATTATTATACTAGGAGATATGAACGCACACATAGAAGACATGGACGGGTACACAGACTCAACAGGCAACATGATGCTGGATATGTGTGAAATGCATGACTTAGTTGTATGCAACAGTACTGAGAAGTGTGAAGGGCACATAACATGGGAGGTAGGGAGCCTGCAGTCGACGATAGATTATGCACTAATGTCACATAGGATGCACGATAGGCTAAATGTAATGAGCATAGATGAATATGGCTCCAGAAGTCTAGGTAGTGATCACAAACGTATTAAGGTGAGTTTTAGAAGGGAAATGAAAGTAGGTAGGAGGCAAGATGAACAACCAGGTGGGATATTTTACACGGAAAAGCAGCTTGAAATAGCAACCCAGCAAATTGAGGAAGTAATTTCAGAGGATACAAAAACAGAATGGACATATGCAAATTTAACAGGACTATTTGAGCTAGAGCTTACTAAGGTACGAGTCAGGACAAAAGGGAACAGAAGACGTAAACCCAAGAGCTGGTGGGATGAGGAGGTTAAGAAGGCCATAGAGAAACGCCAGGAAGCATCCAGGGAACACAGATATTCAAAGCAGAGGGGTGAACCAGAAGCTGATGTAGGCAGAAAATGGAACAACTTCTTAAGCTGTAGAAGGGAAGCATCCAATTTGATCAATGAGAAGATCAGAAGAAAGGGGAGCCAATGGTTGTCAGAAGTAAACAAAAAGGATAGAAAAGCAGCGAAGAAATTTTGGAAACATCTCAACTCCTTGAGTAATAAGACTAGCCTAGAGCAGAGGTTTATAGTTACAGCTCAAGGTGTTCGACTAGAGGGAGATGAGGCAATGGAACATATAAGAACAATGATGACAGAAAAATTTAAAGAACGAAACATAGCATGTGCTCAATCAGGTGAGGATGGACTAGTCAGTGCAGTGGCTCCACTGGCACAAAGCGAGTGGGAAAGGGCAGAGAAGAGGGTTCCTAGTAGCACGTCGACAGGTCCTGATGGCATCCCAATTATGTTGATAAAGACATTGGGCCCAAAATCTAAGGAAGCATTAAGAGAGGCAGTGAGCAAAATGATAATGGACGGTAAAGCCCCTGACGGGTGGAGACTGAGCAGGATGAGCATGATATATAAGGGAAAGGGGGACAAAGCTGACATAAACAACTACCGTCCCATAACAGTGACGTCAGTGGTTTACAGGGTGGTGATGCAGATTATAAAGGACAGACTGCAGGCATGGGTGGAGAGCGAGGAGGTGCTGGGGGAACTACAAAATGGGTTCCGAGAACAAAGAAGGTTAGAAGATAATCTGTTCTCATTGACACAGTGTATTGAAATAGCAGAAAAGGAACACAGGCCCCTATGGCTTGCCTTTCTGGATATCAAGGGAGCCTATGACAGTGTAATCCAAAAGGATTTGTGGGACATACTGGGCACTCTAGAGGTGGAAGATGGAGTAAGAAATCTTTTAAAAGATATCTATAAAAGTAACAGGGTGCTTATAAAATGGGAAAACAAGGTATCTGGGCCTATAGAGATACAGCAGGGGCTTAGGCAGGGGTGCCCTCTGTCACCTCTGTTGTTCATGCTGTATTTACAAGGATTAGAGAAAAAATTAGAGAGGAGCGGACTTGGCTTCAACCTTTCCTATTCCAAGCAGGGAGAATGGATTAAACAGTCATTACCAGGACTGATGTATGCAGATGACATTGTACTTATGGCTGACAGCAAGGAAGACTTGCAGAGATTAATGGACATCTGTGGTAAAGAGGGAGATAGCTTAGGTTTGAAGTTTAGTAAAGAAAAATCGGCAGTCATGACTTTTAATGATAATCAGGGCAGCGAGCATAGGATACAGGAGGTTACGCTGGAGGTGGTGGATAAGTACAAATATCTTGGAGTGTGGATAAACAATGGGGCTGAGTACCTAGCGGAACATGAAAAATATGTGACGGCTAAAGGTAGCAGAAATGCAGCTGTGATGAAAAATAGGGCACTGTGGAATTACAATAGGTACGAAGTGGTGAGAGGGATTTGGAAAGGGGTGATGGTCCCTAGTTTGACTTTCGGCAATGCGGTCCTGTGCATGAGATCAGAGGTTCGAGCAAGGTTGGAAGTTAAGCAGCGAGGGGTAGGTAGACTGGCTCTGGGAGCACACGGAAATACACCAAATCAGGGGGTACAGGGTGACATGGGATGGACGTCATTCGAGGGCAGGGAAGCCAGCAGCAAGATAGAATTTGAGGAGCGATTGAGAGAGATGGCAGAAAAGCGGTGGGCAAGGAGAGTTTTCAGTTATTTGTACATGAGGAATGTTGATACAAAATGGAGGAAGCTGACCAGAAAACTGTCAATCAAATATTTGGACTGCAGGAGGGGTGCAAACCAGGAAACAGCAGTTAAGAAAAAGGTTAAGGAAACAGAGAGGGGTCTGTGGAAAACAGGGATGCAGACGAAATCAGCACTGGGCACATACCGAACTTTCAAGCAAGAAATTGCCAAAGAAAATATCTACGATAATTCTAGGGGAAGCTCTTTGTTGTTTGAAGCCAGGACGGGAGTATTGCGGACTAAGATGTACCGAGTCAAGTACCAAGGTATAGACACGTTGTGCTGTGCGTGTGGAGAAGAAGAGGAAACGGCTGAACACCTCATACTTTTCTGTAAGGGGCTTAACCCTACAGTGCAAGGCAACGGGGCTGATTTTTTCAAAGCATTGGGGTTTAGGGACAGTGAAGGCAAAATAGACTTTAAGCGGGTAGAAATAACCAAACAGAGGTTATCTGATTGGTGGATAAAATTAAGGCAGGGGTGAAATTTCACCCACCACAAAGTACAAATTATCTTAATAGTCATGGCTAGGTGGCGTATGTCACCGCCCGATTTAAAGGGTTCAGCCTCATCCATCCATCCATCCATCCATCGTGGCGGACACGGCAAGGCGGACACGGCAATACAATTGTTGGATTGGAAAGAGGAAACCACGTAAGTGGTGGAACAAGGAAATTAAACAAGCTATAGAAGAGCGTAAAGAGGCATCTAGGGTTCATCGAGAAGCCAAAAAGTTGGGATTACAAGAAGAAGAGGTGCTCCTTAGATGGAATACATACAGAGAAAAGAAAAGGGTTGCGAGTGAGCTCGTGCAAGAGAAAATTAAATGCGCAAGTGAACGTTGGGTGCATAACATTCACAAAAGAGACAAAGGCGCCCCAAAAAGATTCTGGAACCATATAAAAGCCCTCGGAGCTCCAACTAGAAACTCGCAAACGGCTATAAGGGATGAAGACGGTAACATCTATGAAGGCGATGATGCGCTGCGGTACATCACAGACGTTATCAGGCATAACTTCGGTACGAGAAAAAGTGTAGTTCAGACAACAGATCCAGCAACAACAGAGAGGCTTGAGAGATCAAAATTCAGCATAGAAAGCTTCTATTGGAAAAAGGCAGCAGAAAATGTCCCTAACAACATGGCAGCAGGACCCGATGAAATCCCAATACAGCTAATCAAAAACCTCGGTCCAAAAAGCAAGGCACTGCTGACTAATGCCATAGAGCAAGTGATTAGAACAAAGAATATTCCCGTTGGATGGCGTGAAAGCAAGATGAATCTCATCTACAAAGGCAAAGGAGATAAGGATAAGACGAGCTCGTACAGGCCAGTTACAGTAACGTCGGTCAGGCGCGGATCCAGGGGGGATGTCCGGATGTCCTGACCCCCCCCTCAGATTTCCGCATCGGCCCCTCGCTGACAGCGGGACGGCCCTGTCGCAAAAAAATATGGCCACTAGCATTCTTCAAAAGTATTTTTCGCGAGTACCAGTGATATCAGCCACGTGGAAGTAAAGCTAGCTCGCTCACAAGCTTACTTGTATTCCGTCGGGGTGTTGTGTTGCGAAGTTGCTGTAGTTATTTTTTATCATGAACACCTAGACCTCCTGGCGCCGGCGGTGCCTTACTCGTCCCGTCGGTGGCGTCGAATGAACGAGGAGACGTCCCTTTTGCCAAGCACGCCGATGTCCGCACGAGTGCCGTCGCGCCTGATCAAGTTGCCCCGTGGGGTGTCATCGGTTGCCTCATTGGCTGTCATCGGTTCCGCGACCAACCTGCTTTATGAAAGAGATCACTTGCTGAAGTGTTCATATACAGGGTTTGTCCGAAAAGTAATGTCAGTGATTATATTGTGAAGCGACTATACGTCGCAGCGCGCTAAGACCAGTTGGCATTGGTGTAGGGGGAAGTTAGCTTACGCACGCGCGGTCGCTCAGTCGTCTGCGACCATCTGGAGAGTAAGGACAAGGTTTTACAGCGTAAGCTTTTATGGGCTCATTCCAATAGCAGTTTCTGGTCGCGATGATGCCGCCGGCGATGGAACGCGTCGGCTTGCACGCGCGACGGAGTCCCAAGCAGGCCGCGTCGGGCGCGTTGCAGTGGGAGCGAATGTGACAGCCGTAGTTGCATTGTCCGCCGCTTGGCTGGGCCGAACGGCGCTAGCCATCGGCGATGGAATGCGTCGGCTTGCATTCGCGACGGCGTCCCAAGCGCGTTATTGACACATTCACTCAAATTACTAGGTAGTACTGTCGAAACGCTCCTCTAGCTTACGCTGTGACTGTGCTGCGTGTGCCGCGCAGGCCTGGCATTTTTTCGTCAACTCATTTTCATTTACCGTGCAAGCCGTAATGCAGCGCTCGTTGGAACAAAGGACCGCCATCGAGTTTTGTGTGAAACTCGGCAAGTCTGCAGAGGAAACTGTTGATATTATAAAGGCAGCTTTTGGTGATAATTGTTTGTCACAACGTCAAGTTTACCGGGGGCACAGGGTCTTTTTAGAAGGTTGTGAAGAGTTCAGCGATGAAGCCCGCGCTGTACCGCCATCAACGACCATCACCGACGAAAATGTGACGCCCGCGAGAGATATCTTTTGTACTCAGACCCTCGTTTGAGTGTCCGTTTAGTGGCACGGACAGTAAACATTCCAAAAAGTACCGTTCACAAGATTTTGACGAATAATTTTCAGATGCGAAAAGTGTGCGCGAAGATCTCGCGCAAAATGTTAATGGACGACCAACAATCGAACCGAGTTGAAACGTGCCAGGAGGTTGGGAACTTGTGCGAATGTGACCCCCACGTTTTGCACAATGTCATCACAGGTGACAAGACTTGGGTGTTTGAATACGATCCCGAAACAAAAAGGCTAAGTGCCAAGTGGCACAGATCGGCGTCCCCTCGCCCCAAGAAGGCCAGAATTAGCAAGTCAAAGGTCAAAAGTGCTCAAGCGACTCAAATGAAGGATTCATCGCACCCGGCCTGATATCGGGGGCGATTGGAAACTTCACCATGACAATGCACCATGCAGCCTGCACCGCCTTCCTCGTGACCCGCTTCCTGGCCGATTGAAAGATGCCAATGGTTCCCCAGCCGCCCTACAGTCCTGACGTGGCTCTCCCAGGCTTCTTCTTTCTGCGCTTTAAATTCCCATGAAAGGACAACATTTCGCGACAGTTGGCAAAGTCGAAGAGGCTTGCACCAAGGCTATAAAGGACATTCCTAAGGAGGCCTACTGTCAGTGACGCCTTCGATGGTTGAAAATCTCGCTAGAAGCAATGTAACGACGCAGGAGGAGCCTATTCTGAAACATTTTATTGTGTTGTACCGATCTGATCAATAGTTTCTTTTTAATCGACAGTACTGACATTACTTTTCGGACAAACCCTGTATAAATAATAACAACTAACAGCTAAACTAAGAACTCCGCATGGGCAACTTTTTTTTAACTGTAGCACTCATTGTGATCACAGTTACACGTTGACAATATCCAGTACGAGCGCAGTGCGCTACAAGTTTTTCATTGTAACTTCGCAGTTTTATTGTCGTACATTAAGCATAGGAGGCTCAAAGCAGCCGGATCCGTTTATCTGAGTGGGCGTTCTTGCGGAGCGGGGCGAAGCCTCGAGCAGCGGCTGCGAAGTGGGGGAGCGTGACGGCCAACGCCAGCGCGCGCGACTAGGATGGCGTCGCGTGGTTAGAGAAACGGGAGCAGATGCGCGCCTTGTGTAAAAGGATGGCGTCGCGTGGGAAACAAAACATGAAGACGCTGGCTCGCGCTCTCGGCTACTACGCCGCATCGTTCTTCTTGTAGGTGGCGTCGTGAGTCTTCATACGCGGCGATTCGCATATCGTAAACAACCAGCGTAGTGGTTGCCGCGTTGGAGCTCCAAAGCAAACGAAGGTGTCTCAGCCGAACCCATAGAATCTCCTTAAAGAAAACAAGGTGTCCCAACAAAACTCCAAAGACGGACCCGTGCTTACGCATTTATAACGAACCTGCAACAGATCATCCCAAATTTTATTTTAAGAAACAATACACGCTAGATATACCAGGCGTTCAAAATTAAGCTTTATGGTTTTCTTAAAGTTAGGGACTGGGAGGCACGTGAAGACCACCTGCGCAAATAAGTCATGTGGCCAGGGGGGCACAAAGTGAAATAATTATCGCTGTCAGCAGCCGAACTGACTGAAATTGAATAATAAACTTTTTATTCACTGCAGTAATAAACACGACTGCCTCTAAGTTTTCAATACAAACATACCCACTTACTGCAGTCGACAAAAATAATTGTTCAATTTTAGTTAATTGGGCTGCTCACAGCGATAATTATCATCTTACTTTGTGCCCCCCTAGCCACATAACTTATTTGCACAGGTGGTCTTCGTGTGCCTCCCAGTGCCTAATTTTAAGAAAAGCATAAAGCTTAGTTTTGAACACCCGGTATTATCAGGCACAGCCGCCAATCACATGGCTGTATTGGGTAACGTCCTTTTCCTATAAGCTCGGAAAACCGATATCTGGTTTCGCTACAGGTCTTCTTCCTCTTTCTGGGGTTTTACGTGCCAAAACCAATTCTGATTATGAGGCACGCCGTAGTGGAAGGCTCCGGATTAATTTTGACCACCTGGGGTTCTTTAACGTGCACCACAACGCAAGCACACGGGCGTTTTTGCATTTCGCCTCCGTCGAAATGCGGCCGCCGCGAATCCCGCGATCTCGTGCTCAGCAGCGCAACGCTGTCTGAGCCACCACGGTGGGCTACAGGTGTTGCTCTAGCCGTATAAAACGCGGGTTTATCGTGAGCAGAAACGGTGAATTTCGGTAAATCAGAAAGGCTACTATCATCATCATCATCATCATTGACAGAAGCTGACCCCCCCCCCCCCCCTCAGAAAAAACCTGGATCCGCCCCTGACGTCGGTGATATATAGAATGGCAATGCAAGCCATAAAATTAGAACTGTCGAAGTGGGTGGAGGAAAACGGTGTATTGGGGGAACTACAGAATGGGTTCAGGCCAGGCAGACGCTTAGAAGACAATATGTTTGTACTAACTCAGTGCATAGAGATTTCAGTAGCTCAGAAAAGACCTTTATGGGTAGCATTTCTAGATATTAAAGGAGCTTATGACAACGTAGACAGGGAATTGTTGTGGGATATTCTTCAATACGAAGGCATAGATGACGATTTCGTGGAGCTGCTGAGGGAGATATATCGAGACAACCAAGTACAAGTGGCATGGGAAGGTCGAAAAGGAAATGAAATGGTGGGAATTCACCAAGGATTGAAGCAAGGATGCCCTCTGTCACCATTGTTGTTCACGCTTTACGTCAAGGGCATAGAAAGACGACTGGAAAACAGCGAATTAGGTTTTGATTTATCCTACATGCGTAATGGACAAATGGTGCAACAGAAGATCCCTGGATTGATGTACGCAGACGACATTGTGCTACTAGCGGACAATAAAAAAGATTTACAGATACTTGCGAATATCTGTGGGAACGCAGCGACAAATCTAGGCCTTAAGTTTAGCACAGAGAAATCAGGGATTATGATCTTTAATGAACACACGAGTAACTTCGTGGTGTCAATTCAACAGCAAGTAATACCCATAGTGAAGCAATATAAGTACCTCGGCGTACACATAAACGAAGGAAAGAATTACTCAAGCAACCACCAAGATAATCTGAAAATAAAGGGGAAGCGGAATGCAGCATTAATGAAACACAGAGCACTGTGGGGCCACAATAAGTATGAGGTGGTGCGTGGAATCTGGAAAGGAGTAATGGTGCCAGCGCTAACATTCGCAAATGCCATTATATGCTTAAAATCGGATATATTGGCGGGTTTAGAAGTTAACCAAAGATCAGTAGGCCGGTTGGCTTTGGGAGCACACGGTAATACGACAAATGAGGCAGTGCATGGAGACATGGGTTGGGCCTCTTTTGAAGTCAGAGAAGCACAAAGCAAAATTAGTTTTGAAGAAAGGCTCAGGAACATGGATGAAAATAAATGGGCAGCTAAAGTGCACAAGTATCTCTACATGAAAAGCGTGGACACAGAATGGAGGAAGAGGTCAAGGAAGTTGGCAACCAAGTACAGGATAATTGAAACTGTAAATAGACAACCAGGGGTCATCAGAAAGAAAGTGAGAGAAATAGAGACCGTGAATTGCATGCAAAGAATGGAAACGAAAAGGACAATGGAGATTTACAAGAATGAGAAGAAAGAAATTAGAAGGGAAAATCTGTACGATAACACAAAGGGCAGTGCCTTGCTATTTGAGGCTCGAGCCGGTTGCCTAAGGACGAAAACATATCGGAACAAATATTCGGAACTAGATGAGACATGTGTATGCTGCAGTAAAGATCCAGAGACCACTCAGCACATCCTAATGGAATGCGACGGGATCCACCCAGCGAGAACCGTAGGTAACGTGCAACTCCCAGAAGCGCTTGGGTTTAAAGTGGAAGGAAACATAAACAGATCAGCCGTAGAGATCAGCAAGAGACGATTAGAGTACTGGTGGAAAAAAAGCAGGGAAAAGGATGGATACGACCTGATCTCTTAAAATCATAGGCAGCGGTACAAGCTAAATTTTTGAAAAAGGTATACAAAAATGCGAGATAAAGAACATGTGTATATACCTGATTAAATCAAGCAGGATAGTGACTATTTGTCGCCACCACCCCGTTTCAAAGAGATGCCAATAAATCTCATCATCATCATCGTGGCAAAGGTCAAACAGAATGCAAGGAGCATTTATGGCTAAAAGGTAAAGTTGCAGGAGAGCAGACACTCCTTGGCTTTGTATACCTGTGGACAGGAGCAAATGCCAAAGAGGAAACAAATGCTGGAATGCATATCAAGGATTAATGAGCCTAGAAAGCTAGTGCGAGATTATTATACTAGGATATGAACGCACACATAGAGACATGGACGGGTACACAGACTCACAGGCAACATGATGCGGATATGTGTGAAATGCATGACTTAGTTGTATGCAACAGTACTGAGAATGTGAAGGGCACAAACATGGGAGGTAGGAGCCTGCAGTCGACGATAGATTATGCACTAATGTCCATAGGATGCACGATAGGCTAAATGTAATGAACATAGATGAATATGGCTCCAGAAGTCTAGGTAGTGATCACAAACGTATTAAGGTGAGTTTTAGAAGGGAAATGAAAGTAGGTAGGAGGCAAGATGAACAACCAGGTGGGATATTTTACTCGGAAAAGCAGCTTGAAATAGCAACCCAGCAAATTGAGGAATTAATTTCAGAGGATACAAAAACAGAATGGACATATGCAAATTTAACAGGACTATTTGAGCTAGAGCTTACTAAGGTACGAGTCAGGACAAAAGGGAACAGAAGACGTAAACCCAAGAGCTGGTGGGATGAGGAGGTTAAGAAGGCCATAGAGAAACGCCAGGAAGCATCCAGGGAACACAGATATTCAAAGCAGAGGGGTGAACCAGAAGCTGATGTAGGCAGAAAATGGAACAACTTCTTAAACTGTAGAAGGGAAGCATCCAATTTGATCAATGAGAAGATCAGAAGAAAGGGGAGCCAATGGTTGTCAGAAGTAAACAAAAAGGATAGAAAAGCAGCGAAGAAATTTTGGAAACACCTCAACTCCTTGAGTAATACGACTAGCCTAGAGCAGAGGTTTATAGTTACAGCTCAAGGTGTTCGACTAGAGGGAGATGAGGCAATGGAACATATAAGAACAATGATGACAGAAAAATTTAAAGAACGAAACATAGCATGTGCTCAATCAGGTGAGGATGGACTGTGCAGTGGCTCCACTGGCACAAAGCGAGTGGGAAAGGGCAGAGAAGAGGGTTCCTAGTAGCACGTCGACAGGTCCTGATGGCATCCCAATTATGTTGATAAAGACATTGGGCCCAAAATCTAAGAAAGCATTAAGAGAGGCAGTGAGCAAAATGATAATGGACGGTAAAGCCCCCGACGGGTGGAGACTGAGCAGGATGAGCAGGATATATAAGGGAAAGGGGGACAAAGCCGACATAAACAACTACCGTCCCATAACAGTGACGTCAGTGGTTTACAGGGTGGTGATGCAGATTATAAAGGACAGACTGCAGGCATGGGTGGAGAGCGAGGAGGTGCTGGGGGAACTACAAAATGGGTTCCAAAAACAAAGAAGGTTAGAAGATAATCTGTTCTCATTGACACAGTGTATTGAAATAGCAGAAAAGGAACACAGGCCCCTATGGCTTGCCTTTCTGGATATCAAGGGAGCCTATGACAGTGTAATCCAAAAGGATTTGTGGGACATACTGGGCACTCCAGAGGTGGAAGATGAGAAATCTAGAGGTGAGATGAGAAAATAGAGGTAAGAAATCTTTTAAAAGATATCTATAAAAGTAACAGGGTGCTTATAAAATGGGAAAACAAGGTATCTGGGCCTATAGAGATACAGCAGGGGCTTAGGCAGGGGTGCCCTCTGTCACCTCTGTTGTTCATGCTGTATTTACAAGGATTAGAGAAAAAATTAGAGAGGAGCGGACTTGGCTTCAACCTTTCCTATTTCAAGCAGGGAGAATGGATTAAACAGTCATTACCAGGACTGATGTATGCAGATGACATTGTACTTTTGGCTGACAGCAAGGAAGACTTGCAGAGATTGATGGACATCTGTGGTAAAGAGGGAGATAGCTTAGGTTTGAAGTTTAGTAAAGAAAAATCGGCAGTCATGACTTTTAATGATAATCAGGGCAGCGAGCATAGGATACAGGAGGTTACGCTGGAGGTGGTGGATAAGTACAAATATCTTGGAGTGTGGATAAACAATGGGGCTGAGTACCTAATGGAACATGAAAAATATGTGACGGCTAAAGGTAGCAGAAATGCAGCTGTGATGAAAAATAGGGCACTGTGGAATTACAATAGGTACGAAGTGGTGAGAGGGATTTGGAAAGGGTTGATGGTCCCTAGTTTGACTTTCGGCAATGCGGTCCTGTGCATGAGATCAGAGGTTCGAGCAAGGTTGGAAGTTAAGCAGCGAGGGGTAGGTAGACTGGCTCTGGGAGCACACGGAAATACACCAAATCAGGGGGTACAGGGTGACATGGGATGGACGTCATTCGAGGGCAGGGAAGCCAGCAGCAAGATAGAATTTGAGGAGCGATTGAGAGAGATGGCAGAAAGGCGGTGGGCAAGGAGAGTTTTCAGTTATTTGTACATGAGGAATGTTGATACAAAATGGAGGAAGCTGACCAGAAAACTGTCAATCAAATATTTGGACTGCAGGAGGGGTGCAAACCAGGAAACAGCGGTTAAGGAAACAGAGAGGGGTCTGTGGAAAACAGGGATGCAGACGAAATATCAGCACTGGGCACATACCGAACTTTCAAGCAAGAAATTGCCAAAGAAAATATCTACGATAATTCTAGGGGAAGCTCTTTGTTGTTTGAAGCCAGGACGGGAGTATTGCGGACTAAGATGTACCGAGTCAAGTACCAAGGTATAGACACGTTGTGCTGTGCGTGTGGAGAAGAAGAGGAAACGGCTGAACACCTCATACTTTTCTGTAAGGGGCTTAACCCTACAGTGCAAGGCAACGGGGCTGATTTTTTCAAAGCATTGGGGTTTAGGGACAGTGAAGGCAAAATAGACTTTAAGCGGGTAGAAATAACCAAGCAGAGGTTATCTGATTGGTGGATAAAATTAAGGCAGGGGTGAAATTTCACCCACCACAAAGTACAAATTATGTTAATGATCATGGCTAGGTGGCGTATGCCACCGCCCGATTTAAAGGGTTCAGCCTCATCCATCCATCCATCCATCCATCCATCCATCGTGGGCTTTCTCCGCTGCGGAAGCCGCGCCAAGGCGGCGGGCGTCTGCTACGAGCCCGATATTTTGGTTGCTATTAGCCAACATCGGAATAATTTGGGATATATTAAGTACCACGTTACCGCAAGGTAATACCGCAGTGACTCACCACAAAGAGAACGCGTTTGCCAGCTGTGAATATGGGTATTTTGTGTATTTCCTTCTAGCTCGCTTGGTCCGCGCTTACTCGGCTGTTTGAGTAACGCATTCCGCGCGCTTACTTCATTTAGTTATACGTGCAATGAGCAACGTGAACGTGCTGCAGAAGAAATTAAGCTGGAGATCGCGATGACAATCAGGAGAATGTGGAAGATATGGCGGGCTCATGCTAACGCTTTTACACCCTATCGTTCCCTTTCTTTTATTTCATTCCTTCGATTTGTTTTACAAGACTGCCTCTCGCGCTCTGCTGTTTATTTATTAAGGCGAAATCCTTAACAGGCTCATGGGAAGCGTAATGTGTCCGTCGGTGGGGCCGCGAATAAATACAAACCGCGTAACTGTCGCATCTCGTTCACTTGGTATATATTTCAAAGTATAGCGTGGAAAGGCACACATGTGTTACTAAGATGACTGATGGGTCATGGCATTAGTAACTTAACATACTTTCATTCACGTCGCGATTAACGACAACAATATTACGCATGGTGCAATTTGCAAACCCGCATTTTTCGGCCAGAAGTCCCTCTGATGGTGTGACGGTAAGACCGTGTTGAATGCCAATCTCGATCTCAGTGTGTCGAACTTGCTCATTTATTATGAAGAACTGAGAGCACAGGTAAAGGGTAATAATATTAATGATAATTTCTGGGGTTTTACATAAAAAAATCACAATACATTGGCTATAAGAAACGCCGTATTGGAGGGCTCCGGTAATTTCGACCGCCAGGGGTTCTTTAACGTGTACCTATTCCAGTGACTCTAGTACCTATATCTATGTACACGGCTGTTTTATGCATTTCGCCTGCATCGAAATGTAAGCCGCCGTGGCCGGGAATCGAACCCGCGTCTTCGAGTTTAGCAGTCCAACCTACCAAAGCCACTAAGCTACCACGGCGTGTACGTAAAGGGTACGCGAGAAATAAACGGCGGCAAAAAACAAGACAAACCAAAATAAATGAAATGCTAACAGTGCAACATTGTGTACGTACGTCTCATTTCATAATTACGAGCAAACGTCAGAAAACGGAAACGTGATGTTTTACGGATGTGCAACTCGTCTTTCGCCTTCTTGTACTGCAAGAGCGCAAACATTCACTAAGCGAATTTTAACGTGAAAGTAAATTTATAGGAATATTTATTGCGTATGCTCGCTAGTTCGTACACAGCAAATATACTTACTGATCAATAACTACGTACTTTCGGGCTTTAGCCCCCCCCGAAAATTTCGGGCTTTAGCCCCCCCCCCCCCCCCCCCCCCGAAATTTTTTCGTGCCGGCATGCACCGCCGACCAAAACTACCACCGACGCCGGGAATAATAATAATAATAATAATAATAATAATAATAATAATAATAATAATAATAATAATAATAATAATAATAATAATAATAATAATAATAATAATAATAATGACGATGATAATTTATTTCTCATGACAGAATTGAATGGTGGGTTTCTGGATAAAAAGTTGCACGCAGGCAACTTGACCAGCCCAAAAACCCATCGAAGGCAACAGAGGGCGTCGGGCGCTCACATGTGAGTAAACAAATGGGAAGGTGTCAATTTACAAAAAAAAAAAAAAATGTGTATACGAGACAGGTAGTAATACACTTTAACAATTAGAAAAACAAGTAGTCTGCATTAACAAGGAAATATTGAATTTATACATGAGCAATATAGATTACATAAAGAAAGTCTTATTATACGAAAACAGGAAGAAAAATAGGGGAACAAAAACATAACATAGCACTATATTCAGTGCAGCATAAACTAAAGCAAATAAAGGGCGGAAAAGTCATACAGAATTTCATATGAACAAACTCATTAAACAACAAGGATTAGTTTCACTGAAAGCAGTTGTGCAGGCTGCATAAGGACAGAAGGTCTATTTCTCGTAAGGCGAGGTTACTGAGTAAAGTCGGAAGTGTATGTCGAAGCATTTGTTGACCATAATTCGTTCTTGAGTGCGGAATGTTCCATTGTTCAGGTGTCCTAGTGTCATAGGCTGCGAAACGTTCGTGTAGGCGAGCTATGTTCAATCATTCTGCATTCTGTCTACAATGTCTTTTTCACGCTCGAAAGACATTTCGGCACGAACATTGCGTACTCGGGCTGGATTTCGTGGCACCTGGGGTGGATTTCGTGGCACGTGGGGTCACGTAACGCAAGGAGCCCCATCCGAGCACAAATTTTCAAGGGCTTTTCGATAGCGAGCGGGCGCGTTGCGGCATCTCGCAGCGGCCGCGGAATCTACGGAGCGCATGGATTTCAATTCCAAATTTTATGGGTGTAAAGTTCTCATAAACTTTTGACGCGAAAGGTGCACTGACATTTCCAAAGGCGTGCTTCAAAAGATTTTCAATTCTGGAACTTTATGGGGTTAATGCTGTTATAAACTTCGACCAACATGCGTGCACTGGAGCCCTCGTGTCCAAGCCGTTCCAGAAATGAAAGCACGCGCTCGCAATCTTCCACACACACGAAAATACTAAATATTACCGTGACTGTGAGCTAGCAGCTGATAATTTTCTCCAAACATTTTCAGGACGCGTGCCCAATGTGATCGATCAGCTGGACCAGGGCAGGCAAAGTAAAATTTGAGAAAACAGGAGAAAGGAAATGGCCTATTATTGAGGAAATTCTTTTTGCGGGCTACAAGGTCTGGCTCTCGTTAGCCACAGGGACAGTAGCCCTATGGATTTAAGCATAGGCCGCGCTGAAAATACAGGTATTTTCAGAGCGCTTCTTCGCTTGCGAGCTGATTGTGGAGATACATATCTGAAGAACCATTTGGAAAGTTGCCCCAGTAATGCCTCGTACTTAAGCCCAGATGCACAAAACCAAATTATAGAAATCTGTGCCGAAATCATCAAAGAAAGCCTAGTTGCAAAAGCTGGCTGCTTCTCCATACTTC
The DNA here is from genome assembly GCF_013339745.2 of Dermacentor silvarum. Classification (NCBI taxonomy): domain Eukaryota; kingdom Metazoa; phylum Arthropoda; class Arachnida; order Ixodida; family Ixodidae; genus Dermacentor; species Dermacentor silvarum. The sequence goes on along the minus strand of NC_051164.1, from coordinate 4,831,077 downwards.
CTGACGAAACGACGGACATCGCTGGAATCGAACAGCCTACTGTTTGTGCAAGGTACCTAAACAAGGATGCCAACGACATCGAGGGATTGTTTTAGGTTTTACCACCGGAATAGATGCCCTCTCCCTTTGCGACTGCAGGTTCTATGTAAATGTGTACAAACTGTTCCAGATTCTAGTCACCCTTCCAGTGACCACTGCCCGCGCAGAGAGAATATTTTTTAACAAGAGTTTACTAAAAAACTACTTGCGCTCTACAATGTCTGTGGAACTCATGGTTAGAGCGGTACTTCTATACACCCACAGAGACGTCGGCATCAACGTGTCCGAAGTCATTGACCGCTTCGCTCAACTTCCCCACCGAGAGAGGTTAGTCCTTTAGATAGCAAAGCAGCAAAAATCAATGCAAGTAAAAAGCTCTGTTCCTTGACGTTCATAAGCTCGTAATTATGAAAACGTATGACTGTTCGTTAGCTTTTAAAGCCGCAGAAATTTTAGCCGTTTATTCTAGCAGTTAGCATCATGATCAAAATTATCATGCGAATACGGAAATTAGGAGGACATCAATAACCAATTTTGACCGACCTTGCTCATTGGCAAACGCCCACGCGGCGTTTGCCAAAAACACACTCGGATATTGGGTAGTAACTTGTCGCATCATCTGTGGCTTTCGTTTGGCCTTTTCTTTCCTTTTTAGCTACCTGATTTTATTTCTTTTTTGAAACGAAGCAAAACCCTCCTTTTTTTGGGGGGTGCAGAATAATTGTTGCCGCTGTGCAGGCAGTTAAATCACACATTTTCGTACTGCTTTCTGCATTATTCCCCTATTATTCTACCTGTATGGTGCTGTCGCGGCCGCTGCATGGCCCGAGTACATATCACGATTTCTGCGAACATAGTTTTGTTCTTGCCTAGATCTGCTGTCTTTCTGTGCGCAAAGTTTACTATCTCTGACTCCGCAACCTGCTTATTTGTCTTGTTTGACGCATAATCTACAGTGACGTTTGCTTAAATACGTAGATTTATTGGAGACTTAGACGTATATTTAAATATCTTGTTGCGAGGTGTTGTGTATACAAGCAGTGAACTTTGTTTCCAGCGACTCTTTTTTGCCCCTTAGCGAGTTGTATCTTCGCATTTGTATATTCCATTCTATCTTCGCATATCTAATGTATATTTTGCAGAACTCCTACTTTTATGTGACTGTCACAGATACGAAGATGAGAGGATTGCCCTTCGGACGGCTTTGGGGCACTTAGACGACAGACCTTTTACGGAGGAAAAGATCTTGAGCGCGTGGCCTCGTGGGTCTGCTATGTGCAGGGCTACAAAGGCGCTGCTGTGCTTTTTGAAGTGCGCAAGCCTGTATGACCGCCTGTGACGAAACTCAGCGATGAACGCTTAACTGTAAATGTGCAACGTGTGAACTGTGAACTTCTCTCTTCCTTCTCTTTCAATCCCTTCTCCCCCTTCCCCCGTGCAGGGTAACCTACCGGGCTCAGCATGGTTAACCTCCCTGCCTTTCTCTTATGACTTCTCCCTCTCTCTCTCTCCTACTTTTTATTTGTACTCACTGTTGCGAGTGTAATCTCGGTGTAATTACAATACACGACCGGTAACAGCTGCTCCTGCGCAATCTCTTGCAGCGAGGGACAGCGTCATTGAGGTTTTTTTCCTGGCCGTTGCATATGTGCAAAAATGCAAACAAGGTTCTTGAATGACGAAGATTCATCAAAATATTTGTCCTCAACTTACTCATTTCATGGCCTTTACGTTCTTCATATCAGCTGTATACACGGCCTTGCTGGTTTCGAACTCATATAGTTCTAATGTCCGTGTGATATTTTCTTTCCTTATTAAATAGACAAAAAAAAATAAAAAACGCGGCCGCCTTGATATCAGTTATTTCTGCCAAAATTTTTAGGACATATGAATATATTCTTTTATGAAAAAATACTTATTTTACTTGAGAGTGCGTAGCGTTCAATAATTCGTTTGCAGCATCTAACATACAATGGCATTGGCAATGCAGTTTTTATTCATGTATTCGATCCCTCGACAACTTCTATAAGGAGGAGGCCGCGCTGCAACCTGAGCCCCCCCCCCCCCCCCCCCCCCGAACAAAATTTCTGGCTACGCCACTGGTTCATGATAAAGTATTGTCGAGGCTAAAAAATTCATGAATAAATACATATGCATATGGCTCTAAACTACTACCGACCGTGAGTGAAAAGCGCGTAGTGATGAGCGAAGCGGTCACTGCACACACGTAAGTATTTCACTTGACTTCGCGAGTAATTTACTTTTTATTGCGATAGCAATTATATGGACACTCAAAAGCAGATTTCTGCCGTCGGCGTCGCCGTCGCCGTGAGGTTCCGTATGACGTCAATGAAGATGAAATCGTCGCCGCGCGCCGAACGCTGTATGTGCGAGTGAAAGGGCGCGAGGGACGCGCGCTTTCACGGGGAGTGAACGCACGGCGGAGAACAAACGCGCGTTCTGCGCCGTGCTCGCTTAAGGGCAGCAGAAGTAGGCGTCTCTTTTGCCGATTACACTCAGGACCTGGCCAGGTTCGAGGCTGCCATTCGCAGTCCGGACCTGGTTGAGCAACTTTGGGCAGTCCAGCAAGCCCACGACGCGGCCTCGAAGCTCAGTCTTCCGGTCCCGACGTGGGATTAGCCCTTCTATGGGTCACCCCATAGCCTTGCAGGACCAAATAAAGTTCTCCATCCATCCATCCTCCTTTACTATCGCCATATATGTAGAGCAAACGCGCCTTCTTCCGACGCGCGAGAGGCCGTGGGGGAGGGAAGGGAGGCGGCGTTTAGCTGCGGCACCAAGTGCCTATTTATATCACAGGCTCTGGCAACAGTCACCAACGCCGCACGCATTTTGAGCGAACGCGGGCAAAACGCCGACGGCGTCGACAACAGTTCTGCGTGTTGCCGGTGCTGCTGCATGTCCAAGTTTATACAGCTGATAAAGCTAATATCATTACTCCGTAAGTCTATTTAACCCTTTCAGTCCTGGCGTCGTCAAATGACGACATGACTTAGAATCGGAATTTTCAGCATGAAAGAAGAACCGAAACTGCTTGTATTTTTCCCGCATCGTACTATTGAAAGTGCTAGTGCCATCGCCATGGTTAGTCACGTGACTCTACGGAGCTGTGTTACTAGAAGCTTCTAGTACACTCTAGCTGTGTCGGGGAGCGACTAAATCCCCACCAGAACACACCAGTGTTGCCAGATCTCGTCTTGTTCGGTTCCCTAGATTTGCGAGGTGGCGATGTCCCTAGTGAAGTCACGCGACTGCGTGCTGCGCTCGCCTCCCCCGCCTCATACGTGCGTGCGCCAGATTTCAACGTGTGTGCACGCAGGAGATGAACGTGGGCGCAAGGTTTACACTTGCAGCTTATTCTGAAGAGAAATGAAACTATGTTTCATTTATTCATGAGAAATATAAGTTAGCACGTGTTACGACGGGGTAAGTGCTATGACCAGTCGAGGCCAGCTATAGGCGACTGGTCATGGCCGTCTGGTGTTGAGCAATCGGGCCGTGACGAGACGCTCTCTCGACTCGTTCTTAACGCATTTTATGCGGTGACAAACGCGCTGACGATCTACAGGTGCATTGCAATAGTCGATTTACGTTTTCGACCTGCCACGCGGACTTCCCGTAGCTCTAACCGGCAACAGCTCACAGGTTCAAAAAAAAAAAAAAAAAAAAAAGAAAAAGAAAAAAAAAACGGCAAGATCATGTTTCTAACGTGACTTTTTGGAATCATGAGGTTAGTGGGCGCACAGATGTGAACGAACAGATTGCGCAATTTGAGAACACACACGGAGCCTGAACCTTTACCGCGGAGCGACCTAAATTTCTTGTCAAATAAACACACACACAGGTTAATGCGAATAACCGATTCCTTATCGCGCACAATCGACCACTTACATACACAAAAAGGGTCAACAATCGTCGCCACCAAGACGATTCATCCAAATGATCGCATATGCCACACAAGACAAGGCATCGCCGAAGATGAAGTTGTTGACAGTCCTAACAATCTCCCCGTGAATTCATGTGAGCGCTCGCGAGATAACGCAATCCTGGCTAAAACAAACAAACACAGAAATTATTATAAACAGAACAATGCGCATAGACGGGTCCATCATTAATCATATGGGCAGCAGCGAAAAAATATGCACAGCGAGTTTCACTTCGCCTGTTCAAGTGGTCGACTTGACTAGGGAATTTCGGCCTCCATTCTGGGTACATGAAAGAGCTAGTTTTAGGGAGCGGCCCAGAGTTGCCAGCATGATGTTTTATATACCGCTAACCTTGGGCGATGTTGCGGTCGGTATTTAGTCTCGCGCGCTGTGTCGAACGAGGAAGAAGAAATGACAACAACAAACATGGCAGACGCGTCGTCAGGTACGTGCACTTTTTTTTCTTTTATAATTGAATAACCCATGCGTAGTTTACGTTGCGATTTTTTCTATAGTGTCTAAACAGATTTCAGAGAACGCATGTACTTGAATAAGTGTCATTGCATGGTGATATTAGTTGTAAGATGTTTTTTCCGTGTGCGGTTTTGACGACAGCAGGGCTTTGTGGTTGTAGATGGCATGCCGTCGGCTTGCCATTGCGTCCGATTTCATTGGGTGTTTATTTCTTCGTTTTTCAGGCACGCCTATACCGTTTTAAGAGGTACGTGAGGGCGATGACGTGGCCAGTATCATGGTCGTGTCCAGGACATTGTGCGCGTACTCGCACGAAAGAGACCCCTGGAGAGAGCCGGAGGCCGGGGACGGCACGGTAGCGCATCGGGTGGTCGTCGAGACGGTATCGGGGCAAGTCGAGGGAGGAAGGCTTGTCTGATGATGGCTGACGGGCACAGGACGAGATGCGGGTAGCTCTGGCGGTGGGAACGCAGGCAGCGATTCGCGCACCGTGCGGCCAGCTACTGGAAGAGGGTAGTAGGCAGCGCCGTATAAGTTCAGAATGGACTGCCGCAGTTCGTCGTACGGGCGCGGGCCAGGCGATGGAACACCGAGGTGGAGCTGGAGAGCAAGCGGCAGGACGTCGAGGAGTACCGCATGCTTGAACTCCTGGATCCAGATGTGGCTAAGCTCCAGAGCAGCCTCGAATTGGGCGAACCAGACGCCGACACAGCGGGACGAGAACGGCGGCAGTGGCGGGTCAAACTGTGGCTCCGGCCAGGTGGCCATGGCAGCGTGTCGCTCGGTGGAAGGCGCGTTCTCCCGGGTTTCCAATGTAAGAGGGACACGACGGCGGCTGTACGAGCCGTGTCGTCGTTCCTACTCGGAAGGGCAAAGGAGGCGAGCCGAGCGGCGCCTGCGACGACCAGCGTGGCAAGCTTCTGGAACGACACTGCGCGTGCCGAGCTTGCGCCTCAAGCACGCGCTGCGCTTCCTTATTTTTCACTTCTTTGACAGCCAGCGCCAAGGCACCGGCTGAGAGCGCCGACCTAAACGCCCAGCGTTGCGGCGTCGGTGGGCGCTACACCGTGTATACCGACAGATTCATTCTATTCCCGCCCGAACTTGCGTTCTAGGCATCTGGAAGAATGCACGGATGCATTTTTCCGTGAACTTGATAATGGAAACTTGTCTGATGTGGAGGGAGAAATCAACGGATCTTCAGACAGCGGTGATGAGCTTGAGCAGCCTGAGCCAGATATTTCACGTTATCAATGCCTCAGTTGTGAACGCATGGCTGGAGTATAGAAGTGATGCAGCTGCACGAGGACTGATGCCTGGCAAGCAACTGGACTTCACCCTCCATATTACTGAAGCACTTGCACGAGCCAACAACCGGCCAAAGGTGAAAAAGCGAGGAAGGCCGTCACTCTCCCCTCTGGTGACTTCGAAAAAAGCAAGATATGCTGAAAATAAGCCTGTACAAGACGTCAGGTTTGATCAGGTGGGACACTGGCCTCTTCGTACCGACAGCAGGCAACAGCGTTGTAAGCTTGAGGGATGCACGGGACAAACCCGTATCATGTGCGAAAAAATGTAACGTGCACCTGTGTCTTGCCAAGGCTGGAAACTGCTTCAGAGGCTTCCACATCAACAATTAGTGAAGTTTGTGTTTGCAATGATTGTGTTTTCCACCTCTGAATAAATTAGCTTTTCACTGCGTTTCGCAACCACTGAGCCCTGATGTGCGGTTTTGACGACATGACTGTAAATCGGCAAACAATAACACAAATGACTTATTTTTTGCTAAGGCATGTTTCTAGAGTCATTGTGGTGTAAATTATGCAAAGCAAAAAAATATATGCAACAAATAGAAAATCCAGGGCTGAAAGGGTTAACTTGAACAGTGTAGTGCTGCATGGAGATTACCCATCTTTGAGCGTTTCTTTGTGCTTGGGCAGCAAGATAATGCAAAAGCTAACGTATCAAACTCATCAGCGCGGCCTAGCTCCGGTGTTATAGAGTTCGGGAACGGTATTACGGTAACTGCGCGTGCGTAGAAACGCGCTAAATGAGCCCGCGCAAGGAAAGAACGTAAATAAAGAAACGTTATTCGCATGGGTACGCGGGCAATAGCACCTTGCTTGAAAGAATAAGAGTAACGAAAAAAGTAAATTACTCGCGCAGTCAAGTGAAAAACTTACGTGCGTGCAGTGACCGCTTCGCTCACCATTACGCGCTTTTCGCTCACGGTCAGTAGTGGTTTACAGCTATATGCATATGTATTTATTCGAATATTTTTTAGCCCCGACAATATTTGATTATGAACATAGCAGAGTGAGAAGGTGTAAGGGAAGCAAGAGAAAGAGCAAAGACGGCCCTAACGACGCAATATTGTTGGCTTATTTCGGTTCAGAGATTGCGTACACGAACAATTCTTGCTGTACGCTATCTCTTCAATACAAATTTCGCGCATGATGTACCTTAAGGTTCACCGTGAGCGAAGCTTTTTTCAAATTCAGACATTCGAAAGAAAAGCCATTCGATGCAGCCAATACAGCTAAACAAATATATTTTTTCTACATTGAAATGAATAGATAGCTACTACTGGCCTAGCCATTTACTAATTTCTTATGTAAAAGTTATTACTGGAATAGCCTTGTTTTAATAATCCGTGAATCCTCTCTGAAATTACCAACATGTAACTTCTCATTATATACCATAATTATTGCGTAACGTGTGCTTTTTTTACGTAAACTAACAAGCATTCATGGCGCGCGTGACGATGTTTGTGCTTGCAATTATATTGAGGGGAAAATCGTCTTGAACATTACTGTCTGATGCACTACAAATTTCACAATGGATCTACATATCCCTAAAATAGTTACCTTCAATAACAGCAAAAAATGAAAAGTTTTATGTTCTGGTGATTTGTTGCCTCTTTCATTACGTAACTACAAGTACGTAGTTATTGATCAGTAAGTATATTTGCTGTGTGCGAACCAGCGAGCATACGCACTAAATATTCCTAAAGTTACTTTCATGTTAAAATTCACTTAGTGTTTGCGCTCTTGCAACACAAGAAGGCGAAAGACGAGTTGCACATACGTAATCTGTCATGTTCGTTTTCTGACGCGTCGCTTGCTCGTAATTATGAAATGAGGCATACGTATACAATGTTGCACTGTTAGCGTTTCATTTATTTTGGCTTGTCTTGTTTTTTGCCGCGTATATTTCTCGCGTACCCTTTACCTATACAGTTGCTTTGGTAGGTTGTACTGCTAAGCTCGAGGACGGGGGTTCGATTCCCGGCCACGGCGGCTTACATTTCGATGGAGGCTAAATGCACAAAACACCCGTGTACATAGATTTAGGTGCACGTTAAAGAACCCCAGGTGGTCGAAATTAACGGAGCCCTCCATGCGGCGTCTCTCATTGCCATATTGTGATTTTTCGGTGTAAAACCCCAGACATTATGATTACTATTATTACCCTTTACCTATGCTCTCCATTCTTCATGATATATTGAGTAAGTTCGACACGTTCAGATCGAGATTGGCATTCAACACGTTTTTATCGTCACACCCACAGCATCAGAGGGATTTCTGGCCGTCGTCATATGACCACACGTAATATTGTTATCGTTAATCGTGACGTGAGTGCGAGTATGCGAAGTTACTAATGCCTGGATGACCCATCAGCCATCTTAGTCACACATTTGTGCCTTTCCACACAATACTTTGGTATACCAAGTGAACGAGCCGCGAGAGTTACGTGTTTTGTATTTATTTTTGGTACCGCGGCATCGGCCAACAGACACATTCCGCTTCCCAAGAGCGCAGTTAAGGATTTCGCCTTAATAAAGAAACACCAGAGCGCTGGATGCAGTCTTGTAAAGCAAATCGAATGCATGAAATAAAATAAAGGAAACGGTTATAAGGTTCAAAAGCGTTAGCATTAGTTAGCCATATCTGCTACGTTCTCTTGGTTATTATCGCGGTCTCCAGCTTATTTTCTTCTGCAGCACGTTCACGTTGCTCATTCCACGCATAACTAAATGAAGTAAGCGCGCGGAATGCGTTACTCAAACAGCCAAGTAAGCGCGGACCAAGCGAGCTAGAAGGAAATACACAAAATACCCATATTCACAGCTGGCAAACGCGTTCTCTGTGTGGTGAGTCACTGCGGTATTACCTTGCGGTGACGTGGTACTTAATATATCCGAAATTATCGCGATTTTGGCTAATAGCAACCAAAATATCAGGCTCGTAGCAGACGCCCGCCGCATTGGCGCGGCTTCCGCAGCGGAGAAAGCCCACGATGGATGGATGGATGGATGAGGCTGAACCCTTTAAATCGGGCGGTGACATACGCCACCTAGCCATGACTATTAAGATAATTTGTACTTTGTGGTGGGTGAAATTTCACCCCCGCCTTAACCTTATCCACCAATCAGATAACCTCTGTTTGGTTATTTCTACCCGCTTAAAGTCTATTTTGCCTTCACTGTCCCTAAACCCCAATGCTTTGAAAAAATCAGCCCCGTTGCCTTGCACTGTAGGGTTAAGCCCCTTACAGAAAAGTATGAGGTGTTCAGCCGTTTCCTCTTCTTCTCCACACGCACAGCACAACGTGTCTATACCTTGGTACTTGACTCGGTACATCTTAGTCCGCAATACTCCCGTCCTGGCTTCAAACAACAAAGAGCTTCCCCTAGAATTATCGTAGATATTTTCTTTGGCAATTTCTTGCTTGAAAGTTCGGTATGTGCCCAGTGCTGATTTCGTCTGCATCCCTGTTTTCCACAGACCCCTCTCTGTTTCCTTAACCGCTGTTTCCTGGTTTGCACCCCTCCTGCAGTCCAAATATTTGATTGACAGTTTTCTGGTCAGCTTCCTCCATTTTGTATCAACATTCCTCATGTACAAATAACTGAAAACTCTCCTTGCCCACCGCTTTTCTGCCATCTCTCTCAATCGCTCCTCAAATTCTATCTTGCTGCTGGCTTCCCTGCCCTCGAATGACGTCCATCCCATGTCACCCTGTACCCCCTGATTTGGTGTATTTCCGTGTGCTCCCAGAGCCAGTCTACCTACCCCTCGCTGCTTAACTTCCAACCTTGCTCGAACCTCTGATCTCATGCACAGGACCGCATTGCCGAAAGTCAAACTAGGGACCATCACCCCTTTCCAAATCCCTCTCACCACTTCGTACCTATTGTAATTCCACAGTGCCCTATTTTTCATCACAGCTGCATTTCTGCTACCTTTAGCCGTCACATATTTTTCATGTTCCGTTAGGTACTCAGCCCCATTGTTTATCCACACTCCAAGATATTTGTACTTATCCACCACCTCCAGCGTAACCTCCTGTATCCTATGCTCGCTGCCCTGATTATCATTAAAAGTCATGACTGCCGATTTTTCTTTACTAAACTTCAAACCTAAGCTATCTCCCTCTTTACCACAGATGTCCATTAATCTCTGCAAGTCTTCCTTGCTGTCAGCCATAAGTACAATGTCATCTGCATACATCAGTCCTGGTAATGACTGTTTAATCCATTCTCCCTGCTTGGAATAGGAAAGGTTGAAGCCAAGTCCGCTCCTCTCTAATTTTTTCTCTAATCCTTGTAAATACAGCATGAACAACAGAGGTGACAGAGGGCACCCCTGCCTAAGCCCCTGCTGTATCTCTATAGGCCCAGATACCTTGTTTTCCCATTTTATAAGCACCCTGTTACTTTTATAGATATCTTTTAAAAGATTTCTTACTCCATCTTCCACCTCTAGAGTGCCCAGTATGTCCCACAAATCCTTTTGGATTACACTGTCATAGGCTCCCTTGATATCCAGAAAGGCAAGCCATAGGGGCCTGTGTTCCTTTTCTGCTATTTCAATACACTATGTCAATGAGAACAGATTATCTTCTAACCACGATTGATGATGATGATGATGATGATTTATTGGCATCCCCTTTGAAACGGGACGGCGACAAATAGTCACCTAGCCTGCTTGATTTAATCAGGTATACTATACATGTTCTTTATCTTGCATTTTGTATACCTATCATTATTTTTCTTTTTCAAAAATTTACCTTGTACCGCTGCCTTTGATTTTAAGAGATCAGGTCGCATCCATCTTTTCCCTACTTTTTTTCCACCAGTACTCTAATCGTCTCTTGCTGATCTCTACGGCTGATCTGTTTATGTTTCCTTCCACTTTAAACCCAAGCGCTTCTGGGAGTTGCACGTTACCTACGGTTCTCGCTGGGTGGATCCCGTCGCATTCCATTAGGATGTGCTGAGTGGTCTCTGGATCTTTACTGCAGCATACACATGTCTCATCTAATTCCGAATATTTGTTCCGATATGTTTTCGTCCTTAGGCAACCGGCTCGAGCCTCAAATAGCAAGGCACTGCCCTTTGTGTTATCGTACAGATTTTCCCTTCTAATTTCTTTCTTCTCATTCTTGTAAATCTCCATTGTCCTTTTCGTTTCCATTCTTTGCATCCAATTCACGGTCTCTATTTCTCTCACTTTCTTTCTGATGACCCCTGGTTGTCTATTTACAGTTTCGATTATCCTGTACTTGGTTGCCAGCTTCCTTGACCTCTTCCTCCATTCTGTGTCCACGCTTTTCATGTAGAGATACTTGTGCACTTTAGCCGCCCATTTATTTTCATCCATGTTCCTGAGCCTTTCTTCAAAACTAATTTTGCTTTGTGCTTCTCTGACTTCAAAAGAGGCCCAACCCATGTCTCCATGCACTGCCTCATTTGTCGTATTACCGTGTGCTCCCAAAGCCAACCGGCCTACTGATCTTTGGTTAACTTCCAAACCCGCCAATATATCCGATTTTAAGCATATAATGGCATTTGCGAATGTTAGCGCTGGCACCATTACTCCTTTCCAGATTCCACGCACCACCTCATACTTATTGTGGCCCCACAGTGCTCTGTGTTTCATTAATGCTGCATTCCGCTTCCCCTTTATTTTCAGATTATCTTGGTGGTTGCTTGAGTAATTCTTTCCTTCGTTTATGTGTACGCCGAGGTACTTATATTGCTTCACTATGGGTATTACTTGCTGTTGAATTGACACCACGAAGTTACTCGTGTGCTCATTAAAGATCATAATCCCTGATTTCTCTGTGCTAAACTTAAGGCCTAGATTTGTCGCTGCGTTCCCACAGATATTCGCAAGTATCTGTAAATCTTTTTTATTGTCCGCTAGTAGCACAATGTCGTCTGCGTACATCAGTCCAGGGATCTTCTGTTGCACCATTTGTCCATTACGCATGTAGGATAAATCAAAACCTAATTCGCTGTTTTCCAGTCGTCTTTCTATGCCCTTGACGTAAAGCGTGAACAACAATGGTGACAGAGGGCATCCTTGCTTCAATCCTTGGTGAATTCCCACCATTTCATTTCCTTTTCGGCCTTCCCATGCCACTTGTACTTGGTTGTCTCGATATATCTCCCTCAGCAGCTCCACGAAATCGTCATCTATGCCTTCGTATTGAAGAATATCCCACAACAATTCCCTGTCTACGTTGTCATAAGCTCCTTTAATATCTAGAAATGCTATCCATAAAGGTCTTTTCTGAGCTACTGAAATCTCTATGCACTGAGTTAGTACAAACATATTGTCTTCTAAGCGTCTGCCTGGCCTGAACCCATTCTGTAGTTCCCCCAATACACCGTTTTCCTCCACCCACTTCGACAGTTCTAATTTTATGGCTTGCATTGCCATTCTATATATCACCGACGTTACTGTAACTGGCCTGTACGAGCTCGTCTTATCCTTATCTCCTTTGCCTTTGTAGATAAGATTCATCTTGCTTTCACGCCATCCAACGGGAATATTCTTTGTTCTAATCACTTGCTCTATGGCATTAGTCAGCAGTGCCTTGCTTTTTGGACCGAGGTTTTTGATTAGCTGTATTGGGATTTCATCGGGTCCTGCTGCCGTGTTGTTAGGGACATTTTCTGCTGCCTTTTTCCAATAAAAGCTTTCTATGCTGAATTTTGATCTCTCAGGCCTCTCTGTTGTTGCTGGATCTGTTGTCTGAACTACGCTTTTTCTCGTACCGAAGTTATGCCTGATAACGTCTGTGATGTACCGCAGCGCATCATCGCCTTCATAGATGTTACCGTCTTCATCCCTTATAGCCGTTTGCGAGTTTCTAGTTGGAGCTCCGAGTGCTTTTATATGGTTCCAGAATCTTTTTGGGGCGCCTTTGTCTCTTTTGTGAATGTTATGCACCCAACGTTCACTTGCGCATTTAATTTTCTCTTGCACGAGCTCACTCGCAACCCTTTTCTTTTCTCGGTATGTATTCCATCTAAGGAGCACCTCTTCTTCTTGTAATCCCAACTTTTTGGCTTCTCGATGAACCCTAGATGCCTCTTTACGCTCTTCTATAGCTTGTTTAATTTCCTTGTTCCACCACTTACGTGGTTTCCTCTTTCCAATCCAACAATTGTATTGCCGTGTCCGCCTTATTTCATGCTGCATAACCTCCACCAGTTCCTTATATTCCCAGACTGCTGTAGGAAAAGCCTCAATTTTCTTCTCTATGTTGTTTGCGATCTCTGTTATTTGCTCGTCATTCATTTTTAAAAACTCTGAGGCTATTGGTTCATGTTCTGCGCTGGTATCTCTCCCAAACTTTAATGCTAAACGTCTATGATCGCTTCCCAGGCTATTTTTTCCATTTTCGTCTATTATCATTTGGTCCAGTTGTTCGTAGACCATTTCTGAGACTAAGGCGTAGTCGATACATGACTGCCTGTTTCCGCATTGCCACGTTACCTGTCCATGACACTTATTCTCCCTGTTAACTACTATAAGGTTCTGTTCATCACACAAATCCAGCACTAGAGAGCCGTTGTAATCAGTATATCCGTCTAAATCGTCCATGTGCGCGTTCATATCTCCCACTAATATCACCTGGCCCGAGTTACTGAACTCATTAATATCGCTTCTAATGCAATCGACCAATTCCTTATTTTTTTCCCTGCTATCACTAACTGTCCACAGGTAAGCTACTCCCAGCCACGTCTTTTTACCTTGCCATGTACCACTAATCCATAAATGCTCTTTACATGTCTCGTTTACCCTTCGCCACTTCAGACCTCGCCTAATTAGTACGCCTACGCCTCCGCCTTTCCTTGACCCGGTCATTCTGTTGCACCCTTCCCATACAAAGTTGTCAATAACAGGCGGCTGCTCCAAATCTCGTAGATGCGTTTCGGTCAAGGCGTACACACTAATCGCTTCATCATTCAGTTGCGTTTGAATTTCCAGCCATTTTTCCTGCTTACGACCACCCTGCATGTTAATGTAGCAAATTTTACCTTCTCTATTCTTATCCTTTCTGCGTCTTTTCCTGACTCCTGGTCGCCTAATTCTGCCCTTTACTGGTGTTTCGCTATGTTCAATACTTAATCCTGCTTCCTGATTGCCTGGGGCCCGCCTAAAAAAGCTACAGCTCGTGCCGCGAATCGATTTCCGACCGGTGTTGCTACACTTTCACTAAAATGTATCCCGTCACGCGGGATACAGGGGGGCTGTGTATCGCGGGTCCGGTACAGCAGCGCCGCGGCGCGGGAGTTCACAGAAAAAGGTCCTCGCTCCTCCCATGCATTCGCGCAGCGCTTTGGACACTCTCCCACATTCTATAGGTCACTCTAGCGGCGCGCGTCGTCTGCTGCTGCGGCCACATTACATTGGAACTGCGGCATATTTACCATCGTATTTAAACTGAAAACCACATTCACAGTGGCATCATAGACAGTTACATATTTCGAAACGCAGCAGAGCTCTGTCACATGCGAAGGTAACGTACTTGCCTTTTCCGTCACTTCTTTGTTTCCCCGTTTGAGATTCAAGAATAGAGGAGCTATTAACGCTGTTTAGTTCGTTAAACGCGTTAAACTTGAGTATACGAGGAGAAGCATAAATTCTGCATGGACGAAATAGCCCTTCATCAGTTCTAGAGCGAGAAAGGCGTAGTTTGCTTTGCAGAATAGATGTATACAGTAGTATGTAGGGGCAGCATGTACGCGAACGTTCAGGGCGTATTCTTATACCACGGAATGCGCAAGAGAAATGCTTTGGCTCGAAAGGATGTAAAACACAATGGCATAAATATTAATATTCTTGCAACTAAAATCCTTTGGTTCAATTTCCTTGACTGTATTGGGGTTATTATACATTTATAAGAGATGTTATAAACTTCCCAGGTGAAAATTTACAACTGGGATCCAACTGGGATCAGCTGGGATGAACTGGTTCCAGCTGGAAACCAACTGGTCCCAGTTAAACACCAATTGGTCCCAGTTGGAAAGCAACTGGGTAGCAACTGGTTCCAGCTGGGATCCAACTGGAACAATTTCCAGTTATACTGGGAGTGACTGGACCCAGTTGGGATCCAACTGGAACTTTGACCAGTTGTACTGGAATCAACTGGTTCCAGTTGTATTCGAACTGGAACTTTGACCAGTTGTATCAGTAGCAACTGGAACCAACTTAAACATTGACCAGTTGTACTGGTAGCAACTGGTTCCAGTTTGGATCCTAATGAAATATTGGTGACAGAAGTTTAACTGAAGGCAAGTAACATGCAGTGCTTGCAGTGCAACCCTAGCAAAAATTCTAATAGAAGTTTGTAATAATTAGTCTAATACAGTTTTGTATTAGTTGTATAAGTTTTGTATAGACCAACAGAAATTTCTATTAGTTGTACTGATTTACCTGTAAGACCAATGGCCCTGTGTATTGTACTTATTAGTCTTATACAATCAGTGTTGCATGTCTAGAGGCACACTGGACTCTGGAGAAAACTTGAAACCTCGCATTTTTCTCGTGCGAAGAAGGGACAGTTGTGACTGCAATTCGCCTTTGAGTGCAAAAGCAGAATGACCTGCTGGCCCGTAGCAGCAGAGGTGAAATAAAGTTTACTGTTTCAATTGCCACCTGGATTACGGCGCTGGCAATAACCCAGGTGGTATTAGTATCGAAGCGTTGAACTGTGCAATTTTTGAACAGGGATTCCCTGGCAAGATTCGTGCAATCTGAAAACGTGTGCGTAAGTTTCTGTGAATGCAGGCACGAGTGCGTGTGTTGCCAAATTTCCGAGGGGGGCTGTGTATACCTTACCTTCAGTGTGACCTGAAAAAAAATGAAGAAATGTAATGCCACTGGGGAACATACGCGCGCGGCGACGATGTTACCGTGTTTCAACTTTAGACGCAACCTCACAGCGACGACCACGACCACGCTAGAAATGCGCTTGGAGTCCCTCCCCACAGTAACGCACCCAGGATCTCTGCCAGGGGGGGTTCACAGTTTGCCAATACCATCTAAACAGCACTAATTTCGATTTATTCACGGGAAATTGTAAAAAAAATGCGCTTTTTGCGAGTGTGCAGACGCTTGCGCATCTTACATCTTAGTTGCAGCACTCAAATGCGTAAGGAAAGAAAAGGGGTTAAACAAAAGGGGGGGGGGGGGGGTTAAGTCGGCCTCAGGGGGGGGGGGTTACAACCCCCGAATCCCCCCCCCCCCCCCCGTCGGTGCGCCACTGCCTCCCCATATAGTTGCTATCGCAATAAAAGGAAATACCTCTTGCTCAGTTGCCTGTCATTTTATCATAGACAACCACTTTTGTTAAACCTAGTGAAAGCATTCTCACGTTCCAAAAATACTCATTTTACGGTTGGTCAGCCCGCCGGTGCAGACAACAGTAAAGGAAACGAGCCCGCGCACTCTGATAACCCGTTCTTCGCGAACACAATCGGCTCGACCTGGCTGGCGCACCCTCCGTTACCGTCACTACGCCACACTAACTGAAAATGGTGCACCTGCATCTGCGTTCTTACTTCTGCAAAAAGGAAACACAACAAATATCCTATAGCGCATTCGATTATCCTTTCTTTAATAAAGCCGGTGGGCCGACAATATCTGTGTGTTTCCAAAGACTAGAGAGGGGACGGAACGGCAGTGGTCCTCCACGCGCAGCGTGCCGTGGCTACCGATCTTGAGATAACGGCAGACGACGAGCGAGTACAAAGCACTTCCACCGCCAGTGCGACAGTGCGCTCGTGCCGAAGTTCGTGATCATGTGGCAGCCTCACGCAAGACCTTCACGCTACCTTAAAGCATCCTCATTCTCAACTGCAATATTTTAAATTCTGAATGGCTTTATGCTTTGCAGATGCAATAGTTGCCTTCGAATGCGGAATGAATTTCGGACATTTTGTAATAGAGTAAGAAATTTGCCGAATTTCTTACTCCATTCCGAAACAACGCACCACCAGACGCTTTTAAAACCAAATATGCGCATAAAGTAAAATGTACGTACCTTTGAAAGAGGGGTTCTTCTACCATTAATTCTTATATGCACACCTGCATTTCGCCCACTTGCCCATGCTTAGTTTTGAGAACGGTTTTCTTACTGAACCACGTGTGAAGCGGCAGCAGATGGCGCCTAAACCAAAACAAAAAGAGTGCTTAGCCTGGAAAGACGTGTAAACACGGCAGCGATGACTTAACGCCATCCACTCAGGGCCTACATTGCCTAAAAACACAGCCTTCGAGATTGCCTACATAACTTTTTCACAGCAATGAGCTTTGGGTTTTCATAAACTGGCGTTCCCAAATTTTGTCAGTGCTGATGTCCTTAATACAAAAATAGTCCAAATATAGCCATGTAGCCAACTCGGAATTTTCGACGCCAAGCCGCTTAAAAAATCGCAGTTTCACCTGAAAGGCGAAGCATCAATTGCGATAGCAAATTTGTAGAGAGCTATACGGAGTAATGATAGTAGCTTTATCAGCTGTATAAACTTGGACATGCAGCAGCACCGGCAACACGCAGAACTGTTGTCGACGCCGTCGGCGTTTTGCACGCGTTCGCACAAAATGCGTGCGGCGTTGGTGACTGCTGCCGGAGCCTCTGATATAAATAGGCACTTGGTGCCGCAGCTAAACGTCGCGTCCCTTCCCTTCCCCTCCCCCCCACGGCCTTTCGTGCGTCAGAAGAAGGCGCGTTTGCTCTACATATATGGTGATGGTAAAGGAGGAAAGAGACGCCTACTTCTGCAGCCCTTAAGGGAGCACGGCACAGAACGCGCGTTTGTTCTCCGCCGTGCGTTCACTCCCCGTGAAAGCGCGCGTCCCTCGCGCCCTTTCACTCGCACATACAGCGTTCGGCGGCACGCGGCGACGATTTCACCTCCATTGACGTCATACGGAACCTCACGGCGACGGCGACGGCAACGGCGACGCCGACGGCAGAAATCTGCTTTGGAGTGTCCATATAATTGCTATCGCAATAAAAGTAGCCCAATTTGGCCATTAATAGCCCAATCTGGCAACCCTACTACTTAGGCGCGCCGATCGCGCCGAGAAAAAACGGCGGCGGCGCCACGAGAACAGTCGGCGGCGGCGCGCCGACGTCTCGGCGCACACCTTTAGCGGTTACCGTTTTCAATGCATGGTTCCTATGGGCAGCTTGTCCTCTAGAGTCAGTATATTAAATGGCTGCATCCCGGCGGAGTTAGCAAACTGGTGAAGTAATCTGGTATGGGCGATACTGCGGCGCACATGGTTGTTTACGTATTCATGACAACAGAAATGTTAATGTTCCCATTATACCGACTTGGCCGGCTTGCTACCCGCTCCGCCCCCCCATGTCGTGCGCACAGGTTGTGTGTGTGTGTTTTATGTTTTTGACTGTGCTCGACGCGTTTTCTTTATGCGCGTGCGCTAATACATAGTTTGCACGTGCGTCACTTCCGCACCGGTCCGCGAGCTTGTCCGCCATCTTTAGGCACCTGCGGCAGCGTTGCCATCTGGTGAAACTCGTCACCAGATTTCGGAAATCTGGTGAAAATCTGGAGCTTTTGGTGGCCAGGCAAGCAAACTTCGACACCAGACATCATCTGGTGAAATGTGGGGAAAACCACTCTACCGAAATACTGCCCACCGTCGCTGCTCATCCAAACGTTTACCACTAAGGAACGCCTATGGCCGCCCGATCGTAAGGCTGATAAGCTACCGCTAGGGCATAGTCAGAGTGCAGGGTCAACGCATCCGCTGGCAGAGTCAACTAAGCAGAGCTTCTATTTGCAACGCATGTCTAGTTATGAGGAGCTTCACTAGACGGCGCCAGCTGTTCAAGTGAAGTGAGTGAAGGAAAAGCGTCTTCCCTCCAATCAAGCCATTTTTCAGGGCATGAGTGGACTTCACCCTTCGCGAGTCTTGTCTCAAACTACACGACATTCTGTTTTGAAACTTCCACTTCAACATCTGATTGAAGAAAACCTGGACGTTATTGAAATACAATACAGGAGAATTGTTATGCATCTTGAGGAGGCCGTCTTGGAAGGCAAACTTCCAGAGGATTCTGCAACATTCTGGGCAGGGATTTTCAAGTTTGAAAATGCCATGGGTGAAAAGCCCTACAAGGAACTTGCATTGTATTCACTGGCATGCCTTTCGTGCCCAGTGTCAAATGCAGTGGTGGACCGTGTCTTCAGTCAGGTCACTTGTGTGAAGACAAAGTACAGAAACAAGATGTCACTGAAAACTTTGGGTTCCATATTGTACGAATTCGCACAGCGTGTGCCTCCAGAGACGGCTGTTGCGTGAAGTTTGCTATCACAGACGATATGCTAAGCAGGTTTCGTTCAGACATCTACGATGCTCCAAGTGATGATTAAAGGCTCATCATCA
The DNA here is from genome assembly GCF_013339745.2 of Dermacentor silvarum. Lineage (NCBI taxonomy): Eukaryota > Metazoa > Arthropoda > Arachnida > Ixodida > Ixodidae > Dermacentor > Dermacentor silvarum. The sequence continues at coordinate 4,811,897 of NC_051164.1, read as the reverse complement.
TGACTAAATTTGTAAATAATAAAGTGAGTACTTGACGAATGTTAATTTTGTAGTCCAGAGTTCGACGCGCCCACTTTACGCGCACATTTCTTGCGAATAAACAAACACTCGCTAAAGTTGCAACAAAAAAATTTAAAAAAACTTTCGCGAGTGTTTGTTTATTCACAAGAAATGATGATTTTTAGTAATTTTTCGGCAATTTTAGTTTCTGGTGAAATCTGGGGAAATTTTAGCGAGTTTCTGGTGTCGTCCCTACTGTCCAATCTGGCAACGCTGACCTGCGGGCCTGCGGAAGCGTGCTGGTAGGGTGGCTAGAAGGGGAGGTGTGAATACCGGCGGCGCTTTCCTGCAGGCGCGCGTGACCCCCTTGCGCACCGATGCCACCAGGGGAAATATGGCGCTACCGCTTGCGGCGCGGGAAGCATAGCCGAGCGTGCGTCTAAATGTCGTACAAAAATCCCTCACGTGACCAGATACTAGGCACCTAGGGACACGATCATTTAGGGACTTTTGAGAAGGCGCGATGGTGGCGCTAAAAGTGACGACGGCATGGGATGGCGCGTTCGTTCTCGGCGTGATCGTTCTCTGGCCCGCGCCGACCGCGCGTTGTTCAACATTGCGTGTGTGATTGTGCTTGCGTTGCTTGTGTATTTGTTGTAGGTTCTGTGTTACTTGGCGGAAAGCCGTGAGTAGTGCTTGTGTGGCACTGCGGCTTTGGCCTCGGTGAGCTCTGGCAATACAGAACCTGCGTTGTGTGATCCGTGTTCCTTGACAATGCGGAGGTGGTGACGATTGAAATGTCGAAGTGGCGTAGCGCCTCGGCAGCGCAGTTCAGCGAACCGCGATGTGGCGTCGCCGTGTCCGCCTTAGCATAACGGACGTCGAGGGATGTGCTGCTCTCTACAAGTCACAAAAATGTGACTGCGTCTGTAGAGGGCGCGAGTGCTAAGCCGATTATGAGGCGCCCTCTATAGGATGTAGCATATAAAGGCTGTGCTGTGAATAAACGGGGGCACTTCTGCTGGGGACTCGGAGCGTGTGTCTTTACTCCGCGGCCCTCGGGCTTCAGCCTGCCTCCTCGGCCGCCTCGGCTCGAACCCTCCCACCACATGGTGTCAGAAGTGGGATGCGTGGTTCCCGCGACTTGCCATGGCTAACAAAGACGCTCCAGTTCCTGCTCTCGCTGCCGCCAGTCTCCGGAGTCCCGCTCCGTTCCCCTTCGACGATGTCGGCGAGTGGCTGCCCTGGTTACGGCAATTTGAGGACTATGCCTTCGCCACCGGCATGCACGCAGCCCCGGACGAGACGAGGGTTAGGACTCTCCTCTACTGTATGGGCCCCCGTGCACGCATTGTCCTCAGTTCTCTCATGTCCGATGAAGAAGCGTACAAGTCCTACGCGGAAGTCACCCGGCGGCTCACAAGCTACTTCGTGCACCCCGTAAACGAGGTGTACGAGAGCTCTCGGTTCCACAAGCGGACGCAAGAGCCAGGCGAAACCGTCGACAGTTTCTTCACGGCCCTTCGGAACATGGTACGCAAGTGTAACTACCCGTCACCTGCCGTTGAAGAGCGTCTTGTTCGCGACCGTTTCGTCGTGGGTTTGGCGGATTCTCGCCTTTCAGACAAGCTGTGCCGCACTCCGAGCCTTTCCCTGGACGACGCACTCGTGCAAGCTCGTCAGCACGAAGACGCCGAACGCGAAAGACAACGCCTGTCCCTCACCGCTGGGCAACCGCTTACGGCAGCTCACGTGGACGCGGCGACTTCGCGTAAACCCGCGCAGCGTGCACGCGGACGACGCAATAGACGGGACTCTGGCAACTTTGCTGACTTTGCGTCACGTGACCGACCCGACGGTTCGCACTCGAGCAACAGAGCTGGCGAGGCTTTGAAATGCGGCCTAGGCCTAAGTAGGCAATGCGGATTTTGCGGTCACGAGTTTCACCGACGGTCTGACCGTCCAGCGGCCAAAGCGGTCTGTAACCACTGCAAGAAGCGAGGCCACTTCGCGGCGGTATGTCGCTCAGGGAAGCGCCTCGGATCCGTCGAGCTCCACTCCGTCGCGGCGGTGGCCCGCAACGGGCGGTACGTTGAGGTGCGTGTCAACGGGAACCCTCTCGTCTTCAAAGTGGACTCTGGAGCCGACGTCTCGGTGGTTCCGCGCACGTTTCCCGGCTGCCCAGCCGTCCTCGATAAGCCGCGAGGCGAAGAACTTTTCGGACCCGGGAAACAAGCCCTGAAGCTTCTCGGCACCTTCGACGCGGCGCTGTCTTGGAGAGGCAGGCAAGTCAACGAGCGCCTCTACGTCGTTGCGGGACAAGAGCAGCCACTTCTCGGCTATCCCGCTATCGTTGCCCTTGGGGTCGTCAAGTTTGTCGGCGCCGTCGCACCAGCTCTGCCGGACGCACCACCTCGTGAAGTCCCTCCAGCCCTTTTCACCGGCCTGGGCACGTTTCCGGAAGAGTACACGATACGTATCAAGCCTGACGCGGTACCGTATGCCCTCAGCACAGCCCGGCGTATCCCGATACCGCTACGAGACGTAGTCAAAAAGGAGCTCGACAAGATGGAGCAGGAGGGCGTGATCCGGTGCGTCGACGAACCGACGGACTGGTGCGCGGGACTTGTCGTCGTCCCGAAGCCAGCGGGGGGTTACCGCCTGTGCGTTGATTTGACCAAACTCAACCAAGTCGTTCTGCGTGAACGCCACGTACTCCCGACCGTCGACCAAACCCTCGGACTTCTCGGTGACGCACGCGTTTTCTCGAAGTTGGACGCAACTTCAGGCTTCCACCAAGTACGCCTGGCGCGCGACTCCCAGAAGTACACGACTTTCATCACTCCGTTTGGCAGGTATTGCTACTGCCGCCTCCCATTCGGCATAACATCGGCCCCGGAATACTTCCAGCGTCAGATGTCTCGCCTGCTGGAAGGGTTGGCTGGTGTTGTTAACCTTATGGACGACATCCTTGTGTTTGGCCGCACCACAGAAGAACACGACCAACGCCTCCAGGCAGTCCTTGGTCGCCTCCAACAAGCGGGGGTCACCCTCAACGCTGCCAAGTGCACTTTCGGCGTGTCCAGCGTGCGGTTCCTTGGCGTTGTCGTCGGTGCCAATGGCATCACTCCGGATCCAGAGAAAGTGGCCGCCATTCAGCGCATGCCAGCTCCTCAGGACGTTCATGGTGTCCAACGTTTTCTCGGTATGCTCAACCATGTCGGTCGCTTCCTCCCGGGCCTCTCTCAAACGACTGCGCCAATCAGAAGTCTCCTGAACAAGCTTGCAGCCTGGACATGGGGACCAGCGCAGGCTTCAGCATTTGAAAAGCTCAAGAGCATGCTGTCGTCGGACATCTGCCTCGCAAGGTACAACCCTGCACTGTTGACGACAGTCTCCGCAGATGCCAGTTCCTTCGGGTTGGGTGCTGTCCTCCTTCAAGACCAGCCATCAGGGGAGCGCCGACCAGTTGCATACGCCTCTCGAGCGCTGACTGAAACGGAACGGAGGTACAGCCAGATCGAAAAGGAGGCACTGGCTGCCACCTGGGCCATCAACCGATTCGACGAGTTTCTTCGGGGTCTTCGTTTCACCCTCGAGACCGACCATAAGCCGTTAGTACAGCTCCTAGGAACCGCGGATCTCGATCTCATGCCACCACGAATCCAGCGCTTCCGCATCCGCCTTCTCCAGTACCAGTTTGATGTCAAGTACGTTCCTGGGAAACAGCTGGCCACCGCAGATGCACTCTCAAGGGACCCAGTCGTCCAGCTGCCAGCGACTCCAGCTGTTGACAAGGTGGAGCTGTACGTTCAAGAAGCACTCCGTGCTATCCCTCCTACATTTGCAGTCCTCCTCGACGACTTCCGAGCTCACCAGGCTGCAGATGGGGAGTGCGCGCAGCTCAAGTTGTACTGTGAGCAAGGGTGGCCTAGGAAAGAGAATCTGCCTCTCAGCGTGGCTCAGTTCTGGGCTCATCGGGCCGAGTTCAGTATTGGTGACGGCCTTCTCCTCTGCGGTGGACGCCTGCTGGTGCCCGCTTCTCTGCGGAAGCACGTCCTCTCCCTCATCCATGACGGACACCTCGGAGTGAACCGTTGCCGCGCCATCGCCAGGGGAGCTGTCTGGTGGCCGACCATGGGGAGTCAGATCAAGACAATGGTGGAGAACTGTCCCAACTGTGCTACCACGCGGGTCCAGCGAGCAGAGCCACTGCTGCCTACCGTGACGCCTAGCCGTCCCTGGGAGCGAGTCGGGGTGGACATATTTCATCACGAAGAAGCCGACTACCTTCTCCTCGTAGATTACTACTCGAGGTACCCTGAAGTGCTGTCCCTTCGCTCGACGACGTCTACAGCGGTGATCTCCATCATCAAAAGTGTCTTCGCAAGGCATGGGATCCCAGAGACCCTCGTCAGCGATAATGGGCCTCAATTTTCGTCGGCAGAATTCCGCGTCTTCGCCCAGAGCTACGGATTCTCCCACGTCACCAGCAGTCCCAGTTACCCGCAGTCTAATGGGGAAGTCGAGCGTATGGTGCGGACGGTTAAGGAACTCTTCAAGAAGTCTCCGGACTGGCCTTTGGCCCTCTTGGCATACCGCAACGCACCTGGCGTGACCGGGTACAGCCCTGCTCAGCTGCTCATGGGGCGCAGCCTCAGGACTCGCCTTCCGGTCCCCATGGCCGCGTTGCTTCCAGAACCACCTAACGCTGCCGACTTCCACCGGCGTGACACTACCCAACGACGTCGCCAGCGTCAAGATTTTGACCGTCGACATGCTGCACAAGATTTGCGGCCCCTGGAGGAGGGAGAGAGAGTGTGGATTCGCGACACAGATTGTGCTGGCACTGTTCTTAGCCCAGCGCAGCGTCCACGCTCCTACGTGGTCCAGACGGATGCAGGTGCTCTCGTCCGCAACCGGAGACATCTGGTTCCGCAGCAGTCTCCGTCATCAGGTGGTCTAGACCTCGGCAGCTCCAGTCCACGGACACGAGGATCTGAAAGCCTGCCACAGACTCCAACTCGCCCAGAGCCTGTGTGCAGCAGTCCAACTCCCAGGGCACTTACTCCTCTACCAGTTGCATCGCCACCGGTTGCCCCGGCTACTCCCTCAAGACCGCCTGGGTCAGTTGTACGCACTCGGTCTGGACGTTGTGTTAGGCCGCCGGTGCGGCTGAACTTGTAGAACGTGCCATGAGACATTTGTCATTACGTTGTATACCTGAGAGCAAGGGGTTGCTTTCTGTTACTTTCCCAAAAGGGGGGATGTAGAGGGCGCGAGTGCTAAGCCGATTATGAGGCGCCCTCTATAGGATGTAGCATATAAAGGCTGTGCTGTGAATAAACGGGGGCACTTCTGCTGGGGACTCGGAGCGTGTGTCTTTACTCCGCGGCCCTCGGGCTTCAGCCTGCCTCCTCGGCCGCCTCGGCTCGAACCCTCCCACCACAGCGTCGACCGCCCACGGTTCAGCGCTGAATGTGTGGTTTGAGTACTGTGCTTGAAACGAGTGGTGCAGCTGTGGTGCCCTAATTTCGCACAATATAGACGCGTGCTTATGTGCAAAAAGGGCAACAAATCGTATCTTAACCCGCTGAGGCGATGCTACAATGTCAACAATGCCGTGCATGTTTATTGTGATGGTAGTCTCTACAGCAAGCAAGCGTGCACTGCAGCTATGCTGTGAATATAGCCTCAACTCGAATGTGGCGTTTGCAGAACTCTGTTTGGTTCTGCTTTCAAACAAGCTGTATGTTAGGATTATCACTCACTGCTCACATGAGACATGGGAGTCCATCGTGTGGGTTGGGGCTCAGCACGAATGTGTGGTGAGGGGGTGTGGAGTTGGTGGCTGTGTCAGGTGCCTCACTGAATTTTGTCATTGGAATAAGCTCAATGTAGAAGGACACACCCTATACTTGATGGCTCACTTTCACGGATATTGCCTTTTTTTCCTTGAAATTTCCAGCCTCAGGACGCGCCTCGCATTATATTCGGGTTCGTGACACATATAATCACATTAAATTTTTATTTAGGAGAGACCAAAAGCCGCTCGTTGCATCATATTTGTGGTCGTGTTGCATGCAAATCCAGTACTTTCAGTGCCTATTGACTGACTGAGGGGTGCAGGACTTTGGCAGTGGTAGCAGCACCAAAGCAGCTGCCCAAATGGTATACCCTATAGTGTTAGATTTCTTGTGCACATGGGTGTACTGTGAAAACACGTTAAAGGAATTCCACAGTTGCTGCAGCATCACGTCTGGATCTGTGGATCACTGAGCGGTTGTTTGATCACATGTCTGAATTTCTGTTGTCACTGAGCAGTTCTTTGATCATTAGCTTAGGCTGTCTGTTTTCTACATATTATATTACAGCAGTGGCGTCAGAGTAGCTGCAAAAATGGGATTTTGCTGTACAATCGCAGATTGGTTGCTTTTTCGACTGTTACATTGCTCTATTTGCTGCAACTGCCGCCAAATGTTGCTTTACCATGTCTGGTGAATGCCTTGAACGTGAACCACATTTGGATGATGCTTGTGAAAGTATAACATACTCCTTGCATGCAAAGAAAACTATCACACCGGTAGGTGTGGTGGAGTCACTGATGAAATAGAAGTTGAAAAATGAAAGTTCTCGCAAAATCTGGAAGTGTTCATGGCGCTTGCCATCAATAATGTGTAACAATCCAAGCAAACATAAAGATAACCTACCTATCCTGAAGAATATGAAAGTGATGCTTCAAGTTGTCAACTTAAAGCTTGATATACTGGTGCCAATCAAGGAAAGAGTTGAGATTATATAGAAGGATTCAGTGCAATTCATGTTTAATCAGCTTGGCAATCTTGTCAAAACGACCAAATAAAATTGTGACTTTTAAGAGATTGCCATGATAATGTGATGAGGTTGCTGGCATTATTTGGTGCTTGGGAAACAAAGCATCACAGGTATGTGGTGATTGAGCTTCTCAAAAAAAAAAAAAAAGGAAATTAGGTGTGCCACTAAAGATATCTAATAAATTGAACCCATAAACCACTGAAAGAAGTTGAGTGTGCAAAGGCAAATGGCTACAGCTATATTTGCACAGTAATAGAAAAGTTGTAATCGGGCTGATGGTGCACAGGTGATGGATGTATATTGCATGTTCGAGGGCTTAATTTTTCATGAGCTACTCATTTTTGTTTTCCTGTTTTGTTTCCATGTGCCTTAGTGAGCGGAATGCCTGACTGCAGACTTCCGTCATTATGTACAATTAATGAAAAATAAAGTAAATTGTTCTATGGAACTCTTTTTTTGTAACTTCTGTTCAGTTGCAAATGACGCAGTTTTCCCTACTCTGCACTGAATGGTGAAAGGGGGGGAGGGGGGGGAGCGCATGCAGGCACCCTTATACTGGAGCTTTGGGGCGCTCTTACCATGGTTGCTCACATGCCCATTTTTCTGGCTGTAACAACCTAGAGTCAGTGCACAGGTGTTTTTAACGTTCCACGATTAAGTAAACTTGACGTCACTATGCACAAAATTTAGATTACGACAGCCCAAGATGGCAACTGCCATGAACTGAATATAAAATTGCCTATAAGCATGCATTGTGCAATTGAATGCCTGTGAATTCTGTAATGCCACTTTCATGAAATTGACTGGCATGGTTTGCTTGAAACTGAAAACATGTTCGATCCTCAGTTGTAGCAGACTCACTTCACTATAACATATTTGATAATGCAGGTGCAGATTGTGATGGAATTGATGCGGTTGTTACTCTTGGTGAGAATCATTCATGCGCATTAGAAATTATAGCTAAGGCTATATATACATTACTTCAGTTGAGATCGACTAATGTTGAGATAGAAGCTCAGCTGTGGCACATAGGTACAGGCGAATAAATTTAGAAAGAAAAATTCTGGCACAACCCATTTCACAATGATGCCGATGCTAATACGATAGCATTGAAACAATGTAGAGACATTGTATTGCCACCACAGAGATCAGTCATGTATGAGTCGGGCTCCTCTCTCACGAGTCCCTCTGGACATGCTACGCCTGTTAGCAGGGTTGCCGCTAAGTCGGTGCTTGACATTCGATTCGAATCTGCCCAGCACCTAAGAAATTTTTTTTTTGTCATTGATGAGCGGCCCGGCCCATACCTCGTGACCTATTTTTGTTTCAAACTGGGTGTCCTCAGCACAACAGCCCCAGTGCTCTACCCCTTATACCATGGATTACCCAGTGACCCAAGTTTACGGAAAAATGGATAGACCCGGACAGACAGGAAGATAGGATATTCCACACTTTTCAGGGTCTAAGAACGATAATTCTAGGCAATATACACAACTGGCCTGTTATGGATACGTTGCTGGCATTGCAGGAGAACAATTTACGATTTAGAGCTTCTATTGGTAAAACCACAACAATATACACAATTTTGATTTCACAAGAAACAGTAGTGCTATCTGGTTTATGTATTCATCTACGTCACAGGCTCCAGAAGGAGTATTGCGTGGAGGGGGGAGGGCATCGCATAACAAAGGAGCGAAAAAGTTATACAACGTTAGAAATATAAACAGCGACACAAGATCAACGCAATAAATTAAAGATAACAAATTATAAAATCGTGAAGTAAAATTCTACCATTAGAAAGCTGGGTTATACAGTGAATAGTACGATTGCATAATTACATAAAAAAAGTTACATACACCAGAAATAGAAACCACTTGAACACTACCCAAACATACTGATTTTTTGTCTGAAGGTTACAGTATTGTTAATGTCAGCAATGTTATCGAGAAGACCATTCCAATGCCTAATGGCACGTGGCAAAGCACACAAGTCAAAGGTATTAGTTCGACCAAAAATGTGCTGGACGCTAAGGCGATTGTGCAAGCACCTAGATGTGTGGGATGGACAAACAAGAGGCAAGGTGGACGACTGCTCACTATTAACGATTTTATGTAGCAGACAAAACGACACTACATTCTGGCATGATTCCAAGGATGGTAGTGACAATGACAACATAATGTTAGATACGCTCAAATATTGGTTGCAATCCCTGGCGATTAAACGTGCAGCACAGTTTTGGCTATACTCAAGAATGCGGATTAGATATGTCTGGTGAGGTGACCAAATTGAACCTACCAATTCTAGTTGGGGCAAGAATAATGTTTAATATGCACGCTTTCTTGTGAAGGAAGGAGCAGCATGAAGGTTGCATTTTTGAAGATTGATGATCAAAGCACTTGTGTATATGGAGGTTAATCGATAGTACATACAACACTGCCACAGTGCAGTCAAGACATTGCAGCAGTGAAAAAAAATTCAGAGCACTTATCAAACAAGGACATGTATGCAAACAGCAACACAACACACATGGAGATGAGATGCAGTGCAACAATGCCCTTGTAGCCTACAATGTGTGGTTACTCAATATTTAGAAGCAACGGCACTACCACTAGGGCAACTAGAAGTGTGTTGTGCACGGGTGACGAGTTGACCGTAGTAGCAGCAGAAGGCACAGGCTGTGAATTTGCGGGGCGATCAGCTGTTGCGACAACAATGAACTGTAGACTGCCTAGGTTGAAGGGAACACAGTACGTTGGTCTGTTGGCTCTTCACTGATGTTGCGTAAGGGCCTATAATTGGTGCAGAAAGCATGTGGCCATCCATGGCTCAATCACAGTTGTAAGGTTGTGGGTGCCGACATTGCTCTTAAATTTTGCAAGAATGCGGGCATGGCCAACTTGGTCGTCTGCAGTTTCACTTTTCTGTCACCACCAAAGAACACTGCCACTGGTGGAATTTTTTGGTAGGCTTAACATCTTTTAAAAGCACCTTAAAATAACATTGCCAATAATTTGTCATCAAATTGACAAAACACAAAGAACAGACCAGCTTAGCTAGCCTCCCCATTTTGCAAACAGAATAGCAACTCACTTTGAAGAAAATGGGCCCACATTGTCATCATGATTACTGAGGGCATGCAAAGCGTGGAATGCCAGATTGGGAGCAGTACTGGGGCACTCCTGACAATCGTCTCATGGTAGACATTGTCTTATAACACATGCTAGGCATGTATATATGCTACATGTTTTTAATGTGAGAAAAACTGCAAAGCTGGCCGGCAGCATATCGCAGCACCTTCGCCATCGGCGTCTGTCAAGCAAGGACTGGTTACGTAAATATTATTGCGTCGATGCTACCGAATAGGGCGGGCACAGAGGCGCCGCTCGCCGGTTCGCGAACTGGCCGTTGCCAAGACGCCGACGTGAATTGGATATTTCGAGCGTCTGCACAGCACGGATTTCACGGCGGTCTGCCACCACAGCTGCACCACTCGTTTCAAGCATACAGCACGAACTGAGGCCTCATGGCGTTCTGCCACCACAGCTGCGCCATTCGTTTCAAGCACAGTACTTGAACCACACATTCAGCGCTGAACCGTGGGCGGTCGACGCAGTCACATTTTTATGACTTGTAGAGAGCAGCATATCTCTCGACGTCCGTTATGCAAAGGCGGACGCGGTTCGCTGAACTGCACTGCCGAGGCGCTACGCCACTTCGACATTTCAATCGTCACCACCTCCGCATTGTGAAGGAACACGGATCACACAACGCAGGTTCTGTATTGCCAGAGCTCACCGAGGCCAAAGCCGCAGTGCCACACAAGCACTACTCACGGCTTTCCGCCAAGTAACACAGAACCTACAACCAATACACAAGCAACGCAAGCACAATCACACACGCAATGTTGAACAACGCGCGGTGGGCGCGGGCCAGAGAACGATCACCACAGAACACCCATACAAACTCGATCACGCCGAGAACGAACACGCCATCCCATGCCGTCGTCACTTGGCGCCACCATCGCGCCTTCTCAAAAGTCCCTAAATGATCGTGTCCCTAGGTGCCTAGGATCTGGTCACGTGAGGGATTTTTGTACGACATTTAGACGCACGCGCGCCGGCCTGCCGGCCTCGCCTCGCCTCGCCTCCGTGCCTTCGCCGTCAGTTTTGGTCTCGTCGCCTGTTTTGTGGTGTTTCTCGCGATACATAGCGTGTTGCACAGGGTCGTCGTGGCATTGCCAATTGCCATCCTAGTATTATTCACGAGGCCTTTCACGCTAGCTCATTCTGATCACCACCGCCTTTTCTTCTTTTTTTTTTTTTTTAACACGAAAGTGTTTTATGCCGGGGTCCACCAAGACTTCACTGACGTATTTCCGTCACGGAAATACGTCATAGAACATAATACAAAGAAAGAAACCAGAAGAAAAAGTTCCACAAACATGCAAAATTTCGAAATCGAACCCACGACCTCTCGGTCCGCGACGATGGATCGCCGAGCGTTTAACCCATTGCGCCACAAACGCATTTGCAGAGAGCTACACAGACGCGCCTTATATATCTAACACTCCTCCGTGTACCCGCGCTCTTGCTCGGGGCGGTGCCGCCGCCTACGAGCAGAAAAGAGAAGTACTGCATTATGACACTAACGCGCACCGACAGTGAACGCTTCGGTGGTCTCAGCACTACGACGCCTCGATGCCAGCATTCGAAGGGACGCTGGCATCAAGAAGCACTACCAACGCCACCTAGGTGGCGTTGGTAGTGGCGTTCACCGTACTCAGCACAGCGGAGCGTGGACTCCGCAATTAGCTCTGAAAATGTTTCTGAAGTTGATCGCGGAGGCTGCAATTACGACGCGCTGTACGCGCTGATTTGACTCGGTGACGATTCAATTACGTGCTTTGTCTTGCGCGTTGTATTAGTGTGTCAGTTACGTGCTTCGTCTTTCGCGTTGTGCTAGCGTGTGCAGCGTAGTGCAGCTTCCATATGCACGACGGTTGCTCATGGTCATCGACGTTGGTAGTCGTGATGGAGGAGACGTGCCACCAGACGTCAGCGTGGGTGCATCAACGCCTAAGGGCGCTCTAGCCACAAAACACCAATAGACATTATATATCAATGTGCAATAAACATTACACTACTTCTGTGAAGACACGTTTCACTTTCGTGTTCTATACCGATTCCTATATAAGAGGGATCAACCACATTTTTTCTGTTTCCTTAGGTCTATCGTTCGTGACTTTATTAATGGAACTGCAGTCTTGATACCACGTCACATTCCTGCCCTCTCAGAAGATGCCGTGCCCACAGTACTTCCGAACTTGCCAAACTACATTAGGACTCTGACGAAAGAAAGAAAAAGAAGAGATGTCTCACACGCTCCACGGGTCCCAGGTTCAGCACGGCCAAACCACTCCGGTATAGGCAGTTCCGCCTACTATGACCCTGCATGCCTGGACTACATATTCGACTCTCTGAGTACGAATAAAGTATTATTATTATTATTATTATTATCTTACAAGAGAAGCGGCGCTTGTCTATTGACAAGACGGGGGAATACATGCCCACCGGCAGACGTGGAGGCTGTAAATATACAGCGGGATGGAATGCCCAGTCCAGTCGCAGAAGAATTGTTCATTATCGAGCTTAAGCGACCTTTGGAACTGTGGTCACTGCAAAAGTTTAAACAAAACATTGCTCGTTACTGAACTGCAGAGTTTGCATTGAACGAAATGCTGCGCCTGTTGTGTTAACCAAAATGGTAGTGTTCTTCATTGGAGAAGGACTTGCCAGGGCCGCTATTTTGTAGCGATGACTTTAAAGTAATAATGCCTTTTCGCGCTTATCGCGCTTTGTCAGTGGTCAGAGCGACGGTCCGCTCGCGTTATCAACGGGATCAGCCGGCCGTGAGCGGTGGATGATAAGACTATTCCAAAATAAGTCATAAGACATCGCTACAAAATCGCGGCCCAGCTGTAGCATCTACTTGGCTGGGCAGCTTCACAACGAAACCTTTGTGGAATCTAAAGAACAAACAGTAGGGACCTTGGGGGCCTTTTATATCTACCAGTCTATCAGAACCATTCTACAAGCTGGTCAATTAATGCCCTTATTGAAAACAAACTCACTCGTTTAATTGCATGCCAAAGCTTGGCAAAGTTTATGCAGTTGATCAATTGGTGATGTGCCAAAAATTGGTTGCCTAGAGCATTCTGCTGCCCTGACAGCATCAGTTGTACGTTTTTATTGCGTAACGAGGATTCATTTTTTGCTTAAAGGTGTCATTCAGCAGGGCACTGAGAATAAACTAAGCACCGAAATATTGCGTGTTGTAGATCAAATTTTACCATAGTTGTTTTCCTCACTTAAATAAACTATTTTATGACCAGATCTGTTGCTGTCTGAAATCATAGTAAATTGCTTATTTGAGCGTCGAAAGGACATGCTACACGTCTTCAAGCGCTGGCACAAAGTGGTTTGTACGTCGAGAAGTAATCGGGTAATGACTGCAGTTTACAGGTCGTACGTACAGCACGCATAGGGTGATTACTGCTGACCTCGACGACGACGGTCGCATTTTGAGGGAGTCGAAATGCAAGGCACCTGTGTGCCGTAAGGTGTGAGTGCGCGTTAAAGAACCCGAAGTGGTCGAAATTATTCCAGAGCCCCCAGCCCCTATGATCCTGATCCGGAGGACAAAAAAAAAAAAAAAAAAAAAAAAAAAAAAAAAAAAAAAAAAACCGCGTTTGAATCTATCGACGCAATGCGAACTGGGCCCGTAAAATCTCAGAGGAGTAGTGATGTGGGCTGATAAAACGTTGATTTCATGGATAAAGATGTATATTCCATGACGCTCGCAGACAACGCGCGATACCCGAGGCTGGCGATGCGCTCATTTCGGATGCGTGCCTTCCCGCCATGGAGGAAGGAAAAAAACTAGGAGGGAGCGTCACGTGACAATCTTGAAGCCTAGTCATAAAAAATTTAGAGGAATGGAATGATGGGAAATAGGCCCTCACGTGATAGGCAAGCGGTAGATTTTACTCGGCTCGCTTCGGTGGCTTCGGTTTCGTCTGCTGCGGGGGTTTCGGAATATGCGCACATACTCAGCGTGGCAAACGCGCGCCGAGGTTAGGAAGGAATTCGAGTGTGTGAAGCAGTTGAGTCTCGCCGCCTAATTAGCAGACAGGCGCCAAGGCTGTTGCGAACGAAGGCGTCGGTTAACCGGCATTGCGCCGAACAAGCCGGGAGGACTACCTCAAGGACGACTGGTTGCGTTTCGGTGTGGTTTCAGGGAAACGAGGGAACCTTTCGCCCTGCAAACGTGTGAAGGCAACCAAGCCGCCCTTCCCACGACGATTCGTTGCGTTTGACGACGTCTTCTGGGAAACAATGATGCCTTTCGCCCCCGCAAAATGTGCACGCGATTAAGCGAGCGTACAGGATCCGAAGCGACTGTCCCTACGGGAAAAAAATGCGTCCCGTCTTGTGCCCAAGGATGGACTGGCGAGCCGGAGACTCCGAACATATTTAGGGCCGTGCCGGCCCGTAGCGCAGTCGACACTGTTGTTCGAGATCTGCTCAAAGTCTTCGGCCTCTTAGCAGACCGGCGAGAACTCCCGTCAGCAGTAGGCGCACCTGCGTGATGAAGTGTTTTGTGCCAGGATGCCCTAATCGAACAGAAAATCGGCGCGATGGCCTGTCCTTCCATAGGTAAGCACAATGAACGTTTCTTTTATTTATGAAAATGGAACTGCAATATTCGCGATCGTTAGTGACTACGTGCTCGTGTGAATTATAACTGACGAAATAGTGGTGCAATACTATTCAAGCCATTTTTTTTCAACTTTGTCATAATTCCCACTAAGTGTTAAACATTTATTTCTCTTTAAAGTACTTATATCAGCTAGCCTACACTCCTAAAAAGGTACGATGTGAAACTATTTATTGTCGAAGAATTAATTACATTTCCTGCTATAAAAATTATTATTGACCGAATTTTGTGTGTATTTCTTGTGGCTGAAAACAATCAAAATTGCAATAAAACTAATTAATTGAAGAAACCATGAACGATTAGTCTTCAGATAACATACCAAGTTTTGCAATAGTTGCCAAGAACAATAATTTTGTAGAGAATATTCTGCTCGTTTTAAACTAATTTAACTAAATTTTACTAATTTAAACTTTAAATTTAAACTAATTTAAACTAAATTTTAAATGAAGCCAATGGTGTCGCTATTAGTCCAGGGTTTTAGCTTCAACTGTGCATCTGGTGTTTCATTTGCACGGTCAGCAATTTGAAGTTATGTTGCAGTAAGCGGTCCCTCGTCATTGCACTTGGTTTATTTTGTCCAGTCTCCCAGTCCAAGGTCCTCCAGGACGCTCAAGCGTGAAGCTTCTGCAGCACTGCCTGCACACAACCCAGCGACACCTCGAACAGCAAGGCATACTATGGTGAGGATAATACTCGACCACTACAATTTTTACATACTTGTTTCCTTAGGTAGCTGCAAGTGAAGTGGCATATATTTTCATGGCAACTGTTTAATAGCTCAAGCATAATAAATGTCACTCAGTGAACTGCACTTGGACACTAACATTTATGATCATGGCCACCATCTAATTAAATACTGAAACATTCATATATGTTCGCAGCGGTATGAGTTTCCTCAGGGTTTGCATTAAACACCAATTATCGGCCAATAATCCTTTTTCAATTTTTCTTTTCCATTCAAATGACACAATAACTAGAAGACCAACAGGTTTGTCACAATGTTCTATGCTCTTTATATGTTCGATCGGTCACAATGAGCCGTGATATATGAGCTCAGTATATTTTGCCCACTCCAACTAAAAGGCTTCTTTAAAACATCTCTCATTGAACTATGCTACATTGGCCTCTTCTGTGTTAGTTGTTTTGTACTTCTACCTTTCCTGCCTGGGCCCAGATGGGCCTGCAGTATTTAGCAAATAAATAAACAAACAAAATTAAGTGGCACTAGCAAGCTCGTGTGGATGGCAGTTTTAGGCCCCCACAGTTTTTAACTTCACAAAAGTGTAAACGGAAACCGTCGTGAGCAATGTAATGACCTAAAATTTAGCATTATATTCGTCATAACTTGCACAAGAGTGTATGCCACAATAATTAAGTACTTTGTTCTGCGTACGTGCTTTGTGTCATGTTGGTCGCTCATGCACCTGTTACAGCGCGTGATATTTTGCAGCCACAGCCAGCAGAAGACGCACCTGAAAAGGCCTTTCTGAGGCATGAAGTATGGCGTTACACAATTACAAACTGCGACCAAGAAGAAGATGAAGACTCTACGGCAATCCCATCAACACCTTTTTCAAAAGGTTGCTCATCTCGAAAATGTCATAGAAGATTTATCTGACAATCGCATTCTAGGAAATGAGGATGTCGCCATATTGCAGAGTCTTGGTGGGGCAAAAAAAGACTTGCTCATGCGTCAACTGCCACATAAGTCTGGTGCCAGCAATGTCACCTGCTTACTCGCCAGAGCTCAGGCCATTTGCACTGACTTTGCATTTTTATTCCCCTAGAGCATACAGATATGTACGAGCTGTTTTCAACACATGCCTCCTGCATCCAAAGACACTGTGTAAATGATATCAATCCATTGATAGGGCTGCTGACTTTTCAAAAGAGGCAATGACTGCATTGGCTATCAAGGTAAAGCACGGCTCTCCACATTATGCAATCTGGTTGTGGATGAGATGGCCATTCAAAGAAGTAGTGTGGGATGGGATAAGCTTCTATGGATATGTTGACATGGGCATTGATGTCAATGATGACAGCTTTCCAGTTGCCTAAGATGCATTTGTTTTAATGCTTGTTGCAATCAATGGCAGATGGAAGCTGCCGATTGGCTACTTTCTAGTGCATGGCCTTGGTGGTGAGCAGAGGCGCAATTTGGTGCTGCAAGCTGCTAGCTTCACTCACGAAAAAGGTGCACACATTTTGAGTTTGACCTGCGATGGCGCTGCAGCGAATTTGTCATTTCTGCACAGCCTTGGCTGCAAGATGGACCTGACTGAGCTGGATGCTTCTTTTCCACATCCAGTGACAAAAAAAACTTTTCTTTGCCATGTTGGATCCCTGTCACATGTTGAAGCTACTGCGGCACACCCTGTTTGATAAAAAGGCTATTGTGATACGAACAAACAGTTCATATTGTTGAAACACATTGATGAGCTGCATGAAATCCAGTACACAGAGGGCCTACATTTGGCAAACAAACTTAGACAAGCACATATTACCTGGAAAAACCAGCCCATGAAAGTCTCATTGTTGGCTCAAACGTTTAGTCAATCGGTAGCAGATGCTCTTAGTGACTGCAGAGCTAAAAAAATTCAAAGTTTTCAAATTCCTTGCCAACAGAAGAGTTTATCAGGCATGTCAACAACGCATTTGACATTTTAAATTCAAGACATCCAAGGCAAGAAGAATAGAAAGGACCGCTGTGTCCTGAAAATGTGACTCCTGTCACTGCGTATGTCAAAGAACTTATGGCCTACTTTTGCTCGCTTAGGGAGGCTGCAGCTGGTAAACTAATGACAGGGACCACCCAAAAGACAGGCTTAATTCGCTTTGTGGTGTGCTTAGACAACCGTCTATACAACCACTTGGTTACAGAAAATGACCTATTGGCATATCTTTCGACTTCCAAGCTCAGTCAGGACCACCTTGAGTTACTTTTTTGCTGCAATAAAATCATTTGGGGGCTGCAATGACAACCCAACAGCAAAGCAGTTTGCAGCAGCATTGAAGCGTCTGATAGTTCGTAATGAGGTCAAGGACATTGATGGCGGAAATTGCTTTCTATTGGAACACATCGAAATTCTCTTTGTACGCTCCTTTGAAAAAACCATACTCCATCGATGTAATTAACCTCCCTACAGCCAGTGAACCACTCACAGAAGCAATTTTACAGGATCATGGTTACTCTGCTGACCCAGGCAATGTGTCTGAGCTTGGGTGCCTGCGGCTCGCAGTACTGGAAGACTTGCTACACAAGTTTTCTCATGGGTGAATTATGTTCATGATGGCCCACACAATTAATTCCTTCATCCATCAACTTGAGCTGTCCCACCAGGTTTTATGTTAAGGCATTTATTTGTTTTTTGAGTGACTTTGTAAAGTGCATATATTGTTCAAGAGCGTTGTATGCAGATATCAAACTTTTATAGAGAGAAAATGTGATACCTTATTGTAAATTCTGCAAGTGCATGTTTGTTGTCTTGCTGAATGCTGTAGCTTGAATCGCCTGCATGCAAATTATGCTTAAACAATTGTTCTGTTCAGCCCAAGCTAAACAGTGTGGACAATGACGGTAGGTTAGCTGGCCTACCTTTCACTAGAGCAAACTGTGTGATGACATGGACATGCTGTGAATGCTCTCAATGGATTATGTGTGAGCTAGGTATACGCTTGAGGATGACAATGTTTTTTTAATGTTTATCCTGTATGTCTTTTACCTGACCTTTGTGGAAAGTTGCCACTGCCACCTGGAATACCGTTGGTGTTACTATTTAAATAATTTAATGTGCTCACTCTGTTCACTTGCTTTACAATAGCCTTTTATGATGCCAGATTCACTGTAACCACAAACATTTGGTGTATACCACTCAATGAGTGTTTTAAATACCGTGAAATATTCATTCATTTGAGGTTCACAACGTAATAGAGCCGTCGCGTCCTAATTGTGGTGTGTTGGCTCAGCTTCGACGGTGCTAACTTTTTTGTAGGTATGTGATACAACATAAGCTTTGTTGTAAATTCTACTTGCAGCAAAATGCATTGTATTTTAATGTTGACATACTTACTTTGTGGGTCTGACCTCACATCAATTGTTTCAACTTTGACTTTGTGAACTACCACTCTTTTTTTAATTTCTGCATATGTATTGCTTACTTTTCTGACAAGCACAATCACCGAAGCCTTTCAATATTTGTGAGGACAGCGCAGATGTAAATATTATACAATTATAGCCCTGTATTGAAGGCGTTGCATACAAGGCATTGTAAGCAAAACTGCAGCTACATTCAAGGACAGCTGATCCCATTGACCAGTTTTATTAAAGGTATCAATACTACGTGTGATATAGTTTACTTTTTATAACATTATTATACAAATGCCCTGTGGCATACAAATATGCTAATACTGATACCGAAGAGCAGGGGCACAATAAGTTTTCCTACTTGCTGTTTATAATTTTCTTTTGTGTATTATCTTTGCAATGTACTTCATTTAAATTGTAAATGTGGCTTCCTTCTGTATTTGTGTGAAATCTTCTGGCTTCTATAGGTGCAATAAACACTGAATAAAGAATGAAACAATTACTGTTGTCATAAAAATGTGCTTTCCATAGTACAAGTACACCAGCAACACAATGAATCCACAAGTGCAAATGAATGCTGCCATTTTGTCCCTTGCCGCTATGTATTCACTTTTCATGCCGTTTCACACTAGCAGAGGAAGAAGGGTCCCCCTGGCAGTGTTTAATTCTAGGACATAATTGGCTATACTCGCATTCGGAAACAGCTGAATAACTCTAGATAATGCACAAATTCCGTCCATTTGTTTTATTATATAACGAAAATGGATCCCCGAGGCGCGTCTCAACAGCGTCGTCGCACCACACAATCTTGCAAAATAGTACACGTAAATCTGAATAAACGGCGATCACTTCGGCGTTTAGAATGCAGGCTAATGCTATTTATTTCTCTCAAAATGAAACACGCCCACGAGAGCCTTTTATTAAGCGAAAATGCGACAAAAAAGTGTCCTTCAAAACATCTCGTTTCTTCCTAGGTGCAAGACAGCGTGACAAAAATTATTTCTCTCAAAATAAAACACGCACACCTGCAGCCTTTTATTAAGCGAAAATGCGGCAAAAAAGTGTCCTTCACAACATCTCGTTTCTTCCTAGGTGCAAGACAGCGTGACAAAAATTATTTCTCTCAAAATAAAACACGCACACCTGCAGCCTTTTATTAAGCGAAAATGCGACAAAAAGAAAAGTGACCCTCAAAACACCTCGTTTCTTTCTAGGTGCAAGACAGCGGGACGAAAAATTAGCAAGATAATACGCACCACAGTTTAAGGTGCACAACGGCTGATTTGACGAAACTTGAGTATGTAGGAAAAATAGACCACACTCGGGCGTCTGGACGGGTTTCGAGCCGCGAGCGCTGGCAACTCCACTAACCGCGGTGGTAAGCGCAAGTGACGCCTTGAAAATTGTCTGTCTTCATGAGTCAGACGCCCCAGTCTTGCTCCACGTTTCAAGGCATCGCATTTGAAGCGAAGAACGACGCGCGCAGTAGCAGAACACCACCACCCGCATACGGGCCTCCAAGCCAGTGACGGCAGGCGCCACTAAAAGTTACCACGTACCAAACCAATGCCTCCTTTACTAGATGCCCGTCGCGTTGCTCGCTTTCTCATTGGGGCGGCGGTTCCCTTAGTTCAGCATAAATTCCGTGAGGCGGCGCTCGTTGCCTTTTCAACTTCCGGCGGCGGCGGCAGCGGCGGTCGAAGACTTCCGCCGGCGCTTCGATAGCGCCTGCCGACTCCGAGACGGTAACAGATGCTACAGTAATCTCAGAGGCCGCAGCACGTGATCTAAGTTGCAGACGTGCGCCACAAGCGGCGCTCGTTGCCTTTTCGCGGAGAAGAGAAATGGGAGAGGGCACGGAACCGGGTTTACCGGACCACGCGGCAGGCATCTAGTAAAGGAGGCGTTGACCAAACAATCACGAATGTTCCGGCAACCTTGTGGGCCTTTTCCGCCCCATAAGGCACCGCGCACGGCGCCCTTGAGAGAGGGAGGGGTGGCTTCAGAGGAGGTTGGCTTGCCGAGGCTAGCGGAATCACGTGACGCTCCCTCCTCCATGCTTCCCGCGCCTCGGTCAACAGCGCCGCCCTGCGGCATCGGTGCGCTGAGGGGTCACGCTTGCGCCGCCGGTATTCACACCTCCCCTTCTAGCCACCCTAGTGCTGGGGCAGGCTGCGCGCGCTGACGCGTTGTTGATCCGAAGTTCCTTCTCGCGTGGTGATCATGCCAATCTGCGCGATTTTCGGTTGCCGCACAAGAAGTACCACTGCCGCGAAGCCGAGCTACGCAGAACTGGGCGTAGGTCCACACCAAACGTAATAACATGGCAGTGCGAACGCACAAGAATGCTGTCGGAGAAACGTCGGTACCTGTGGCTTTCCCGGATAAATCGGAAGGACCTGAACAACGTGCGTGTCGTCACTTTGTTTCGGGTAACACGCCAAAACACTGCGCATCACGCATGATCGTAAAAGGGCGGCAGCGAAAGCCCCGTACTGGTACGTTGGTGACCGCCCGCTCCCACACGCATAGTCGCCTTTACCGCTCTGAAAAATGCCCGTGTACTTGTGTTGTAGTGCACGTTAAAGAACTCTGGTTGTCACGGAACCCTCCACTGCCGCGTGTTTCACAATTAGATCGTGATTTTAGCACGGAAAACCCAAATTTTGTTTTTTTAACGGCCTACAAACTGCTTCGCATCGTCATTTGTTGGTATGTGTGCTTCGCTTAGCGACATGCTAGGCAATATTTGAATGTCTGCATGCTTTCAATATAGTGGGCTACTTCTATTTAACGCAACAAAATTCACATGCACGGACATGCACCGAACTGTAAACCAAACCTCGCAGAAAGAAGCGAACACACGTTTTGAAGCTTGGGGAAAAGTGCATATAGGTGAACCTTTGTGTCAATAAAGCTTTCCCTGAATGAAGCAGCACAAAAAATACTGAGATAGTTTTCTCTGCCGCACGCCAAGGAACATATGCTTTCATTGACTCGCCGAGGACGATGGTAAGACCCGGTCGCTTCGCTGCAACCTTCCTCACCCAACCGCTCGTGAATTGTGCGCCTTCAGCGATTTGTAAGCCTTTATTTCGTTCAGCGTAACGTGGCTCGTGGATGGGACAAGCTAATCAATAATATCCACGTACGTCGAGGCCGGGAGTGGTATCCACGCCAACGTGCAGCTAGTATGGGTCCACGCCGTCACACATTCCGACCTTTTCTTTGTAGCGAGCCCGCGTCGGCCCTACAAGCTCGTCCATGTAGAAAGGGCAAAATTCAGGGCTCCTCACTTTTGCCATCGCAAAGCTTTCACGATAGCAAACACGCGGCGCTAACACGTAGAAACGAACGCCAAACACAAACGCAGCGGGCCAGCGGCACGGCTAGTAGTGAGGTGCCTAGCGATGGCGGACGGTCGGGGCAGGCGGCGGATATGACGTCACGTGCAAACTATGTATAGTTTATTTATTTATTTTTTCATTCAAAACACAAAGAATGCACGGCGCGCCACGCGCGAGCGCACATATAATGCCAATGCGCCCTCAAAATCTTAAAGACGCATTGACATTCTTTGTTCCAGACTCAGTGTTTTGAAGACTGAACCCTTGACGGGATATAAAGAGAAGAGCGCCCTGCACTGTAGATAAGAACTCAGCTTCTTAACTTTTTTGCAGTTGCTATCTGTAGAGGGCGCGAGTGCTAAGCCGATTATGAGGCGCCCTCTATAGGATGTAGCATATAAAGGCTGTGCTGTGAATAAACGGGGGCACTTCTGCTGGGGACTCGGAGCGTGTGTCTTTACTCCGCGGCCCTCGGGCTTCAGCCTGCCTCCTCGGCCGCCTCGGCTCGAACCCTCCCACCACATGGTGTCAGGAGTGGGGTGCGTGGTTCCCGCGACTTGCCATGGCTAACAAAGACGCTCCAGTTCCTGCTCTCGCTGCCGCCAGTCTCCGGAGTCCCGCTCCGTTCCCCTTCGACGATGTCGGCGAGTGGCTGCCCTGGTTACGGCAATTTGAGGACTATGCCTTCGCCACCGGCATGCACGCAGCCCCGGACGAGACGAGGGTTAGGACTCTCCTCTACTGTATGGGCCCCCGTGCACGCATTGTCCTCAGTTCTCTCATGTCCGATGAAGAAGCGTACAAGTCCTACGCGGAAGTCACCCGGCGGCTCACAAGCTACTTCGTGCACCCCGTAAACGAGGTGTACGAGAGCTCTCGGTTCCACAAGCGGACGCAAGAGCCAGGCGAAACCGTCGACAGTTTCTTCACGGCCCTTCGGAACATGGTACGCAAGTGTAACTACCCGTCACCTGCCGTTGAAGAGCGTCTTGTTCGCGACCGTTTCGTCGTGGGTTTGGCGGATTCTCGCCTTTCAGACAAGCTGTGCCGCACTCCGAGCCTTTCCCTGGACGACGCACTCGTGCAAGCTCGTCAGCACGAAGACGCCGAACGCGAAAGACAACGCCTGTCCCTCACCGCTGGGCAACCGCTTACGGCAGCTCACGTGGACGCGGCGACTTCGCGTAAACCCGCGCAGCGTGCACGCGGACGACGCAATAGACGGGACTCTGGCAACTTTGCTGACTTTGCGTCACGTGACCGACCCGACGGTTCGCACTCGAGCAACAGAGCTGGCGAGGCTTTGAAATGCGGCCTAGGCCTAAGTAGGCAATGCGGATTTTGCGGTCACGAGTTTCACCGACGGTCTGACTGTCCAGCGGCCAAAGCGGTCTGTAACCACTGCAAGAAGCGAGGCCACTTCGCGGCGGTATGTCGCTCAGGGAAGCGCCTCGGATCCGTCGAGCTCCACTCCGTCGCGGCGGTGGCCCGCAACGGGCGGTACGTTGAGGTGCGTGTCAACGGGAACCCTCTCGTCTTCAAAGTGGACTCTGGAGCCGACGTCTCGGTGGTTCCGCGCACGTTTCCCGGCTGCCCAGCCGTCCTCGATAAGCCGCGAGGCGAAGAACTTTTCGGACCCGGGAAACAAGCCCTGAAGCTTCTCGGCACCTTCGACGCGGCGCTGTCTTGGAGAGGCAGGCAAGTCAACGAGCGCCTCTACGTCGTTGCGGGACAAGAGCAGCCACTTCTCGGCTATCCCGCTATCGTTGCCCTTGGGGTCGTCAAGTTTGTCGGCGCCGTCGCACCAGCTCTGCCGGACGCACCACCTCGTGAAGTCCCTCCAGCCCTTTTCACCGGCCTGGGCACGTTTCCGGAAGAGTACACGATACGTATCAAGCCTGACGCGGTACCGTATGCCCTCAGCACAGCCCGGCGTATCCCGATACCGCTACGAGACGTAGTCAAAAAGGAGCTCGACAAGATGGAGCAGGAGGGCGTGATCCGGTGCGTCGACGAACCGACGGACTGGTGCGCGGGACTTGTCGTCGTCCCGAAGCCAGCGGGGGGTTACCGCCTGTGCGTTGATTTGACCAAACTCAACCAAGTCGTTCTGCGTGAACGCCACGTACTCCCGACCGTCGACCAAACCCTCGGACTTCTCGGTGACGCACGCGTTTTCTCGAAGTTGGACGCAACTTCAGGCTTCCACCAAGTACGCCTGGCGCGCGACTCCCAGAAGTACACGACTTTCATCACTCCGTTTGGCAGGTATTGCTACTGCCGCCTCCCATTCGGCATAACATCGGCCCCGGAATACTTCCAGCGTCAGATGTCTCGCCTGCTGGAAGGGTTGGCTGGTGTTGTTAACCTTATGGACGACATCCTTGTGTTTGGCCGCACCACAGAAGAACACGACCAACGCCTCCAGGCAGTCCTTGGTCGCCTCCAACAAGCGGGGGTCACCCTCAACGCTGCCAAGTGCACTTTCGGCGTGTCCAGCGTGCGGTTCCTTGGCGTTGTCGTCGGTGCCAATGGCATCACTCCGGATCCAGAGAAAGTGGCCGCCATTCAGCGCATGCCAGCTCCTCAGGACGTTCATGGTGTCCAACGTTTTCTCGGTATGCTCAACCATGTCGGTCGCTTCCTCCCGGGCCTCTCTCAAACGACTGCGCCAATCAGAAGTCTCCTGAACAAGCTTGCAGCCTGGACATGGGGACCAGCGCAGGCTTCAGCATTTGAAAAGCTCAAGAGCATGCTGTCGTCGGACATCTGCCTCGCAAGGTACAACCCTGCACTGTTGACGACAGTCTCCGCAGATGCCAGTTCCTTCGGGTTGGGTGCTGTCCTCCTTCAAGACCAGCCATCAGGGGAGCGCCGACCAGTTGCATACGCCTCTCGAGCGCTGACTGAAACGGAACGGAGGTACAGCCAGATCGAAAAGGAGGCACTGGCTGCCACCTGGGCCATCAACCGATTCGACGAGTTTCTTCGGGGTCTTCGTTTCACCCTCGAGACCGACCATAAGCCGTTAGTACAGCTCCTAGGAACCGCGGATCTCGATCTCATGCCACCACGAATCCAGCGCTTCCGCATCCGCCTTCTCCAGTACCAGTTTGATGTCAAGTACGTTCCTGGGAAACAGCTGGCCACCGCAGATGCACTCTCAAGGGACCCAGTCGTCCAGCTGCCAGCGACTCCAGCTGTTGACAAGGTGGAGCTGTACGTTCAAGAAGCACTCCGTGCTATCCCTCCTACATTTGCAGTCCTCCTCGACGACTTCCGAGCTCACCAGGCTGCAGATGGGGAGTGCGCGCAGCTCAAGTTGTACTGTGAGCAAGGGTGGCCTAGGAAAGAGAATCTGCCTCTCAGCATGGCTCAGTTCTGGGCTCATCGGGCCGAGTTCAGTATTGGTGACGGCCTTCTCCTCTGCGGTGGACGCCTGCTGGTGCCCGCTTCTCTGCGGAAGCACGTCCTCTCCCTCATCCATGACGGACACCTCGGAGTGAACCGTTGCCGCGCCATCGCCAGGGGAGCTGTCTGGTGGCCGACCATGGGGAGTCAGATCAAGACAATGGTGGAGAACTGTCCCAACTGTGCTACCACGCGGGTCCAGCGAGCAGAGCCACTGCTGCCTACCGTGACGCCTAGCCGTCCCTGGGAGCGAGTCGGGGTGGACATATTTCATCACGAAGAAGCCGACTACCTTCTCCTCGTAGATTACTACTCGAGGTACCCTGAAGTGCTGTCCCTTCGCTCGACGACGTCTACAGCGGTGATCTCCATCATCAAAAGTGTCTTCGCAAGGCATGGGATCCCAGAGACCCTCGTCAGCGATAATGGGCCTCAATTTTCGTCGGCAGAATTCCGCGTCTTCGCCCAGAGCTACGGATTCTCCCACGTCACCAGCAGTCCCAGGTACCCGCAGTCTAATGGGGAAGTCGAGCGTATGGTGCGGACGGTTAAGGAACTCTTCAAGAAGTCTCCGGACTGGCCTTTGGCCCTCTTGGCATACCGCAACGCACCTGGCGTGACCGGGTACAGCCCTGCTCAGCTGCTCATGGGGCGCAGCCTCAGGACTCGCCTTCCGGTCCCCATGGCCGCGTTGCTTCCAGAACCACCTAACGCTGCCGACTTCCACCGGCGTGACACTACCCAACGACGTCGCCAGCGTCAAGATTTTGACCGTCGACATGCTGCACAAGATTTGCGGCCCCTGGAGGAGGGAGAGAGAGTGTGGATTCGCGACACAGATTGTGCTGGCACTGTTCTTAGCCCAGCGCAGCGTCCACGCTCCTACGTGGTCCAGACGGATGCAGGTGCTCTCGTCCGCAACCGGAGACATCTGGTTCCGCAGCAGTCTCCGTCATCAGGTGGTCTAGACCTCGGCAGCTCCAGTCCACGGACACGAGGATCTGAAAGCCTGCCACAGACTCCAACTCGCCCAGAGCCTGTGTGCAGCAGTCCAACTCCCAGGGCACTTACTCCTCTACCAGTTGCATCGCCACCGGTTGCCCCGGCTACTCCCTCAAGACCGCCTGGGTCAGTTGTACGCACTCGGTCTGGACGTTGTGTTAGGCCGCCGGTGCGGCTGAACTTGTAGAACGTGCCATGAGACATTTGTCATTACGTTGTATACCTGAGAGCAAGGGGTTGCTTTCTGTTACTTTCCCAAAAGGGGGGATGTAGAGGGCGCGAGTGCTAAGCCGATTATGAGGCGCCCTCTATAGGATGTAGCATATAAAGGCTGTGCTGTGAATAAACGGGGGCACTTCTGCTGGGGACTCGGAGCGTGTGTCTTACTCCGCGGCCCTCGGGCTTCAGCCTGCCTCCTCGGCCGCCTCGGCTCGAACCCTCCCACCACACTATCCATGCACTAATCGCTCTGTTTCTCCATGTTCACTCGCCCATAGTGATGTATTAAACCAGTTTGTTTTACTTCGTCTTGTCTGCCTGCCGTTCCCTCCTCGATGATTAGCGAGGGGCAAACTCCAAGCGAACGCTGTTCCAAGTTGGCAGCCGCTCGAAGTTATGAGGAAGTTATTTAAAGACAAAGCATTAGTAACGTAACGACTAAGTTCATTCCATTCTCTAATTGTTTTAAGAAAATATGAACATTTAAAGCAACTTGAGTTAAAGGTGTTCGAGAGTGATTCTGGTGTGTTGACCTAGAACTATTCAAAGAACTTAGTACGGATACGTCAATGTTTATGTCACCATGAATAAATTGAAATGAAAACTTTAGTCGTGCTAGTTTTGCTCTACTTTGCAGTGTTAATAAACCAGCTCTCTTTAATAATTCAGTCAATGAATCCGTTGACTTGTATTTATTAAAACAGAACCTAATATTGCCTTCCCCTGCAACCCTTCCATTCTTGCAATGAGTTCTTTTGTGTACGGAAACCAAACAATACTGGTGTGCTCCAGCACTGGTCGAACAAGCATTTTGTAGTGTTACGATACAGTATTCAAAGACGAATCGATGAAAAGGGGAAAAGGGTTGCCACGCCATCACCAAGCCGCTCCAAAGACAAGCGCACTTCGTTCTCTGCTTTTTCTGTCCTTGCCGTAGCTTTAGCGTAAAAGTAGGCCAGCAAATTTGTATCTGGGGCGCAAGACGAAGGTATCTTCTCAGAAAGAAGAGTCGCTTTAGTGCTCAGCATGTACATTGATTTCCACTTGAGGTTATTTTGTTAACATGGCCTTCCCATCGGAGAGCGTATGTTTAAGTGGCACCTCAATATTTACGCTGAAATGCACAAGTGAGAGGTGTGTCATTAATAATGTAAGTAAACTCAGCTATCCGTTTCTTTCTAGTACTTACTGTTAGCGTTACAGATTTTTGGTTATTTAGAGTCATCTGCCACTCCTGACACCAAGAAAAGGCAGAATTTCGTATATGGCGATTATCACTGTCATTAATTTCACGGTACGAAATGCAATAGTCAGCGAATAGATGGATGTTACCATGTAATAGGGAAGGCAAATCTTTTATGTATATTAAAAATAAAACTGGGTCCAAAACACTGCCTTGGCGCACTCCCGACGCAACAAGTGCTAAATTGGAAGCTTCGTTATGAATATACACGAATTGTGAGTGGTATAGGTCGACACAGTGACTCATGAGTCCACTCACTCACACTCGCACTCATTTCAAAGGGGCGAGTGTGAGTGGAGGTGAGTGCGAATGAGTGAGTGTGAGTGGAAGTGAGTGCCAATGAGTGTGAGTGCAAGTGAATGCCAGTGAGTGTGAGTGGAGGTAAGTGCCTGTGAGTGTAAGTGGAGGTGAGTGCGAGTCAGTGTGAGTGGAGGTGAGTGCCAGTGAGTGTGAGTGGAAGTTAGTGCGAGTGTGAGTGAGTGCAGGTGAGTGCCAATGAGTATGAGTGCAGGTGAGTGCGCGTGCGAGTGAGTGCCAGTGAGTGTGAGTGCGAGTGAGTGCCAGTGAATATGAGTGGAAGTGAGTGCGAGTGGAGGTGAGTGCCAGTGAGTGAGTGTGAGTGCGAGTGAGTGTCGGTGAGTGTGAACATGAGTGAGTGCGGGGCCTGGAAAAAATTATGGTGAGTGAGTGTGAGTGATTATTCGCCCACACTCCTGACCTAGTATATATCATATATATATGATACATACTATATATATATATATATATATATATATATATAAACAAAGTTTATATATTTAAACAAAGGACCTAATAAAGAAACGACAAAACATGAAAATGTCCAACTCAAGAGATCAGATAGAATTCGCTGAACTGTCAAAACTGATCAACAAGAAGAAAGTAAGGGATATTCGAAATTATAACGTGGGGAAGATTGAGGAAGCCGTAAAATATGGACGCAGCAATAAATCAGTAAGAATAAAGCTTGGCATAGGACAAGGCAAGATGTATGCACTGAAAGATAAGCATGGTAATATCATCAACAATTTCGCTGACATAGTAAAAGCAGCGGAAGAATTCTATACTGACCTGTACAGTGCCCAAAACAGCCAAACTACTTTCATTCAAAATAGTGATGAACCGGATACAGAGGCTCCTTGTATAACTAGCGATGAAGTTAGAAGGGCCGTGAAAGACATCTCCAGGGGAAAATGTGCTGGAGAAGATGGAATAACAGTAGATTTAGTCAAAGACGGAAGAGATACGCTTCAAAAGCTTGCGGCCCTTTATACGCAATGCCTTACAACGTCAAGTATACCAGAGAGCTGGAAGAACGCCAACATTATACTAATCCATAAGAAGGGAGACGTTAAAGAATTGAAGAATTATATACCCATTAGCTTGCTTTCAGTATTGTATAAGATATTCACCAAGATAATTTCCAATAGAATCAGGGCAACACTTGACTTCAGCCAACCAAGAGAACAGGCTGGCTTCAGGAAGGGATATTCTACGATGGATCATATCCATGTCATCAATCAGGTAATCGAGAAATCTGCGGAGTACAATCAACCTCTGTATATGGCCTTCATAGATTATGAAAAGGCATTTGATTCAGTAGAGATACCAGCAGTCATAGAGGCATTGCGTAATCAAGGAGTACAGGAGGCATACGTGAATATCCTAGCAAACATCTACAAGGATTCCGCAGCTACCTTGGTTCTCCACAAGAAAAGTAGAAAGTTACCTATCAAGAAAGGGGTCAGGCAAGGAGACACAATCTCTCCAATGCTATTAACTGCATGCTTAGAAGAAGTATTCAAGCTCTTAGACTGGGAAGGCTTAGGAGTGAGGATCGACGGCGAATATCTCAGCAATCTTCGGTTTGCAGATGACATTGTCCTATTCAGCAACAATGGAGACGAATTACAACAAATGATTGAGGACCTTAATCGTGAAAGTGTAAGAATTGGGTTGAAGATGAATATGCAGAAGACAAATATAATGTTCAATAGCCTGGCAAGGGAACAAGAATTCAGGATCGCCAGTCAGCCTCTAGAGTCTGTAAAGGAGTACGTTTATCTAGGTCAATTACTCACAGGGAACCCTGATCACGAGAAAGAAGTTTGCAGAAGAATAAAATTGGGTTGGAGTGCATACGGCAGGCATTGCCAAATCCTGACTGGGAGCTTACCACTGTCGCTGAAAAGTGTACAATCATTGCATTCTACCGGTGCTAACATATGGGGCAGAAACTTGGAGGTTAACGAAGAAGCTCGAGAACAAGTTAAGGACCGCACAAAGAGCGATGGAACGAAAAATCTTGGGACTAACGTTAAGAGGCAGGAAGAGAGCGGTGTGGATCAGAGAACAAACGGGGATAGCCGATATTCTAGTTGACATTAAGCGGAAGAAATGGAGCTGGGCAGGCCATGTAATGCGTAGGATGGTTAACCGGTGGACCATTAGGGTTACAGAATAGATACCAAGAGAAGGGACGCGCAGTCGAGGTCAGCAGAAAACCAGATGGGATGATGAAGTTAGGAAATTTGCAGGTGCAAGTTGGAATACGCTAGCGCAAGACAAGGGTAATTGGAGATCGCAGGGGGAGGCCTTCGTCCTGCAGTGGACATAAAATAGGCTGATGATGATGATATCATAGGAAGACAACAAACATAGACACCTAACGACAACATAGGGGAAATTACTTGTACTTACTAATTGAATTGGAGATGATAAATTTATGGAAACGAAAGTGGATGGGAAAACGGCGCCGCGGTAGCTCAATTACTAAGAGCATGCATGTGTAATTTCGAAGACGTGGGATCGTTCCCTACCTGCGGCAAGTTGTTTTTTCATCCACTTTCATTTCCATTGTTTTATGATTTCTTTAATTCAATTAGTCATCATCATCAGCCTATATTTATGTCTATATGCCTATATTTATGTCCACTGCAGGCAGTGGACATAAATTAGTAAGTCTAACGTTCGACATTCAATTAGTAAGCACAAGTAATTTCCCCTATGTTGTCCTTGGTGTCTTTGTTGGCTTCCTATGATTAATCAAATCGGGCCCCTCGGTTCCCTTTCTTCTCGTTCATATATATGTAAGTATATGTATGCACTGAAAGATAAGCTGGGCAATTTCATAAATCATAAGCAATTTCAATGACATAGTAAAAGCAGTGGAAGAATTCTATACTGATTTGTACAGTAGGTAGAGCAGCCAAGCTACTTTCATTCGAAGTAGTGACAGCCAGAATACAGAGGCTCCTTCTATTAGTGATGAAGTTAGAAGAGCCTTACAAGACATGACTTGGGAAAAAGCTGCTGGAGAAGATGGAATAACAGTCAATATAATAAAAGACAGAGGAGATATCATGCTTGAAAAGCTTGCGGCCCTTTATACGTAATGCCTCACGACTTCAAGTGTACCAGGGAACTGGAATGCCAACATTATACTAAACCATAAGAAGGGAGATGTTAGAGAAATGAAAAATTATAGGCCCATTAGCTTGCTTTCAGTACTGTATAAAATATTCGCCAAGATAATTTCCAATAGAATGAGGGCAATACTTCAATCAACCAAGAGAACAGGCTGGCTTCAGGAAGGGATATTCTACAATGGATCACCTCCATGTCATCAATCAGGTAATCAAGAAATCTGCAGAGTACAATAAACCTCTCTATATGGCTTTCTTAGATTATGAAAAGGCATTTGATTCAGTAGAGACACCAGCAGTCATAGAGGCATTGCGTAATCAAGGAGTACAGGAAGCATACGTGAATATCTTCAGAAATATCTACAAAGATTCCACAGCTACCTTGGTTCTCCACAAGAAAAATAGAAAGTTACCTATCAAGAAAGGGGTCAGGCAAGGAGACACAATCTCTCCAATATGCTATTCACTGCATGCTTAGCAGAAATATTCAAGCCATTAAACTGGGAAGGATTAGGAGTGAGGATCAATGGCGACTATCTCGGCAACCTTCGGTTTGCAGATGATGTCCTGTTCAGCAACAATGGGGACGAATTACAACAAATGGTTGAGGAGCTTAACCGAGAAAGTGTAAGATTAATATGCAGAAGACAAAGGTAATGTTCAATAGCCTGGCAAGGGAGCCATAATTCAGGATCGCCAGTGAGCCTCTAGAGTCTGTAAAGCACAAGTGAGAGGTGTGTCATTAATAATGTAAGTAAACTCAGCTATCCGTTTCTTTCTAGTACTTACTGTTAGCGTTACAGATTTTTGGTTATTTAGAGTCATCTGCCACTCCTGACACCAAGAAAAGGCAGAATTTCGTATATGGTGATTATCACTGTCATTAATTTCACGGTACGAAATGCAATAGTCAGCGAATAGACGGTAGAAAAGTGTTTATCTAGGTGAATTACTCACAGAGGACCCTAATCATGAAAAGGAAATTTACAGAATAATAACATTGGGTTGGAGTGCATGCGGCAGGCATCGCCAAATCCTGACTGGGAGCTTACCACTGTCGTTGAAAAGGAAACTTGGAGGTTAACAAAGAAGCTCGTGATCAAGTTAACGACTGCACAAAGAGCGATGGAGCAGAACATGTTGGGCCTAACGTTAAGAGACAGAGAAAGCGGTGTGGATGAGAGAGCAAATGAGAATAGCCGATATTCTAGTTGACACTAAGAGAAAGAAATGGAGCTGGGCAGGCCACGTAATGCTTAGGATGATAACCGGTGGGCCATTAGAGTTAAAGAACCAAGAGAATGGAAGCGCAGCCGAGGATGGCAGATAACTAGGTGGGGTGATGAAGCTAGGAAATTTGCAAGTGCAAGTTGGAATCAGCTAGCACATTATCATCATCAGCCTATATTTATGTCCACTGCAAGACGAAGGCCTCTCCCTGCGATCTCCAATTACCCCTGTCATGCGCTAGCTGATTCCAACTTGTGCACATGACAGGGGTAATTGGAGATCACAGGGAGAGGCCTTCGGCCTGCAGTGGACATAAGTATAGGCTAATGATGATACATGCAAGTGTTATTGATATACCGTACGACGTCGAATAGTCGCTTCCTTTCGAATGTAACGCATAACAGCACTATTGAAGTATCAAAGGTGAGTGACCAATGCAAGTGAGGACTGTTATTCCAAATGATTATGCTGCTTGAGATCGTGGCTATTGCGCAAGGGCGCAGTTCCCAAGAGAATAAATGCATGGGTGTTAATAAGTCCTGCTTAGTAAGTCCCTAGCTGTCATTGAATATAAACGCCTCGTTTTGGGGCAGCCTGTAAATCTGCTTACTTGATTCAGGCAAAGAAATTCTTTTTTTCTTTTACAGTCTCACCATGTTTGCAACCCAATAAAACTGGGTGCCCCTGTGGTACCACACTTCTTCAACGAACGCAGCAGATCTGCACTTATCTCTACATGTATGTGAGGTATGCCGTTCCGTTAATTGCTTCATTATTACGATAGTGCGCCGGATGACTGAAAGCAGCCATTTATAATATACAGGCTGCTCAGTTGAGCGGACATACAGTTGGGAATGGCATTACATTTATGTATAAAATATATTCCCAAGCAACCACGGATATCCATGGGACGTCCGCCACAAGTCCGAATGTCCATCCATCTAAATGTATCCATCACGGACGTCCATAGGATGTACAAGAAATGTCCATATGTCGTTCGGATGCCCAAGGTACATCCTGTTTTGAGCGTGCTCAAGCTGTACATAGATGGGCATGCCTAGGACATAAGTTAGGATATTATGGAAAATATGCTATGTCCTAATATGGAAAAAATATAGTTGGAAATTTTTTCATCTCAGTGCACTCTATTGAACACATAATGCGAGTCGTTAAGGCCAAAGCCTTAAGTGGCTCATTGGTCAAAAAATGCGATGTCCGGTGTTATGGAATTAAAATTCAATGGCACCAAAATTGGGGAGAGTCAAACGCATGACCTTAGGTGGTAGTCGAACCCACGACCATTGGTGTTAAGATGGAGTTAATTACCACACAGTTGTTTAAGATATAGTTAATTAAGGCTCTCGAACCCACGACCTTTGATGGGACCAAATTTCAATGGCACCAAAATTGATGGTGCTACCATTGATGGCCGAACGCACGACCATTATTTGGAGTCGAACCCATAACCTCGGGTGGTAATTAAGGCACAGCTAATTAAGATCGAACCCACACTCAGAGTTTTTGCCAAGCAAAAGTTAGGAATACAAATTGTAGTTTGTTTATAATATTGCCTTTATGTGTGTGGGTGATTGTATTTATTAAAAGTTGGGCGCTCAAGGAGAATAAATGATGTTTTGGTAGCTTTTTTTCTTTTAACAGCAGAGCAGTTCTTAGTCGAGCGTGCTCCGTCACGGAAGAAGAGCCTGAGAGGTCACATGACCCGCTCGCCAGGAGAGGAGCCAACTAATCGGAGCGCATGCCGGGGACGAGAGGCGCCGGCTATAAGAGCAGGTGTTTGCTTCTTAAAGACTAACTACCCTGGGGATTCCATGCGCAGTGCATATGTGGCTCTGAAGATTGCGTGGGCTTCCCCGACACCGGGCCTTTGAGGGTGCACACAGATTGTGAACCCTGCACAGGAGATGACGTTGGCTTCCTGGAACAAGTGAAACCTATGCCCACCACGTGTGTTTCATTAATTCGGTTGGGTTGTGGAAGAGAAACTTGGAAGCCCATCTATTTCAGGCCTAGTCCTGATGAAAAATGTCACCAGAAGCCTGGCTAATTGTGTCATTTACTTCGTCCATGTGTTTTGTGCATGAATATGAATCGGGTATGCAGTGGGTTTGATTTACCCCCAATGCTGAATGTCTGCAGTTTTTTTCTTGCCATAACTGCACAAAAGTGGCGAAGGCAGGTCACATACATAAATGTGTACATTGTAACAGAAAGAAAACTTTCTGAAATAAGTGCTAACGTGGGCAAGTTGGGACATGTCTGAAAAAAAAAAAAACAGCGCAAAGAATGGGACGTGCAGACTGAGACAAACAATTTTTTTTTTTAGGCATCGCTTTGTCAGTCTTAGTCTGCACGTCCTGTTCGTTGCGCTGTTACTTTTTTTTTACCATAAATATTCTGCCTTTGTGGCCAGCATCAGAGCAATTAAAGATGTTGATAGCCGATTTACTTGGCTTTACTGCTCTATTTAAGACCAAGAATGTTTGGCTTGTTATTCTTCTAGTTATTCAGAGCTAGGCTTGTCAGGCAAATTGCAATATAACATACATTCCAGCCAGCATTCTGCCACCAGAAATCTTCGTGCCCTACATGACATGTCACCTAGCACAAGATCAGCACTAAATATCTGACCCCTCTGTGGCTTCTTTTACGATAAAATGTCGTCAGAAAAGTGGTGGTCTTATTTCGTCTAACTGCTAAGGAAGCAAAAAAAGTATAAATATTGTAACGGAATAAAGGAGACGGAGACAGCACCCGTTCCTGGGCCAGCTGTTCTATCGTGAACTGGAGCGGCTCCAAAAGAAGGTACTAAGAATTTTTGAGAACTTTAATGGACACCCGAGCCTATTACCCACTGGTCCTCTATTCATTAAACATAATATGTTGAAAGCGTCGAAGTTATATGATTATAAACTATCTCTTTATATGTATAAAAATAAACTTACAAGCGATACCGAACATTCCCCGTATGACTACAGCATACGTAACAGGCTAATACCAGTTCCGCGTACACGCGCAAATTACGCTAGATCTAGGTTCGTTTACTGCATACCAACACTATACAACCTCTTAAAAACTCACATTGATTTCAGCGCCCCTGTCGGCACGTTTAAATCAGAGGTGCGTGATTACCTAATGAAGCAATGATCTTTTTGTCTTTTCTTCTCCTGGCTGTTTCATTTCCTGCAGTATTTATGCATTCTGTGATAGTGTCCACCATGTATGCTGTACCTGTATCAAGCAAGTTCATTTCTTCTTCATAATAACTGTTGTATTTACTGTGTACTGTATAATTGTTCGAATTAGTGAAATCTACTGCCTGTTGCTCTCTGTAGGCCCCCAGGTCCCGTCAAGCTGTCTGAGACAGTTTTTTGCCTGGAGGGCCCCCAACTTGTGTGTTGGAAATAAAGTGGATTCTATTCTATTCTATTCATATTATCTCCCTGGTCATCTTCTCTTCCACCGCCCGCTTTGCGAGCCGAGGCCAGGTTCACTTCATCTTCACACTGTGGAAGAGAAGACGACGAGGAAGATAATAGAACAGCTGGCCCAGTAACGGGTGCTGTCTTTGTCTCCTTTATTCCATTACAATATATACAACACAAGTAATACCCCTATCACACGGGCACTCGAAAGTCTTTTGAGCAAAAAGACTTCTCCCGAAAAAGAGTTTCGCCCGCAGACACACGACCCAGGGAGCGATCTCTTTTTCAGAAGCGGTCTTTTCTGGAAGAGGAGTTCGCCAATCTCCTTTACGGCCGAAAAGGAGTAGCCTTGAAACCAGTGGGCACCAGCAATTATCATATATTAAAGAAAATAATCGAATGCGTAATTTTCTGTCGCATAGGCTCATCATAAAAAAATAATTTTATGTCTCGCAGAAGGTGTAGTAAACCCAGTAATGCTCATTTCCTTCTGTAGTCTCGTAAGCAGGTCGAACGGGCTGGGGATGTCACGTGATGACGCTCTTTAAAATACTACAGTAAATCTTTATATTAACGTTTCTTATGTTAAATTTATTTGAAAAACGTGTAAACAATAAGTTTTCACTTTATATTTCGAGATACGTAAGTTTTTTTTTTGGCCGATATAGTTTCGAACAAGCGCCACGCTTTTGGTAGCGTGTCCAGAAGGAAACACTAAAAGGAGATTGTTGGTTGAGGAGAAGTTGGTCTTTATTCTAAGGTCGGCGCCGTGTGTCTGCTGCGCAACACCTCTTCATTCAAAAGTCTTTCAACTTGGTAAAAGACCGCTTGCGTAAAAGAGTTTTTGCGTGCTCGTGTGACAGAGGTATTACACATATAGGTTGCACACTCTTCTTTTGTTTTGTCTGTGAGAGCTTCTTGTAACTAGGACAATATCATGAGGGTACAAAACTGGGCTAGTTAGTTTGCGTAGCATGGTGAACGGTACAGTTTAAGTATTAAGGTGCAAGAGAATGAACATAAAGAACGAAGACAAGGAAACACACATCGACGGGACGATTTCTTCCCCCTCAGTGGGTACGAGCCATGATAAAGGTTCATCATCATCATCTTCTGTTATTTCGCTTCTCCCCCAATGCACATACCAGTATGTCTGACCAACCAGCTGAAACAAAAACTCTGCTAGAACAGTGCAGACGACGGTACACGACGGGGCACTGTTCACTATTCGCATCATGTCGTCCCAATTCATCGAGCATACTCGATACTGGACATGACGCTGGTCGCCGTCGTCGTACGAGAGGAAAGTTGATCTGCGGCGTCCGCAGAAGGTTCGTCGTCATCCGAGCCCCAGAAGTTCCACGCGGGCTCTTCGGCTCGGCTGCCTCTGGCGACACCCAGGAGGGCCGCGACGTCGGCCACACCACGCAGGCGAACGTTCGCCCGCACCGTACGCGGCTGCAAATAGCGCACGAAATCGCGCACCTCGGCAAGTGACGCATGCGTCGAGTAACACAGCCGATGGACGCCCTCGGCAACTCTCTCGATCAGACGGCTCGGTGCCACACGGTGAGCGAACCACATGGCCGACGGCTTGACCGTCACGCAGTTTGGCCCCACGTCGCACTCGCAGTCGGCGTGGATCCGGGTCGTCTCCGCATCCAGGGTCAGCGATTCCGCCACGTCGACGACACCGGCGTAGCGAGACATCTGACCCCTCGATACGTGAACCTTGACGCCGAACGCCAGCGCGAGCGAAGCGAACAACGTCTCGTAGCCCAGCTTTGCGCCGGGCAGCGCCAGCCGTAGGGAGTCACCTGCCCTGAACCGTGGTTCGAAGAAATCCACCAAGACTCGCTCGCTGTCTCGCCGGGTGGGGACGTACGCCGCGTTGGGGTGGCACAGCGTCGTGTCAACGTAGGCCGCGTCGATGGGCTTCACGCGGCCGGCGTCGCAGTGAAGCGACGCCAGGGTCGATGCGCTACCGACGTCGAGCCTGAAGTCGCCCGTGTAGAGAACCGTCCCGCGCTCGCCCTCCAGGAGGAACATCACGGAGCCGGCGCAGTGATTTGCGGGAATAGCGGTGACGACCACTGTGTAGCTGCTCGCGCCGTCGGCCGGCACGGTTAGCGTAGTAGGTGCGTCCAGCGGCAACGCTGTCAGTCGGCGGCGTAGCCATGCGTACTTGGGTTCGTTGAGCAGCAGTCGACACGACACCGCGGACGCGTACAGCTTCAGGTCGCATCTGCTCCGCAGTCGTTTTCGGAACGCGCCGCGGTCAAGGCCCTGCATGTGATCGCGGTGGCAGTGTGACAGCAAGAAGGCGGTCGAATTGATGTTGTGTCCGTCGAAACGATCGACGGACAATCGTTCGTATTCCACCAAAGTGCCACCGAAGGTGCTCATGTTTCCTAGCAGGGCAAACGCCGCGTGTGGCATCGACGAACCTCGGTTTTTCTTCGTACGGAGGGCAGCGACCTGAGCTCCGTTGGCATGTAAGTTTGAAATATTTATATCACACATTTTATGCCTTTTAAGGCCTGTACACGCTCGAGCAGCTCATCGCCGCAAGCCGCACCGCATGCTGGACGGGCGGACGGTTGAAGCAACCGGGACACAGAACACCCATACAAACTTCACGGTTCACGCTGGGACCGGCGCGAGCTTTGGATTGGATTGGATTTATTGGCCTCGCCCTTTGTAACGGGTGGGCATCGCCGTGAAAAAGTAGCGACGCCCTGGCCTTAGTAGGTAACAAATATAAGCTGCATGCACACATACGCAGAGTCACAAACGCATTCACACACACTGTCAATAACAATATCAAGCACACGCAAAGTTTGGCCGTTAATGTGCGCGCACTATGGCCCACCACTCCCGCAGCCGACTCTTGGTTGTGGCCACCTGGTTGACTTGGTCACCGCCAGAAGGTAGCAGAAATGCAGCTGTGATGAAAAATAGGGCACTGTGGAATTACAATAGGTACGAAGTGGTGAGAGGGATTTGGAAAGGGTTGATGGTCCCTAGTTTGACTTTCGGCAATGCGGTCCTGTGCATGAGATCAGAGGTTCGAGCAAGGTTGGAAGTTAAGCAGCGAGGGGTAGGTAGACTGGCTCTGGGAGCACACGGAAATACACCAAATCAGGGGTTACAGGGTGACATGGGATGGACGTCATTCGAGGGCAGGGAAGCCAGCAGCAAGATAGAATTTGAGGAGCGATTGAGAGAGATGGCAGAAAAGCGGTGGGCAAGGAGTGTTTTCAGTTATTTGTACATGAGGAATGTTGATACAAAATGGAGGAAGCTGACCAGAAAACTGTCAATCAAATATTTGGACTGCAGGAGGGGTGCAAACCAGGAAACAGCGGTTAAGAAAAAGGTTAAGGAAACAGAGAGGGGTCTGTGGAAAACAGGGATGCAGACGAAATCAGCACTGGGCACATACCGAACTTTCAAGCAAGAAATTGCCAAAGAAAATATCTACGATAATTCTAGGGGAAGCTCTTTGTTGTTTGAAGCCAGGAAGGGAGTATTGCGGACTAAGAT
This sequence comes from Dermacentor silvarum, assembly GCF_013339745.2. Classification (NCBI taxonomy): domain Eukaryota; kingdom Metazoa; phylum Arthropoda; class Arachnida; order Ixodida; family Ixodidae; genus Dermacentor; species Dermacentor silvarum. The sequence goes on along the minus strand of NC_051164.1, from coordinate 4,772,319 downwards.
GTACCGAGTCAAGTAGCAAGGTATAGACACGTTGTGCTGTGCGTGTGGAGAAGAAGAGGAAACGGCTGAACACCTCATACTTTTCTGTAAGGGGCTTAACCCTACAGTGCAAGGCAACGGGGCTGATTTTTTCAAAGCATTGGGGTTTAGGGACAGTGAAGGCAAAATAGACTTTAAGCGGGTAGAAATAACCAAACAGAGGTTATCTGATTGGTGGATAAAATTAAGGCAGGGGTGAAATTTCACCCACCACAAAGTACAAATTATGTTAATAGCCATGGCTAGGTGGCGTATGCCACCGCCCGATTTAAAGGGTTCAGCCTCATCCATCCATCGAGCGATGGATGGATGGATGGATGAGGCTGAACCCTTTAAATCGGGCGGTGGCATACGCCATCTGCATCTGCCATCTCTCGATGGATGGATGGATGGATGAGGCTGAACCCTTTAAATCGGGCGGTGGCATACGCCACCTAGCCATGGCTATTAACATAATTTGTACTTTGTGGTGGGTGAAATTTCACCCCTGCCTTAATTTTATCCACCAATCAGATAACCTCTGCTTGGTTATTTCTACCCGCTTAAAGTCTATTTTGCCTTCACTGTCCCTAAACCCCAATGCTTTGAAAAAATCAGCCCCGTTGCCTTGCACTGTAGGGTTAAGCCCCTTACAGAAAAGTATGAGGTGTTCAGCCGTTTCCTCTTCTTCTCCACACGCACAGCACAACGTGTCTATACCTTGCTACTTGACTCGGTACATCTTAGTCCGCAATACTCCCTTCCTGGCTTCAAACAACAAAGAGCTTCCCCTAGAATTATCGTAGATATTTTCTTTGGCAATTTCTTGCTTGAAAGTTCGGTATGTGCCCAGTGCTGATTTCGTCTGCATCCCTGTTTTCCACAGACCCCTCTCTGTTTCCTTAACCTTTTTCTTAACCGCTGTTTCCTGGTTTGCACCCCTCCTGCAGTCCAAATATTTGATTGACAGTTTTCTGGTGAGCTTCCTCCATTTTGTATCAACATTCCTCATGTACAAATAACTGAAAACACTCCTTGCCCACCGCTTTTCTGCCATCTCTCTCAATCGCTCCTCAAATTCTATCTTGCTGCTGGCTTCCCTGCCCTCGAATGACGTCCATCCCATGTCACCCTGTACCCCCTGATTTGGTACGTGTATTTCCGTGTGCTCCCAGAGCCAGTCTACCTACCCCTCGCTGCTTAACTTCCAACCTTGCTCGAACCTCTGATCTCATGCACAGGACCGCATTGCCGAAAGTCAAACTAGGGACCATCACCCCTTTCCAAATCCCTCTCACCACTTCGTACCTATTGTAATTCCACAGTGCCCTATTTTTCATCAAAGCTGCATTTCTGCTACCTTTAGCCGTCACATATTTTTCATGTTCCGTTAGGTACTCAGCCCCATTGTTTATCCACACTCCAAGATATTTGTACTTACCCACCACCTCCAGCGTAACCTCCCGTATTCTATGCTCGCTGCCCTGATTATCATTAAAAGTCATGACTGCCGATTTTTCTTTACTAAACTTCAAACCTAAGCTATCTCCCTCTTTACCACAGATGTCCATTAATCTCTGCAAGTCTTCCTTGCTGTCAGCCATAAGTACAATGTCATCTGCATACATCAGTCCTGGTAATGACTGTTTAATCCATTCTCCCTGCTTGAAATAGGAAAGGTTGAAGCCAAGTCCGCTCCTCTCTAATTTTTTCTCTAATCCTTGTAAATACAGCATGAACAACAGAGGTGACAGAGGGCACCCCTGCCTAAGCCCCTGCTGTATCTCTATAGGCCCAGATACCTTGTTTTCCCATTTTATAAGCACCCTGTTACTTTTATAGATATATTTTAAAAGATTTCTTACTCCATCTTCCACCTCTAGAGTGCCCAGTATGTCCCACAAATCCTTTTGGATTACACTGTCATAGGCTCCCTTGATATCCAGAAAGGCAAGCCATAGGGGCCTGTGTTCCTTTTCTGCTATTTCAATACACTGTGTCAATGAGAACAGATTATCTTCTAACCTTCTTTGTTTTCGGAACCTATTTTGTAGTTCCCCCAGCACCTCCTCGCTCTCCACCCATGCCTGCAGTCTGTCCTTTATAATCTGCATCACCACCCTGTAAACCACTGACGTCACTGTTATGGGACGGTAGTTGTTTATGTCGGCTTTGTCCCCCTTTCCCTTATATATCATGCTCATCCTGCTCAGTCTCCACCCGTCAGGGGCTTTACCGTCCATTATCATTTTGCTCACTGCCTCTCTTAATGCTTTCTTAGATTTTGGGCCCAATGTCTTTATCAACATAATTGGGATGCCATCAGGACCTGTCGACGTGCTACTAGGAACCCTCTTCTCTGCCCTTTCCCACTCGCTTTGTGCCAGTGGAGCCACTGCACTGACTAGTCCATCCTCACCTGATTGAGCACATGCTATGTTTCGTTCTTTAAAATTTTCTGTCATCATTGTTCTTATATGTTCCATTGCCTCATCTCCCTCTAGTCGAACACCTTGAGCTGTAACTATAAACCTCTGCTCTAGGCTAGTCTTATTACTCAAGGAGTTGAGATGTTTCCAAAATTTCTTCGCTGCTTTTCTATCCTTTTTGTTTACTTCTGACAACCATTGGCTCCCCTTTCTTCTGATCTTCTCATTGATCAAATTGGATGCTTCCCTTCTACAGTTTAAGAAGTTGTTCCATTTTCTGCCTACATCAGCTTCTGGTTCACCCCTCTGCTTTGAATATCTGTGTTCCCTGGATGCTTCCTGGCGTTTCTCTATGGCCTTCTTAACCTCCTCATCCCACCAGCTCTTGGGTTTACGTCTTCTGTTCCCTTTTGTCCTGACTCGTACCTTAGTAAGCTCTAGCTCAAATAGTCCTGTAGAAACTGGCGGCAGCGCCAATGGCGGGCGCCGGAGCAGTCGACACTGAGTGCGCCGCAGCCACGGTGGCCGCGGCTAGGGTGGCTACCGCGGCGACGCGGCGCAGGGATATGGCAGTGAGCACACTGCCCCTATTCTAGTACACTGTACTTCCAACCTTGCTCGAACCTCTGATCTCATGCACAGGACCGCATTGCCGAAAGTCAAACAACCAGATTACATAAGCGTCGGTGACAACAGACAACGGATAGAAGCATCGATAACGTTCGAGAAACTTCATATACATGCAGGCGCGTCCTGCGCCGAGCGATAACGTTAGCCAGTGAAAGATAAACAAGTACACTTGTCAATATATAACGCTCCGTATAGAAATCCTATGCTACACACGAAGTTACTCGGAGCTAGAACGCGAACGCTTTTGCATTCACTCTGCGAAAAGTCGTCTGCAATGCTCAAGCGATGTAGGCGGCGCCACGGTCGAGGAGGGAGTGCGAAAAGAGAGGAGAAACGAGGAGAAGTGAAAGCGGAGGAGAGTATCGCTACTTTACGAAGTTTCAGGGGTTTCTAGAGTTACTGTATATGCTCCCTACTAGAGTGACCTAGAATTGGAGAGTGCCCAGAACGGGCTTCCAAAAGTGAAGCCATACGACCGTAAAGCCGCTTGGAGCGCTGCGATCGGTAGCACACCATATCAAGTGACATTAATGAGCTAGGAGAAGGGTGCGAGATTATTATACTAGGAGATATGAACGCACACATAGAAGACATGGACGGGTACACAGACTCAACAGGCAACATGATGCTGGATATGTGTGAAATGCATGACTTAATTGTATGCAACAGTACTGAGAAGTGTGAAGGGCACATAACATGGGAGGTAGGGAGCCTGCAGTCGACGATAGATTATGCACTAATGTCACATAGGATGCACGATAGGCTAAATGTAATGAGCATAGATGAATATGGCACCAGAAGTCTAGGTAGTGATCACAAACGTATTAAGGTGAGTTTTAGAAGGGAAATGAAAGCAAGATGAACAACCAGGGGGGATATTTTACTCGGAAAAGCAGCTTGAAATAGCAACCCAGCAAATTGAGGAAGTAATTTCAGAGGATACAAAAACAGAATGGACATATGCAAATTTAACAGGACTATTTGAGCTAGAGCTTACTAAGGTACGAGTCAGGACAAAAGGGAACAGAAGACGTAAACCCAAGAGCTGGTGGGATGAGGAGGTTAAGAAGGCCATAGAGAAACGCCAGGAAGCATCCAGGGAACACAGATATTCAAAGCAGAGGGGTGAACCAGAAGCTGATGTAGGCAGAAAATGGAACAACTTCTTAAACTGTAGAAGGGAAGCATCCAATTTGATCAATGAGAAGATAAGAAGAAAGGGGAGCCAATGGTTGTCAGAAGTAAACAAAAAGGATAGAAAAGCAGCGAAGAAATTTTGGAAACATCTCAACTCCTTGAGTAATAATACTAGCCTAGAGCAGAGGTTTATAGTTACAGCTCAAGGTGTTCGACTAGAGGGAGATGAGGCAATGGAACATATAAGAACAATGATGACAGAAAAATTTAAAGAACGAAACATAGCATGTGCTCAATCAGGTGAGGATGGACTGTGCAGTGGCTCCACTGGCACAAAGCGAGTGGGAAAGGGCAGAGAAGAGGGTTCCTAGTAGCACGTCGACAGGTCCTGATGGCATCCCAATTATGTTGATAAAGACATTGGGCCCAAAATCTAAGAAAGCATTAAGAGAGGCAGTGAGCAAAATGATAATGGACGGTAAAGCCCCTGACGGGTGGAGACTGAGCAGGATGAGCATGATATATAAGGGAAAGGGGGACAAAGCCGACATAAACAACTACCGTCCCATAACAGTGACGTCAGTGGTTTACAGGGTGGTGATGCAGATTATAAAGGACAGACTGCAGGCATGGGTGGAGAGCGAGGAGGTGCTGGGGGAACTACAAAATGGGTTCCGAAAACAAAGAAGGTTAGAAGATAATCTGTTCTCATTGACACAGTGTATTGAAATAGCAGAAAAGGAACACAGGCCCCTATGGCTTGCCTTTCTGGATATCAAGGGAGCCTATGACAGTGTAATCCAAAAGGATTTGTGGGACATACTGGGCACTCTAGAGGTGGAAGATGGAGTAAGAAATCTTTTAAAAGATATCTATAAAAGTAACAGGGTGCTTATAAAATGGGAAAACAAGGTATCTGCAGGCCTATATAGAGATACAGCAGGGGCTTAGGCAGGGGTGCCCTCTGTCACCTCTGTTGTTCATGCTGTATTTAAGGATTAGAGAAAAAATTAGAGAGGAGCGGACTTGGCTTCAACCTTTCCTATTTCAAGCAGGGAGAATGGATTAAACAGTCATTACCAGGACTGATGTATGCAGATGACATTGTACTTATGGCTGACAGCAAGGAAGACTTGCAGAGATTAATGGACATCTGTGGTAAAGAGGGAGATAGCTTAGGTTTGAAGTTTAGTAAAGAAAAATCGGCAGTCATGACTTTTAATGATAATCAGGGCAGCGAGCATAGAATACAGGAGGTTACGCTGGAGGTGGTGGATAAGTACAAATATCTTGGAGTGTGGATAAACAATGGGGCTGAGTACCTAACGGAACATGAAAAATATGTGACGGCTAAAGGTAGCAGAAATGCAGCTGTGATGAAAAATAGGGCACTGTGGAATTACAATAGGTACGAAGTGGTGAGAGGGATTTGGAAAGGGGTGATGGTCCCTAGTTTGACTTTCGGCAATGCGGTCCTGTGCATGCAGATCAGAGGTTCGAGCAAGGTTGGAAGTTAAGCAGCGAGGGGTAGGTAGACTGGCTCTGGGAGCACACGGAAATACACCAAATCAGGGGGTACAGGGTGACATGGGATGGACGTCATTCGAGGGCAGGGAAGCCAGCAGCAAGATAGAATTTGAGGAGCGATTGAGAGAGATGGCAGAAAAGCGGTGGGCAAGGAGAGTTTTCAGTTATTTGTACATGAGGAATGTTGATACAAAATGGAGGAAGCTGACCAGAAAACTGTCAATCAAATATTTGGACTGCAGGAGGGGTGCAAACCAGGAAACAGCGGTTAAGAAAAAGGTTAAGGAAACAGAGAGGGGTCTGTGGAAAACAGGGATGCAGACGAAATCAGCACTGGGCACATACCGCGAACTTTCAAGCAAGAAATTGCCAAAGAAAATATCTACGATAATTCTAGGGGAAGCTCTTTGTTGTTTGAAGCCAGGACGGGAGTATTGCGGACTAAGATGTACCGAGTCAAGTACCAAGGTATAGACACGTTGTGCTGTGCGTGTGGAGAAGAAGAGGAAACGGCTGAACACCTCATACTTTTCTGTAAGGGGCTTAACCCTACAGTGCAAGGCAACGGGGCTGATTTTTTCAAAGCATTGGGGTTTAGGGACAGTGAAGGCAAAATAGACTTTAAGCGGGTAGAAATGACCAAGCAGAGGTTATCTGATTGGTGGATAAAATTAAGGCAGGGGTGAAATTTCACCCACCACAAAGTACAAATTATGTTAATGGTCATGGCTAGGTGGCGTATGCCACCGCCCGATTTAAAGGGTTCAGCCTCATCCATCCATCCATCCATCCATCCATCCACAGCCCGCCGTAGCTCAGAGGTAGAATGTCTGCTTCCCACGCAAAAAACCGGGGTTTGAATCTCGGCAGGAGACAATGTTTTTCCGTTATTTTTACTACTTCATGCGTTGATTTCTTTATTCTTTATACTGCTGCTTAACACTTGATTCCGTTGCTATGCAATGCAACAAAAATTCAAGCAGAAGTTGAAGGAATAATAACAAAATAACAACGTTTTGCAGTGATGATGATGATGATGATGATTTATTGGCATCCCCTTTGAAACGGGGTGGCGACAAATAGTCACCTAGCCTGCTTGATTTAATCAGGTATACTACACATGTTCTTTATCTCGCATTTTTGTATACCTTTTTCAAAAATTTAGCTTGTACCGCTGCCTATGATTTTAAGAGATCAGGTCGTACGATCTTTTCCCTGCTTTTTTTCCACCAGTACTCTAATCGTCTCTTGCTGATCTCTACGGCTGATCTGTTTATGTTTCCTTCCACTTTAAACCCAAGCGCTTCTGGGAGTTGCACGTTACCTACGGTTCTCGCTGGGTGGATCCCGTCGCATTCCATTAGGATGTGCTGAGTGGTCTCTGGATCTTTACTGCAGCATACACATGTCTCATCTAGTTCCGAATATTTGTTCCGATATGTTTTCGTCCTTAGGCAACCGGCTCGAGCCTCAAATAGCAAGGCACTGCCCTTTGTGTTATCGTACAGATTTTCCCTTCTAATTTCTTTCTTCTCATTCTTGTAAATCTCCATTGTCCTTTTCGTTTCCATTCTTTGCATCCAATTCACGGTCTCTATTTCTCTCACTTTCTTTCTGATGACCCCTGGTTGTCTATTTACAGTTTCGATTATCCTGTACTTGGTTGCCAACTTCCTTGACCTCTTCCTCCATTCGATAATGTTTGCAGCGCCATCTCACAGGAATGAACAAAACTATTCCAATCAAAGCATGGCCTCCGAGAACTGCACGCATACAAAACCCCGCCGACGCCTGCTTGACAGGCTCCGCTGTGCGCTGTGCGTTGTTACGGCCACAGCGTTTTCCATCATGTAAACCGCTGCGGCCAACAGTCGGCTGACCAAAATCGGTGCCGTGTCGGCCTACTGTGAATGAGCCTTGAGCGCACAGCGGAGCCTTGAAGGCTATGCTTTTGCTGTTTGAATGCCGCCAGCGCCCAATTTTCGCCATGCTGCGGTGAAGCGGTGAACTACTGCGATTCCAAACGGCATTCATATGGCCTCCGAAATTTCAGAGGCCATAATTGTCTTGCTTACTCATCTAGCCACCGTAACAAAAAAAAAAAAAAAAAAAAAAAAAAAAAAAAAAAAAAAAAGAGGAGAGATATTGCATTGGTGGCCAGCTGCGGTGCAGCCAACAGCGTCGTTCGGCTGGTTCGGATTGTTGCTCGTGTGCAGGTTTCGGAAAGGTGCGGGCTCCGTCACAGAACACCCATACAAACTTAATAACGGCGAGAAGAGTGCGCCAACCGCATCACATTTGTGTACCGCTGGTCGCGCAGCGTCAGAATACCGTACCGGATAAAGGAAAGCTGTGGAAAACGACGGTCGCTTGGCGAAGTGACTCCGACTTGATGGGCCAGCGGGGTCCTGCGATGTGGTGTAACGTTACCGCGTCGACATCTAGTGCCGACGCCACACCAACTCAGACAGGGTGAGTAAACAACAGCGACCCGCGACGCAAGCTCGCGGTTATGTGGCGTCGTGCTTTTTCCTCTTTTAGCTGGGCGTGCTAGGCCTACCGGCGAAGTCCGGCGACGGGGATATCCAGTTACGTTTTGAACCGGGTCCAGGAGTCGTGCCCTCCGCTCGAGGAAGATGCAAGAAATCGCCACCAGAATAGCGGCCACACAGCTGCGAAAACTTGCGTGCGTGCGATACCGCGTAGCCCGGGTACTACGGCGTAGTATTTTGTTCGTGAGCGCTCGACCCAGTTTTTAGCGAAACCGACTGGTGTGTTCTAGCCGGCCGGCCCCCTCGCACAATTATTTATCACAATTATTTATATATCTTTTATAGTGCTCGTTATTTTCGAGGCCGCCCAACGTCCTAGCGGCCACATTGCCGGGAGATGCATATCGCAGCCAGCGCTTTCGTCCTCGCGACTTGGGAGCCTGCGCTCAAGAAGAAACGCACGGTTGGCGCTAAATGGCGACGCCTGCTTCCTGGTCGCCCGTGCGTTTTTAACCTTGAACCGTTACTTGCGCTTTTTCGACCCGCGTCAGAGCGGGGCTGCCGTGGGCAACGTTTTCGAACACCCTAATTAGCATGAATGGGTAGCGGGTTTGCATAGCTCGTTCCACCACGTAGGCCGCACTAGTGTACCACTTCCGGATTCAAGCTTTCTTTTTTGAAATTTGTACGCTAGTAAAACTGCCTTCTAGTGTAGCCTTCGTGTTTGCATATCGCCAGTAGGTGCACCCTTCTGTTCTTGCAATGTTCATTTAGCGGAGAATACCACCCCTACGTATTATTCTGTTCTTAATTAGCATACGTTTGTGTGCGGAAGGGGCGGTGGGATGTTATGTGCTTTACCCGATTGTTTACTCTGGCTGCTTTGAGCACCCAGCCCCAGTGTTGTTCATACGAATGGGAAGGGGGGGGGCTGGACAGAAACGGGCACTCGATGATGCCAAGAGTGCATGTACGTACAACTGAGCTATGGCCTAGTCTAATGCAAATCTCATATTTTTCAGCACCGTGAAAGCAACCACATCAGCGTTATTGCATTGGAATTTTGTAGTATAGGGAAGTTAGATTTTAAAAGCCAAAACCTGAACTTTGTGCACTCGATTAAACAAGCTAGCATGAATGAATGTGTCGAGAAATGCATGCAAATACTCTTCTAGACAGCGAAGCATTGTGCTGGATCTTTTATTGCTAAAATTGGTGTAGACACATTTTCCCACATGGGGTAGGATTGACTGCGGATCAAAACAATTGCAAGGTGCTTGCCTCACCTAGGAACACCCCTTCCCCTTGTAAATAAATCCAAGCAAATACCGAATGCCTAATGCTGCCTAATGTAGGCACAGCCAATAGCATTGTTGAAACAACTAAAATGTACATCTGTGTACAGTGCTCGGCGATTGAAACACAACACTCGGTGCTTGTTGCGCCACAGGTGAGCGCTTGCGAAAGCGAGCTGGCGCATTGTGGTATACGGAGAGGTTAGGAGCGTTCCTGACGCATGGTGACTGCATCCGGTAGACGGCTGTGTGGTTCTTAATGGCGCTGCATGCCAAGGCTTCAAAACTCTGTGCTTGCGTGCCGTGCTGCACCGCGCGAAGCAGCAGGAGGTGGCAGTGTGCGTGTTACGAAGAATTTGAATGCGCATTTATTGCAATTTGTTATCACGGCTCATCGCTTTGGAGCATAACCAAGGTGCTCAAACCATATTGCGTGCTTAGTAAAAAAGAAAGAAGAACGAGGACGGAGAAACCACGCAGGTTTTATTAAAAAAGACAAAGAATAGCGATAAAAAAAAAAAAGCTTGCTTCGCTCTTCGTCTTGTTACCGCAGGATCTGACGTGGCTTGCGATACCTAATACTTTGTCATGTCTCCTCGAGCGGCCATGACCGCTGCCGTACGGCGAGGATCGGTACATGCAAGGTGTTGACATTGGGCCTCAACAGCTGCCAAGAGTACACATATTTTTGGATGGTCACATCAGTGAGCGCTGATTGGCTGGTTGAGCAAAGCAACCTGATCAACCAGCCGGTAATGTGTGGTTGATCGAGTCCCTCAAGTTATTCAACGTGCATCACGTGAAAGCAGTCTTGGTATACCTCTGCAGGTCATCTACTGAGGCAGAGTATTATGAGATACGGCAGTTTCATGACTTCTCTATGCTATAATGTCTGCCCCTTGCCGTAATCACTCTAGCAGCATAATATATTGGGCCTGCCGCGATATCCCAGTGCGTGAGGTTTTTTAATTAAAATTTCAGGATTCTTTCATGCATTTGCCAAACATCACAGGGCTACAAAAGCTGGTGGACTGACACCACCACTAGCAATAAATAAATGGTCAAATATGGAGGGTGGGTCAGCTTCGGGCAGCATGCTGTTGACCACGGAATCCCTGTTTGCCCTGGCAGTAAATCGGGTTTAGAGACATACCCAAGGCCACCAGCAGTCCTTCGACACGCGCCCCTGGAGAAGATGACATATGACGCGCGGCTGGCTTTGAACCTGTGCAAATAAATTCTTAAGTGCGACCAATGTCGCTAGCTTTATAAAAAAAGGTTACGCCCATCTTTATCAGTCTTGTTGTGCTGTAGATTGTTATAAATGGGCGAAGCTTTTCCTGTGATCTTCATTCCGCCATGCCAGGCATAGAGCACATTCAAATTGTCACAATGTGTGACAGAGGCATATTGCAGGAAGAGATTGCGATAGTCACAGGCCACGCGTATTCCTCTGTGAATGGGATTGTCAGTGCCTACCACCATGAAGGCCGCCTTGAAAACCTGCCCTGGGGGATGCCAGCCGGAAACGGCACCCGATTGTGACTGCGAAGGAGATCAGGAATGATCTAGACTAAACGCAGGCACGGCCGTGGTAAGCGCCGTGTGAATGAAGGTGGCCTCCATAGCCGTGTTTCAGCAAGGAAGCCACTGCTTTGAGGCCTGAACAAGGCAAAAAGGCTGCTATTTGCCCAGGAGCACCAAGATTGGAGTATGCATGACTGGAACAATGTTATATTTTTCAACGAATTGACTTTCTCTACCAGATGGGACCAGCACCAGCGCATTTGGAGGAGTGAGACTATCCCGTCCGAAATTCATAGGGCGAAAAATCTCAATTGTGCGAAAGTGCCATAGCCAGTAAGCTGAGCTATGATAATCAAGTGGCTGCAAGCGTATACATTGCTTTTCTTAGACAATTTATCCGAGTAGTTGGACAAGGCGGGTTTTTTGTAGATGCAGTGAATTTTGTTTCGGTAAGCATTTCCTACTTATTAGTTATCAAACCATGACAGCTTCTTTAGGCATTCGCTTTGCTATTTCCACCCATCTCATCTTGCTCCTTCCACTAAGCAACTGCTCCTAGTCTCTTATCAATACAGCGTACTCGACTAGCGAAATACAGTGATGCACATTTGCATGCCGTCGAACGAATGCTCCTTCATTCACAACCGATGGTTTCACTCTGCGCCCTTCTATGTTGAGCTTCTTATATCGCAACACAACTACAACATCTTGTTACGCAAACGAAGGATTAAGCACTGGAGAAAATGTACAAAGTGTATTTACGAAAGACAACTGCAGCACTGGCCAGTTCAGCCGACAGCTCGAGAGCAAGAAGCAGTTCGTCTTCGTCAGGGCGTCCGCGCACATCATCCACAAGAAACACGCAATAGGCATGTATCATTATCCCTGGTGGCAGAAGCACCGTCCCGGTGCATCGCGCACCGGGCAGATGTGGTGCAACAGCAGATTGGATGATGCACAACATCAGTGAAATTTGGGGCAGATGGGGCACTGGTGCAACAACTGGGGCAATTTCATAAGTAACTGGAGTCGCGGCACGCAGTACTCAATGTGGACCTGTGTACCGAGACAGGAGTTTTTCTGACAGGCCAACATCACGAGTCGGGGACCACAGGTGGTGTACCAGAGATCCACAAAAAAAGTGGACGTCTCTGTGTTGACGATCGTACAAATTCCGTTGGTTCTCTTGGGAAGTCGGGAGGTGAGCGCAGGCAATTTCGCTTGCTTGGGCTGCTCTGGTGATTGCATCAAGTGCATATTCGGTGGTCTCTGCTGCGGTGGATGGTAGGGATGTGTCCAGTGGCAATGTGGGTTCTCGGCAGAACAACAGAAAGAATGAGGAATAACCGGCAGTGTCGTGACGCGAAGAATTGTAAGCAAATGTGACATAGGGTAGGGCAAGGTTCCAATCAGTATGGTCGGACGGGATCCAGGTTATTTCTGAGGGGGGTCAGCGTCTGTCAATGCTGATGATGATAGTAGCCTTTTTTATTTACCGAAATTCACCGTTTCTGCTCACGATAAACCCGCCTCTTATATGGCTAGTGCAACATCTTTAGCGAAGCCAGGTATCGGTTTCTCCGAACTTATAGGAAAAGCACGTTGCCCAACATAGCCATGTGCTTGGCTGCTGTGCCTGATAATATCTAAGTCTGTATTGTTTCTGATAATAAAATTTGAGATGATCTGTTGCAGATTCGTTATAGGTGCGTAAGCACGGGTCCGTCTTTAGAGTTCTGTTGGGACACCTTGATTTCCTTAAGAAACTTCTTGTGTTCGGCTGAAACACCTTCGTTTGCTTTGGAGGACTAACACTTCCACTCCAACGCTCCAAGCACTATGCTGGTTGTTTACGATATGCGAATCACTGCGTCTGAAGACTCGCGACGCCACCTGCAAGAAGAACGATGTGGCGTAGTAGCCGAGAGCGCCAGCCAGCGTCGTCTTCATGTTTTGTTTCCCAAGCGACGCCATCCTAGGCCCTGGCATTGGCCGCTGACGTCACGCTCCCCCACTGTGCAGCTGCGGCTCGAGGCTTCGCCCGCTCCGCGAGAACGCTCACTCAGACAAGCAGATCCGGCGGGTTTGAGCCTCCTATGCTTAATGTACGACAATAAAACAGTGCGAAGTTATTATTCAAAACTTGTAGCGTACGAACGGTACTGTGCTTGTCAAATTGTCAACATGTTACTGTGATCAAAATTAGCTTTACAGTTATAAAAGTTGCCTATGCGTAGTTCTTAGTTTAGTTGTTAGTTTTTATTATATTTATATATGAACACTTCAGCGAGATATCTTTTCATTAAGCAGGTTGGTCGCGGAACCACACCTTATTAATTGTGAAACTGCAAGCTGCACACTCCTCCCGAAGAACAGATTAGTTGTAAAAAGAGTGCGGGGAGAGTTACTCCTTTGAATAAGTCGGACACAACGATCAACCCTTAAAAATACAGTTTAACAGTTTAATATTTTATTTGGGCTTATCACGGAGAAAGAAAGCAGCACGGGAATAAAACGACGTATAACGAAAAAATTACTGCTGCATTTGTGCACCGTTTGCTCCCTGACAATCCCTGAGTTACCTGACAATCCATGCAGGGCAACAGCGAGGGGTGATGAGGGGACCTCGCTTTGTTTATATTTAATTGACAAAGGCTTGTGATACATTTGAGGTTCGGGCTGGGTAGTTCTTTCATTTTTGTAGAAACACATGATACAATTTATATGTCGCATACAGATTGCGTAACATGGTATGGAGTTCTTGGTGTAAAACTGGCTAGAACTCACGTGAAGGGAAGAAATCATGAGCCATTCCACTCTGTGAAGGTGGATGACGAGTGAAGCTATTTAGCACACGACACAAAGGCCTCTCCATTACTACGACAGATAGTGAAATTCAAAATGGAGAATGGCAACTTGTCTTTCTGGTTTTTTATATACAATCGAGGGGACTTTAAACGAAATAAAACCTGTAAAACAAAGAGTGTATTTGTTTTGTTTTTTTCGGTACGCTTATTTGCCTTTGCTGGCTTCAGCATCTTGAAACGAACGCTTGGACACAGGAGAAAAGTATTACGGGGGATGCTAGAATTTTCTAAGAATGTGAAGGCGAAAGCCTAGTTGGACCCACAGCAATGTGAAATGAAGCTCTGAGCCCATGCAGCAATGTATACAAGGTGCGTGAGCGCGCTGCGCGCGTGCTGCCGCTGTTTCCGGAACTTTCTGCGGGCGCCGCCACTGACATTTCCATCCTCCTCCCCAGCGCCACCACCGCGCTTGCCCTCAACGCCCCTACTACGCTGCTGCTGACATTTCCTTCCTCCTCCCCAGCACCGACGTTGCCCTTTCCATAAATGCCCTCCCGCGCCACCACTGATATTTCCCTGCTCTTCTCCAGCGCCGCTGTTGCCCTTTCCCTCAACGTTGAGCGCGAGGGCCAATATGGGAACGCTGGCCTGATGAGCGGCGTCGGAGCCAGCCGTGGAAGATGATGAACACTCGAGTAGTGGCACGAGCGCGAGGCGAGCTCGCTCACTTTTTCTGTACCTCACAGCGACCTTGAAACATAGATTTAAGGCTTTCGCCTTCAAAATGTCGATATCCTTTTCTGTGACATTGTAGCGCCAAATTCCACGCAGTTGCTACGTGGCATTGAAGGGCAGACAGACGAACTCCGAAGGACAGGAGGACTTATTAAGTTGGCCTATTGACTGTTTAAGTTGATCAAGATTAGACTGTACACTGGGGCACTTTGACTGGAGACAACAAAGAACTCAAAGAAAGACGGCATGGTCTCAGCTTGGTCTGGCCCCGTGGCCCTCTTCTTGGTCCGGCTGCAGTGTACTGGAAGGTTTTGTAGTGGGTGCAGAGGAGGGCGCGGGCTGATATGTTGCATGTTACCGCCAAGAGGAGGCAAGACATTCCGCCTGAAGTTTCTCCGGCGTGAGCAACGTCAGACGGTGACGTTCTTCCTCGGACTCATGGTGGTTCGATGCATTCTCCGTTTTTGCACAGACACGCTTTCGCTGTCTGCGTTCACATTGTGTGTATTGACGTTGCTGCTGTCGACGCCTCTCCACTTTGTTAGGTTTTTTTCTCCGGTGTGAATGCGCTACGCTGGACCCCTGGCTTTTCCAGGTAACGGTAAGAGCCAACTGATGACACCCTGAGGGGGAACTAATTATACAAGTTAAACAGAAGGGAAGGCGCTCGCGTGGACATCGGCGTGCTTGACAAAAGGGACGTTCGCTCGATGCTGCCGACGGGATGAGTAATGCATGGCCGGCGCCAGGAGGTCCAAGGTGCTCACGAGAAAAAAACTGCGGCAACTTCGTGACACCACACCCCTACGGAAGACAGCTAAGCTTTTGAGTGAGCTAGATTTACTTCTACATGGCTACTGCCACTGGTACTCGCGAAAAATACTTTTGAAGAATGCTGGTGGCCATATTTTTTTGCGACAGGGCCATCACCCTGTTAGCGAGGGGAGATGCAGAAATCTGAGGGGGGCATCCGGACATCGCCCCTGGATCCGCGCCTGGAGAGTGGAGGAAGTTCGAGGCAAAGGGTACCGGCAGAACCGTTGATCAAAGCGCCATAAGAAAGTAGCGTCCGAGGATTAGATCATGGGGACAATTGGTCAGGACTGTAAAAAGAACTGGAACGTGGCGGTCGGCGATACTTATACGGGAAGTACACATTCCAGTGACGGCAACAGTGCTGCCATCGGCGATGCATACAGCTCGTGTAGTAGCCGGCGTGAAAACCTTCTTCAATCGACGACGGAGGTTATAACTCGTTATGGAAACCTGGGCTCCACTATCTATTAACGCCGTCAAAGTAAGTTCTGGTTCGTTGCGAGTGTCAATGGAGGATTTCGACACGACGAAGATAATGCAGCACTAGCCCCAGGTATGTTCTAGTTTTCCGTCCTATAGGGTCCAAATTGGTTGGCGACGAATAGCGGCGTGGCTGGGGCGACGGGGACCGACAGGTGCTGAGGTGAGCGGGACGACTGTCATCAACGGATATGTCGGAGGTAGCAGGCATACGGTGAGACGAGTAGCGGCGAGGGTCGGCATACGGTTAAGGATACTGGGAAAAGTAGCTCGAATACGGGGAACATCCAGGAGGTGCGGCAGTGGCAAGCTATGTGGCCAATTTCGGAGGCAACGGAAGCAAATTGGCTTGTCATCTGGAGTTCTCCACTGTAGGGTTGCCATACCTGGGAGGGGAATACAGATCGCTGCGAGGCGTAGCTGTCGGCACTGCTCTGGCGTCAGGACGGGAGACAAAGCAGGCAGCAGGAAAACTGAGGTTGGCAAATTCTTGCTGCACAACTGCCTGAATGAGAGAGATCGCTGGGGCTGGTTGAGCGGTGATGGTGGTGTCAAGTGGGCATGCATGGAACGGGGCAGGACTTGTAGCCTCTAGCTCGCAGCGAATAATACATGTGACGTTCTCATTGAAGGGGGGGGGGTGAAGAGGTAATGTCTATGCAGGACGACGTTGCAGCCGTGTTAGGAAGCCAGCAGAACTGTGGAATGACATGGCGGCTTTTGGCGAGCTCAAAGCGGAATCATTCCTTGACAATGACGTCGATGGTGGAAACATTATTGAAGATCAAGTTCAACGCGTCATCCGCGGTCCCTTTGAGAATGTGGCCTACTTTGTCAACCTCGGCCATTTTCTCATCGACTTTCCGGCAAAGAGCAAGCACGTCTTGTATATACGAGACATACGATTCAGTAGAAGACTGAACTCGGCTAGCAAGCTCTTTTCTTGCAGCCAGCTGCCGACCGGTCGGATTTCTAAAGAGGTCGCTGAGCTTCTGCTTGAAAGCATCCCAGCTAGAGATCTCATCCTCGTGTGTCCGGAACCAGACACGAGGTGTTCCGCCCAAGTAGAAAAGGACATTCGCTCGCATAATGGTAGGGTCCCAGCAGTTGTTTCGGCAAACACGCTCATACAGGCTGAGCCAGTCCTCAGCGTTGACATTATCTTGGCATGAGAATATGCCAGGATAGCGGGGATTGGTAACCGTGATGTACGTTGTTGTCAGGGTCGCAGGAGTAGGAGCTGACAAGATGTCATCACCGGGAGCTATGGCGGAAAGCAGGACGATGTGGCCGCTGCGGAGCTCTGTGGCGAGGACGGGGAATGGCACTCTCCACCAAAATGTTACGCGAACGAAGGAATAAGCACTAGAGACTATTTACAAAGTATATTTACAAAAGACAACTGCAGCACTGGCCAGTTCAGCCGACAGCTCGAGAGCAAGAAGCAGTTCAGCTTCTTCGTCGGGGCGCCCGCGCGCATCGTCCACAAGAAACACGCAGTATGCATGTATCAATATCAATAGGAAAGGTTCTTTTTGCTCAGGTTTGAAGGAGCAAACTTTCAGCGAGTGGCCCGCAGCGGCCACTCTGCCGTCAGTGTCTGGGGAGCCATATCAAAGAACGGCTTGGTGAGACTTGGACGGTTCAATGCCGGCACATGCAGGGATCTAATAGACAGCACCCTACGCTTTGTGAACAGGCCCTTTCCGGATGGCTTCTTTTACTTCCAACATGACAGTTCACACAGCGGCATCACTGACTTGGCTCATGCAAGAACGAGGCGTTATGACGCTCGAGTGGCCACCACAAGGAGAGGATATGAATATCATAGAAAACATCTGGGGCGCCATCAAAAGGTCAATCTCTCGTCGACCGCTGCACTGGGCTTCAGACCTGTGGGCAGCGGTAGAGGCCGAGTGGAATCTCCTGGCAAACACCAACTGTTAAAACGATCGAGACCGGTGACTGCTTCGAACATGAACGGTTTATTGAAGAAGTGAAGTGGCGCGCGCTTGCGCCAAGGAGGCGTTCTCTTGCTCTTCGTCTTCGAGTATCTTGATGATGATATTTTACAAGCTCCCGCCCGCCCAACTGGCACAGAGATAGGCTTTGGCGGGCTATTTGAAACACTCTTCAAGAGGGTAGATGTTGTTCACGGATCTTCTGAGAAACTCTTTGTTGCCTGTCCGAAGTAAGCAAGCTCTTGTTACTCCGTCGCGTCCAGGGTAAGTTTTTTCAATTCGGCCCATTTTCCAAAATGTCCTTGGACCCCGGTCTTCGATTAAAACCACATCGCCTTGGGACAATGGTTTCGCTTGTCGTGTCTTGGCTTTGACAATAGCTCCTATTTCCGTGAGATATTCGTGATGCCATCTTTTCCACCAAGCTTTCACTAGTTTGCATCTACTTCGCCATGCTTCTTCAATGTCTCCGTTGTATAGTCTTGTTTGTCCGTCTTGAAGCTGTTGGCGACCGCCTATGATGTCTGCAGGAGTTATTGGCATGGGCTCATTAGGCTCACCATACATGTAAGTTAACGGTCGATTGTTGAGCGCTCCTTCAATTTCTGCTACAATTGTGCGTAGCTCCTCCACTGAAGTTGTTTTTCTTGAGATTATTTTTCGCATCGATGTCTTTAGGCTCCGTATGAGGCGTTCGTAGAATCCTCCCCACCACGGGGCGCACTCGGCTATTGTTTTCCATTGTATTTGGCGTATACTGCAGTAATCCTTCACCAGTTCGTGCCCAACATCGTCAAGCTTTCCGTTAATTTCCTTCTCGGCCTTTGTAAAGGTCCTGGCATTGTCTGAGTAGATTATGACAGGTATACCACGTCGTGCGGTGAATCGCCGGAAAGCTTGTAAAAAACTGGACGTCGACATGTCGCTGGTCATCTCCAAGTGTACTCCTCTCGTTACCGCGCAGGTGAAAATTACTACGTATTGTTTCACAATCTCGTCTTTGCTTTTCGCGTAAAGTGTTCCGGTGAAGTCAACTCCTGTGACTTGAAATGGCCCCGATTCGTTGACTCTGTCTGCAGGGAGTGGAGGCATAGTTTGAGTGGCTGGTCTTGTGTTATGCCTCTTGCATACTATGCATTTGTTTAAAACTCTTTTTACAGCTTGGCGACCTTGCAATATCCAAAACTTAGCCCGTAGTTGCGGTAGCGTGGCTTGAACTCCGCCGTGCATAATTATTTTATGAACGTGACGTATCAGTAGTTCCGTGAAATACTCGTCCTTTGGAAGTACGATGACGTGCCGGTTTGATTCTTGGCTGTAGTGCAAGCCTCCTTTCTGTCTTATGAGTCCTTTGTCGTCATAGTATACTTCTTGTCCATTTATATTAAAGGGTTTAGTGCTTGACTTAGCACTGCCACTTGTCTTCCTGAGTAGTACTTGTGTTTGTCGTATCCAATAGGTCTCTGCAGTTATAATCTCTTTTCCTGTTAACGGCCCCTCGTGATGTTCTTTTCTTGCGTTGTTTATGAATCTGAATATCCATGCCGTTACTCTTAGAAGTCGCCCGTATGATGAATAAGTTTTGATATCCAAGATTGGTTCATTCTCTGTTGATGCTGTGCAGGTTTGACGTTGATCTTCGTGTTGATCGTCCATCTGTATATTCATGCGCATCACGCTTGCTCTTTCTGGCTCCACGGAGGTAACCCATTCGGGTCCATGCCACCACATTTTGGAGTTCATTAACGTCTTTGCGCTGATACCCCGTGTGAGTAGATCTGCCGGATTGTCTTCACCTTGAATGAACGACCAGCTCGTTTGCAGTGTCTTCTCTCTTATTTCTGCGACTCTGTTGGTAACAAATGGATCCCTTTTGCTGGTTCCTTTGATCCAATGAAGTACAATCATTGAGTCAGTCCAGCAGGCAGCTTCTTGAATTTTTTCGGTGAAGTGACTTTTGATGTAGTCGCTTAGTCTTGATGCTATCACCGCTGCCATTAGCTCAAGTCTTGCTAAACTTAGCTCTTTGATTGGAGCTACACGGCTTTTCGCTGTCAGTAGCCTTGACTCTTTTGTTCCATCTTTGTACACTAGTACCAAGTATGCTGCAGCTCCATATGCTGTTGGACTCGCGTCTGCAAACACATGGAGCTTGTATGCGTGTACTGCTTGATCCTTACTTGCGTAGCATCGCTGAATTTCTAGAGCTCGCAGCTCCTCCGCTTCGGACATCAGGTCCCTCCACTTGTCGCATTCTTCTTTAGGGAGTGGATCATCCCAAGTGACGTCCGTTTTCCACAGTCGTTGAAAGCCTATTTTTGCGCGTATCGTAAAAGGTGACAGCAGACCAAGCGGATCAAATATTCTTGCTGCTGCTTGCAATACTGTCCTCTTGGTTAAGCACGTGGTTGCTGGTAAGGGCGCCCATTTGTTCACAGGGAAGGATATCACGTCTTCTGAGTGCTTCCATATCATGCCAAGAAACATTGTGTATCCTTTCGATCGAATCTCCATGTGAGCGTAGTCCTTTTCGTTTTCATCTATCATTTTGTTTAATCTCTCTTCATTCGATGTCCATTTTCTCAGGTTCATCGCCGCCTCATTGAACACTTGTTTTGCCTCTTTGTACAGCTTGACAGCTCCGTCGAACGTTGCTGCTCCTGTGATTACATCATCCACGTAAATCGCTTTCTGTAGTTTTTCTGTTGTATCCGGAAATCGATCAGCCACTTCTTTCAAATGGTGCTTGATTGTAGCTGCCAGAAGAAACGTGCTCGGTGTTGTACCAAAAGTAACTCTAGTCATGCGCCAGGTTTGTACTTCATTCAGCAGCCTACCGTCAGCGTCGTGCTTCCACCACAGAAATCTCATGGCATCTGTCCTCTTCATGGATTGAAATTTGTAGGAATGCCTTCTCCACGTCTCCTACTAGGGCCACCTTTTCATTTCGAAAGTTGATTAACAGCGAAAGCATGTCTTCGTTTAAATTAGGTCCTGCCTCCAGATTGTCGTTTAATGACATACCTTCCTGCGTGTGTGAAGAGGCGTCGAATACTACACGAACTTTAGTCGTCGCTCGGTCCTCTCGAATAACCGCATGATGTGGCATATAGTAACACAACGTAGTCAGTGGTTCTTCTGATTCCTGAACCTCTTCCGCGACTCCCGAGGTCATATATTCTGAGATAGCTTGATCGTAGCGACACAGCATTTCCTCATTTTTCTTTAACCTTTTCGTCAGTTGGAGGAGTCTTTTCATTGCATTGTCTTTGTTGATTTCCAAGTTGACGTTTTCTGTCCAGGGCAAGCTGACTTGATAACGACCGTTTAGTTGTACTATCTTATTCTCCAATTCTTCTACAATTTCTGCTTCTGTAGTAGTGCAACTATGTTGTTTGATTCCCATTGATTCCAAGCTCCAAAACCTCTGTAGCTCTTGCTGTAGTTTTGTTTCCGCAGCTTCAACCTTCAGAACCATGACTGCTTCATTTTGGGCTTGAGTTAATTGTGTTTTAGTTTGCTCCGATGGGCCTTGCAGTACCCAACCCAGTATTGTCTCGACAGCCATCAATCTGCTTTCGATTTTTTGTGTTCTGCCAGTGACGAACTCCCAGTAATAATCTGAGCCGATGAGCAGCCCTATAGCATCTGTTGCCGTAGTCTCGGTTTTGTCATCTGCCACTTGTAGCTTTAGTTGATTCATTTTCTCGTTGAGTTTGTCATTTGGAGCAGGTAGACAACTGTGTGAGATGACGTCGACTTGTAGAGCTTCGATCACCGTGGCTGACTTGTTTTCTCGCGTCGCTATAGTTACCTGCACCACATTCATTTGTTTGAATTTTTCGTCTCCTCCGAACGAACCAATTGTCAGCCTTTCCTTTCGTATTATCTTCGCACCTAATTCTTTTGCTAATCCAGCTTCAATAAATGTCCGCTGGCTTCCGCTGTCCAATAACAATCGGCAATGTCGGCCACCCTTTTCGCCATCTATCCAAGCCACAGCTGTCTGCAAAAGCACAAAGTTTTGCTTTAGATTCTCAGTTGCATGTAGAGTAGACGTCTTCGCTTCCGCTTGCTTTGTTGTGACCTGATCTGCCATTTCTTGCCTCACCGTTCTACACACTGATGTCGTCCTTTGCATTGCTTGCATATAACTCTTGCTCTACAAATACGTGCGGTGTGTTTTGGCCGGGTGCATCTGAAACATGCTCTATTCTCGGTTAGAATGGCCTTTTTTTCCGTCATAGGGATGTTCCTACGACAGTCCTCAGTTGCGTGGTTGTTCTGCTTGCAGAACAGGCAGCTTCTGTTTTCCGAGCTATAAAAGCTGGAAGTTGTTCTGTCTGCTGTTATCCCTTGTCTTCTCAGTTATCCTCTCCTGTTCACGCTGTGTTTCTTCCCGAAACGATATTTGCTCTCGCAGAAATGACATAAGTCTGTTCAGCTTTTCCTCGCATTCTTTTCCTGTTGTTCTGATTTGTGCGCTAGCTTCCATGTTTGAGCTGTTTCTCATTGCTTCTTTTGACTTGAACTGCAGGGATAACTCCGGTGAAATTGCTCTTTTCAACGCTGTTAATAACATTGGCGCGAAACTCTCAGTCTCCACCTTCAATGATTTGAGTGCCAATGTGTTGACCTGCACTCTGTTCACTAGCTTGCGTAGTTCATCTGTTTCTTGCGCCGATTTTACTTTCTCTAGGCTCAATAGCTCGGTCATGTGCAGCTCCACTGATTGTTCACGATTTCCGAACGTTGTTTGCAGAATTTTTATCGCTTCATCATAATTTTCTTCTGCAGAGTATTGAAGCCCTTCTATCGCAGACGCTGCCTTTCCGGTTAGAGATGCTGATAAATAATTGAACTTTTGTCCCTTGCTCATGTTGGGTCTGAGGTGAACTGCTGACTCGTATTGAGCCCAGAAGCGGTTCCACTCCAAAGCTCTTCCGCCAAACTTTGTCATTTCTAGCTTAGGTAGTTTAACTAGTTCCTTTGCTTCTTGTTCTGTACTTGATGCGGCCTGCCTTGTTCCGTTATTTAAATCCACCTGTGCAGGCTCTCTCATTCTGAACTCTATGGTGGCCAAGATCTTCGTTATTTTCATGTCATACTCTATTATTCTCTCGAATTCAGCTTCGGCAGTATCTTCAGTTAAAAATTTCTCCATTTGTTCGTTGGCGTTCTTGAGGCTTTCGCTTATTCCCTTAATCTGAGCATGCGTGGAGATCAACTCTTCTGTTAGCTCCTTCATTAATTTGCTGTTCTGCTGAGTTGATAAGCTGCGTTATCTGGGAGCGAAGTGCTTTCCTCTTCTTCGTTATTACTTCTTTGCTCATTGCTATAGGCGGTAAAATGACCTCTTACTTGTCAGTCAGCCGTTCCGGTGCTTTTGGTTTTCACTTCGGTCTCGTCGCTCTATCCAGGTTGATTCGCTGCTCCACCGCCGTTTTCTTCTCTGCTGCTTCTTTGCGGGTTCACCTACTTGTGGGCGGGGAGGTAGTAATCCTGGTCACGGCACCATTGTTAAAACGATCGAGACCGGTGACTGCTTCGAACATGAACGGTTTATTGAAGAAGTGAAGTGGCGCGCGCTTGCACCAAGGAGGCGTTCTCTTGCTCTTCGTCTTCGAGTATCTTGATGATGATATTTTACACCAACCTCTTCTTCCCCACCGTATGGCAGTGATCGTGGCTGCTCGAGGAGACATGACAAAGTATTAGGTATCACAAATCGCAAGCAACAACAGATCCTGCGGTAACAAGACGAAGAGCGAAGCAAGCGTTTGCTTATTCTTCGTCTTTTTTATTTATTTATTTACAATACCTTACAGGGCCCAGAGGCCATTGATATTGAACAAGGATATTATAAGAAATGCAAAATATACAGGACAAAAAGAGAAAGCATTGCACAGGGCTAGTACTAAAAAGCAGCAACAAGCATAAGAGCACTCGCATTAATTGAAGTATATAAATACCAAAAAGCAGCAACAAACATAAGAGCAAAGTACACAAAATAATTGAAGTATATAAATACCAAAAAGCAGCAACAAACATAAGAGCAAAGTACACAAAATAATTCAAGTATATAAATACAGCACAAATGTCTGACACATGACTAAAGAAAAGAAAGAAAGCAGGGGTTCACAAAAACACAATAGCCAAAAAGCGCAATATTACATACAAGACAAAGTTTAACGTCACGATGTTACTTGAAAGTATTCGCGCAGCTGATCATGGAATGATTGATGGTTGCATATGGATGCAATATTATCGGGAAGATCATTCCAAAGAACGATGGCACGTGGAAGGGCTGATGAATTGAAGGCTTGTGTTCGTCCATGTTGCTGCTGTACTGATTATGTAAACGGCGCGAAATGCGTGAGGGCACTTCGAGGGGTAACGCAGATTGCCTGGTGCAATGGAAACATTTATGAGATAAGCACAAAAGAGCGATGGAAAAATGAATATGCAATGGTTCAAGATCAAGTTTTATCTGTGTTACGCTCGGAAGGAGACTGTAGTTACGTGTAATAAAGCGAGCGACTCTATTTTGTACGGCTTCTAGCAAGTTTATTAAGTAGTTTTGATATGGGGGCCATGTGGATGCTGCATATTCTAGCTGCAGCCGCACAAGTGTTACATAGGCCAGTTTTCGCACATTGTTAGAATTCGGCAGGTTCCGGCGCAGATACCCTAGTGTCCTTGAGGCTTTCGCACAAATGGCATTGACATGCGTGGCCCATGAAAGGTTATGCGTGAGATGAATATACCTAAATGCTTGTATGATGATGCCTGGGACAACACCGTACTATCTATGAGATACGAGAAGTTAGAATTGGTACGCTTACGGCTGAAAGAGATAACTTTGCGTTTATTCGAGTGAAGTGTCATTTGCCATTTATTACACCAACTGGAAATGAGGTTAAGGTCACTTTGGGAGGGCGAGATGATCATCCATGGAATTAATGGAGCGGTAAATGATGCAGTCATCAGCAGAGTCGTAGACGAGAAGATATGTTACCGGGCAGGTCGTTAATGTATATGAGAAACAATAAAAAGCCAAGAACGCTGCCTTGAGGTACATTTGAAGTTACGTCACAGTGATGAAGTAAAATTGATAACTGTTGTAAACTGTTGGCGGAAAGAAAGTTACCAATTCATGGCAGTGTAAAAGAATCTAGGCAAAGAGCAGATAATTTCGAAAACAAACGGGAATGTGCAACGCAGTCAAAAGCTTTAGCAAAATCTAAAAAGATGCAGTCAGTTTGTAGGTTAGCGTCCATGTTAAAATGCAAATCGGTCATGTATTCTAGCAGTTGAGTGTTGCAAGAAAATTCTTTTCGGAAGCCATGCTGTGCAGGAAAAAAGAAGGAATTATGTTCGAGGTGACTGTAAATGGTAGAAGCGATAATGTGTTTTCGGGTGAGTTTCTGTTTCCGCTTTTAAACACAGGGATGATCTTGGCAATTTTCCAGTCGGTAGGGAGATGGCAGTGATTGTTGGATAAAACCTCGGTCCTCGTTGTTTCTTTTTTTACCAAGCACCCAGTGTGGCTCGAGCACCTTGGTTATGCTCCAAAACGGTGTGCCGTGATAACACATCGCGATAAATGCACATTCAAATTCTTCGTAACACGCTTGCTGCCAGCTCCCGGCATGCAAGCGCAGAGTTTGGAAGCCATGGCATCTCCTATGGCGCCACCACACACTGAAGGGCTGTCTACCGGATGCAGTCACCATGTGCCACTCTTGCAAGCGCTCACCTGTGGCGCAACAAGCACTGGCAGCGTTTCAATCGCCGGGTGCTGTACATGGTGCTACATTATATAAACAGTGGATGGAGTGTGACATTATGTACCAGTATGCGACGTTAAAATAATATGCAAAGTTTAGTGTTATATGCATGAACTTAGATGAAAATTATTACATAATTTAAAGTTTAGCATTATGCAAGAAATCTAAATAGCTTCAGAAATAGCACTGGTGTTTTACTTGTACTAGTGGGATACTAGGGACGTATGCTTGTTTCCATAAAAGGTGCATTTGAAGATGAAGGCTTTAGATATGTGGTATCGGTACTGCTAGTTTTGAAAACCCACAGTTATGTTTTAGCATGTCGGAAATTGGAAGGTGCACTTAGGCTTCAATATTTTTGCTCTGATTATTACTTTTTACTGATTAATACAGAGTCGTATCTTATATTCATATGACGTTCATTAGCCAGTGTTTAGAAACGACTTCTCTCTGCTTTTACAAATTAACAGATCTCCATTACTGTGAACTGTTCTTGGGAACGTTGACCTCTGTAGTGGCTTTGCATACAATCATGTAGTAGTGAAAACACGAAAAAGCAAATGCACTTTCAAGTCAGCCGATAATTCATTGATTGAGCTACTGTAGCAAATGATGGTGTGCTATTACCACAGCAGTTTTTTTTAATGCAATCCGCTTCCTTGCTGACCAACCAGTGGCAAAATGCTTGACCGTTACCTCTCTCTTGCGCATGGTTTCATTGAAGGGCAGCACACACCCAGGGCCACATATCAACCTGTACGAGGAAGCTCTTTTCCCACGGGCAACAACCACTCGTGCGTGTCCTAGTGACCCCAGTTATCCCCTAGCGAGGATTTTGGACCAAGTTGGCTTCAAAAAAAAATAAGATATGGTTTGATCCGGACATAGGACACCGGAAAGTGCGTGAAGTGTCCTAAGAATGCTAATCACATTTTAAAGAAATCGGGGTAGCTTGCACTAGTGGCGCAATCAGCGGAGCTGATCGGTTCCTAGCTGCTCCTGGCAATACGAAGTGATGCTAAGTTATACAAAGTAATGCCAAGTGATGCTAAGTTATACGAAGTGTATGAGCATTTCCTCGTGGTCCGTGGCATCGGGAACGCCTCGCGAAGCACTTGCAGTCCGAGCACACGTAGAGGAAGTGGGGCGAAAGCTATTCACAGTGTACGGGCGGTGTGCAGCAGACGACACGCCGGGATGACGTCACGGCGCAGTAGCGCGCAGCTGGTGGGAGCTCTGCTGCAGTCACGGGCGCGTTGGGCGCTAATGCGGGGGAAATGGACAAGCGCGGATGGCGTCGGCAGCACCTCTGCACGCTGCCTCATTGGTGCTGCTACAATTTGTTTCTCTCTCTCCCGAGCATAGCTCGCGACGCTCCACGAGATGGTTGCTAGGCAACGCAGTGGCAGGCGGCACACATTACGGCCGGCTTAAACAGCTCCACTGTTAAAAATTGCTGCAGAACCCATCTCATGATGACTGTTGATGATTACCATCAACAGTCATGTTGCTTATTATAGCATTAAATCAATACAGCGGCACAATGTATTTCCACCATTGAAACAAGTTACGTATGAGGCACTTCTCTTTCGTGCTTCCCTAAGAACAATCAGCACCATCTAGTGCTGCCATCACAAAGCCTGTGCATGAACGCTGAGAAACGCATTGTGGCGTCTGTCTCGTGCGTCTTTCTGGACATGCTGCACTGTCCGTGCTGTTGTAGATGCTGCCATCTAGTGAAAACGGTTCCCCCTGAGGGTCCGTGGCAACAGGTGACTTCCTTCTTCTTTAGATAGAGCACGTCTGAGAGACTATTAAATGTGTGGTTATGTAACTCCTCGTCTGGCGATTTCGCTCCTGGCTACAACATGGTGTCAGAAGAACAGGTTCTACCAGCAGTCCTCTGTGCGAAGGACCATGCCAGCAAGGAAACACCGGGAACTGCTTCCTATATCTCGGAACTCGGTGAGAGATGTGGTGATGCTGAAGGGCCGGGTAGCAGACATCTTCAAATGAGACCTGTGGTCCAGCCTAAGTTGCTCATTGAGCACAAGAGACGTCATCCTCGATGGCTGTAATTGAACGCGCTCAGCCTTCCAATATTTTTCCACTGTGGGCAGGTTGGCGTCGTCGTCGTCGTCTGCTTTTCTTCACTGTAAGGTGATCTAAATTCAGTACGTGGTATGTCGTGTGACCGATTTGTCCCAGACCCTCGCCACTCCATTGTGTGACAAACGGATTACTCTGACACGAGGAAAACGTGATGCTGTTCTGTTGCAGCCGATTTAGCATGTAAAATAACTTACCTTTTAAATAAGCTTTTTCAACGAAGGTGGTCTGTCGTTACTGCTGCTCTCTCTTGTGGTGACAATGGTGATGATACTGGCCCTGATGTTAGGGTATTCCAATGGCTGATGCTGCAGCCATTGGGGTCAGGCACATGTGTGCTGACCACTAAAATTTCAATTATTCAGCGAAGGCCCATTTCAGGATCCAATAAAAAGTCTGTCTATAGACTGCATGGGTCCCAGCCTTGACCTTTGGTTTGGATTAGAATAGCCAGGAAGTGAATCTACTGAGGCAGTCATAAATGGATAGAATTTAACAAGTTCTGTACATACGGCTGTGTGACGTCGATTTTCTATCTGAATTTGCTTCAAATCAATGCGTGTTTGGGACTATGTTATGTTTTATAGCACCAAGAAGTTTTGTGTGAAAGCACATTTGGTTTATTTATCACAACTTTCTTATGGGTGTATTCTAAATACTTTCTAGAAATATAGCATTTGTGCACTCTGTAAAAAGCAAATTTCATTACGTATGTAACGAAAAGAACTGCGATAGTAATCTTGTACACTTGTTTGCTAAAATTACCATTTGCTAAGTTATGATTTTCTTTATAATTTCAGTACAGAAGGCCAAACCCTTTCTGAACATGCCAACATGTTTATTATAAGCAAATTTCTTTTTCTATGCTGAAGTAGCTGTTTCTCGTTGAATATTAGTTATTTTATTTTCATAATTATGGTGATAAAAGCTATTTAGAAAAGCAGTCCTTATGTGATGCCTTCGAGGCCCTTAGGGATCAGTAAATGAAATGTTTGTTATTGTTGAAAATCATCTTTTCTGTGTATGCAAAATATGTGATTTTTCTATTGATTGTATAAAATGTAATGAGCATAACATGTATGTGATGTTAACAGTTGATGTTACGGAAAGGCATGCGTGTGGACAGGGACATGCTCTTTTTTGTCATGTTTGCACATTTTTGTCTTCCAATAACATGAATCTGTACCAGCTTGCTCAACTATCAATCGTTCCATAAAAACAGATTTTCCATTCCCAGCAGATTTTCCACTAGGTCTTGCGGAGATTGTATCAATTTAGTAGAAAAAGTATGAGTCTCGCAGCTTGTGGACTTTTTGCAGAACATAAGCTCATTTTTGGCTAATTTAAATAAAGTGGGATTGTTGGGGGTGGCGCATCTCACGTTAAAGTTTAGATGTTGACGATATTGCGAGAAACTATTCAAAACTAAACCCCACCATGTCTCGCCTTGTGCAAGAATTGGCGTCTTAAAAAGTGAATGGACGAGAATCGCGACTGTAGTCAGAACGTCAACAATGCAGAACTTCTGGTGTGAAATAAATGATTATTGCGACTCTTCTGGTGGAAACGCATTCTAGCAGACATTGCTCTCTCAATGCTGGTACTGTTTGAAACATGAAAGTTGAACCATGTGAATTTCTTGAAAACAAAGCTCTGAAACAAGCTCACCCTCAGCACTATTATGGTCATCAGAGCTGGGTTGAAAAGGCACAAAAGGTGCTTCGACTACGAGCTTCCAGAGAGAGTTATTCGTCTCATTGGCTGCACTCGTGATGCCTGCAAAGAGCAACAGGCGCTGCGAGCCATTCAGATCATCCGGTCTGCAGGGTCCACATACTGACTATCATAGAAAAAAGGTGGTTGTTACGCAATGTAGATAGTTGTTATGCAATGTTAAAGGGACACTAAAGGCAAATACTAAGTGATGGATTAGTGCTCGGGTAAGGCGTCAATGTTATCGAGAACAGAGCCTTGGTAATCGATAAATTGAGGTAAATGCAGGACTCCTCCAGGACATTCGAGTACTTGCCCGATGACGAAGACACTCTTCATTTAAATTCCGTCACTAGTTTTCAACGACTCGTTAACATCATTGTATTGAATTATAAGACAAAATAAAATGATGCTTGACCAGTTCTGTTTGAATTTTAGAAAAAAGAACTCGTTGATTTTACACCGTTGACGACGCGGCTGGTCAAAAGGTTTCATTTTTGTTCAACTCTGTGCTGCCCGCACTTTCCCGTTTCAGTAGTTCCGTTATCGCGTAGTGCTGCGCTGGTTCAATAGAGGTCAATACTTCTTTTTTTAGGTAAAATGTTTGTTGCCACTGGGGTACAGATGTGCATGGTCAATGTGATAATGTTGAAACAGTTTGTTTTCTCATGCCCAACACTGGGCTCTGGACTCTTAAAAAAGTTTGCACCCTTTGGAGCTTGTCCCACAACTGTCGGCTATCTTGCCCGCATTGCTGCATGCCCGGTACGGCATGCGCATTATCAGCGGGGGACATAGCATTCTCGACAGGAAATTAGTGAGCGCAGAGTTTTCAAGAAAGGAAATGCAAGCGAGGCAGATGTTGATTTTTGTTGTGGGACAAGCCCCAAAGAGTGTACAAAGCAGCATCGTGCAACCTTAGAAAAAATCCAGGCACCTTGCGCTTTTTCAGGGTACACAATTTGCTCACCAGGTGGTAAAAAAAGTGTAGAGACCTGCCGAGCCTTCGCTTCAATCTTGAAAATCAGTTTCTTACCTGATGGGGAAACCTGCTATATATACATAGCAGGTTTTCCCATCAGGTAAGAAACATTAGTTAGGACATGTGCATACTTGCAGTGGAGTGTACTGTTGCATGGAATATTAACAGTAGCAGCACTTCACTAAAGTTGTCTTCCCTCCCACTAAATTAACCCATAACTGATATAGCAACACTCACTGCGTGTCAGTTCCTTTTATGGGAGACGTAGAGATGAATGCTGAAAGGTGTGCTGTGCAGGAGGGTCCAGTGATGCGCTGCTGGCCAGGCTGCTGTGCGCTGGATCCCCCGACGCGGTCCTCGTGCCAGGCGCTGCGTCATGCGGTGGCCACCCTCACTCGCCTGGATGACTTCACCTCGGAGAAGATTGGCTCGGGCTTCTTCTCCGAGGTGTACAAGGTGACGCACCGCACCACGGGCCAAGTGTGCGTGCTCAAGATGAACACGTCCAGCAGCAACCGGCCCAACATGTTGCGCGAGGTGCAGCTGCTCAACCGGCTGTCTCACCGTAATATCCTGCGCTTCCTGGGTGTCTGTGTGCACCAGGGTCAGCTGCACGCCCTCACTGAGTACATCAATGGCGGCAGCCTAGAGCAGCTCATACAGCGCAGGTGCGTCCATGGACATGTCCCACTAATTGTCGTCTGTCTGTTTTCTCTCTTGAAAGCTCTGCGCTCACTAATTTTCTGTCAAGGACGCTCGCATAGTTCGTAACCTGAGAGTACTGGGTGCGCAGCGTTAAAGAATGTAAAGGCACGCAAGATAGATGATGATTATTGTTTGGGGACAAGATAAGCTCTAAAGGTTGCAACTATTTTTTTTTAGGGTGTAGTGCAAGTGCCAGCTGATGCTATGCACAGTGTGTGGAAAGGTGCCAGTACCTCCAACCACATGTCACTGATGGAAATCTGGGTGATAGAGGGAGGCATTTGTACACTTACAAGTTTCCTTTCACAGCTGTACTGTATTGGTGGCTGGTAGATGCGGGTTGTCTACGTTTTATGGAGCAAGGTGGCAATTAACAGCAGCGGCTGGCCAGCGAGGCAGCATACTGTTGTTTGGGCCCTGTAGCCTGGAGCGTTCTATCCCTAGCTCGCACCTGGTCAAACGTCCTATTCCTTTGGTTGTCATCGCGAGTATCTGTTACAAGCGCCACTGCAGAGCTCCCCTCCAGCATGCAGCACGACAAAGAATGAGAAATAATGTGAGTAGTGCAGACTAACAAACTTCAAGGAGCAAGAAGTCTACATCTGTCTTGAGAAATGTAGATGAACTGATTTGAGTGAAAACAAAATATATATGGCTGGAAAAAATGTGAAAAAAAACACAGCACAAACAAGACAGGGACACGGGAGAGCGACACGCACACAGTGCTGACTTGCAACAGTTTATTCATGAAGACACGAAGAAATAAATATATATGGCACTACCATATATGGAACATGTGGTAGTACAATATATGGAACATGTGAATAATCAGCAAAAACCTGGAGAGTCATTTCCAATGCTGATAATGATAGCCACATGCTGACAATGCACACTGGCTATTTGCCATTCAAACCTTGTTAAGATGTGCGATTTCCCGAGATGAAAGTGCAATCGAAGGAGAAGTGATGCACGAGCTATCAGATTTTCTAATAAATTCTGCCTCAATGATTTTACGTGTCAGCTGTGAATTATGTCTAGCCAGCACTTTGCTTTTTTCCAAGTAGGGCTTACACCCTTGTTCACGGCAATGAATGCCCAGATGACCTTATACCGTGCTGTACACATTGTTATGGTGCTCCCTGAGACAATCATTTAGGCACCTGCCCCACGTGCTTTTTTCCACAAGAGAGGAATCATGCACCACACCACTGGTACAGGACACTAAACCATTCCTGTGTTTCACAGTAGAGATGGGCAAAACGGTTTACTTCAGTGAGCGGCTCGGAACGGCTCAGCTCACTGAAACGAACCGGTTCATTTGAGCGGCTCACCGGTTCACTTAAATGTGTAACCTGTGTTATGCATATTCTATAGTTATTTGGCTTGAAAAAAAAATTATATATGCATAATTGAATAACCGTGTTATTGGTATTTTCGCTATGTTTAGAGAATATTTTTACATATACTAAAAGCGTGAATTTTTAGTTGTAATGAAACTTTCTGTTCTCATATTGGGGATAAAATGCTTATGATACTGTAACAGGCAGAATGTGACACTTTTTTTCAGAAAAAAATGTTTACTTCATCGTCATTACAAAAGCTTGTTTGTTTTTGTAGTACTTTAAAATCAACTTTTGTCAAAATAAGAACACAGAATGATTGTACATTATCTTTCAACTTTATTCATTTATTCACATACATACGTTCACTATAATATGAGTGACCTTTAACGCCATGCAAAATGAATGTAGAAATCATTTCTTGAAGTACAATACAAAAGTCATACCAAAGATCCACAAAACTGCCGCACGTACCTTTCGTTTTAAAAATTTTTTTCAGTTTTTTTTTTCTTGAGCACACACGCGATACTAGCGATCATGCCATCATGCACCAGGACAAAAAAAAAAAATAGAAATGAAGTGCTATTACAACACAAAAGGTCATTGGCCACTTTTTAATGACGTGCTAATGAGACGCGCTCAGAAAATGCACAGAAGTAGATGCCATGGGCGACATTTTCATGATTACACTAATTAGCACAAATGAAGATCAGGACGTAAACTGTACGTTCACCTGCTGTCTTTAAAGACACGGAAGACCATCTTCGAAGCGTTGTTGCACCAACGCACGATGTGCGATAGGTGAGAGTCCTGAGACGTCGTTCGAACGGCAGCAGGCAACGAACGGTACCATCCTTTGCCATTAAGGCTTCTTTACTTCTCCCTTCGGTGGCATCGGGTGCCACACCATAGGACGCACAAAAAACCAAAGGGACTGCAGCGCACACCGCACATTGCAAGCGAGTACGAGTAGCACGAGAGTCTGCCCATGCCGGCCATCACTCGTCGGTCAGAAAACGAAACCTCGAAACCCAGAAGAAGACCCGGCTCTGACGGAACGGTTCGGCATGGCTCGCTGAACGAGAGAGAGCGGGCTTCCTCTCTCCGAAAGAACTGCCGCTCACTTACTGAACCATGGCTCCCTCGCTCTTCAAAAGAGCGGCTCAAAAGATCCAGCTCGCTCCTGAGCGCTCTCTAGGAACGGTTCCTTACGGCTCACTGAACGAGAGAGAGCCGACTTCCTCCCTCCGAAAGAACCGCTGCTCACTTAGTGAACCACGGCTCCCTCGCTCTTCAAAAGAGCGGCTCAAGAGATCCGGCTCGCTCCTGAGAGCTCTTTAGGAACGGTTCCTCACGGCTCACTGAACGAGAGAGAACCGGCTTCCTCTCTCCGAAAGAACCACCGCTCACGTGAACCGCGACTCATTCGCTCTTCAAAAAGAGCGGCTCAAAAGACAGCCGAAGGTGAGGGGGGGAAGGCGGCTCTTGCTAGGAAGTGCGGGAGGGCAGTTGCTTTCTCGTACCGCTAATAGATGGCGCAGAAGTCGCACCCTGCAGAAGCCCCGGCTCTGACACTGATCCCCACTAGCCTTTTTAGTGGAGGTCAGTGGGCTCTGATGGAACGTATCGGCACGGCTCGCTGATTACGAGAGCACTGGCTCCCTTTCTCCAAAAGAACCGCCACTCACTTTTGCAGAACCACGGCTCACTCGCTCTTTAAGAAGAGCCGCTCACAAGATCCGGCTCCCTCCTGGGCGACCCATCTCTATTTCACAGTACAACGACCACGCCTGGTTTGCGAACCAAAGTTTCGATAGTTTTTCTGAAGCAGAAAAATCACCGCAACACCAGCGTTTGTCCTACCCTCTTCGGTTTGTGGGACACATACAGAAGTACTGCAAGTTTTTTCTTTTCAACTGGCGGACGTGGTGCTCCATTATTTTCGCCCCGCTTGATTTGCTTAAAAAGCTTTTCCGCGGCAGCTGATACTGAAGCCTTCGTGTATCCGGCAGATAACAAGCGGTCAACCTGAGCATCAAAACTTCTTTGCATAAAATGCGGACATGACCTTCTGAGGGCTTTGACGAGGCATACATTAAAGATTTCTCTTTTGATTAATTTTGAATGTGCTGACTGGAAAGAGAAGCGGTTTCCCGCTCCTTGGTTCGAATGACCAGCATAAATGTCTACTGGACAAGCACAGCTTGATGTCCAAAAACCTTAAACAGTTATTTTCAGATAGCTCATGCGTCAGCTCTAACGGATGCAGGTTTGGCCTGCATACATCTAACACTTTGCCTGCAGCCTGCTCAAACACCTCCTCTGGACATTCGATGAGAACTAAAAAATTGTCTACAAATCTGCACACTTTAGCAACTAAGGACATATCAAGACAAGTCCGAATAGTGCGGTCTTTATTTCCGGTCTTTATTGTATATGGCTATTTACAATGCAGTGGTACATACAGTATTTATGATCACGCATGGCAGGCAAAGTCATGGCATTTGGACTGTCTGGTGTGTGGGACTTGTTTCGGGAGAGCAGCACTGGCCGTTGCGTGCAGGCCAAGGTCGTGGTGCAGCTTTGGGGAGGAATGGTTCAGGGATTTGTATTGTCACATTGTAGTGACGGTGAAGAACCAGCTAGTAGGAAAACGAGTAAGAACTTAACACTTTATTGCGTTAACCAGATAAACGAGTTATACTCAAAGCATGATAGCAGCAAACACAGTCGGCGATTGGCGGTACCAGGGTCCTTCAATACTTTCTTCTCGTCATGAAACTCCCGCCGAAGTTTCATATAGGGACAAAAGCTGCCACCAGAGGCGCCGCCGTGAGTAGAAGGGCACCGATCTGCCGCGCTTGGAAGGGCACTCGCGCGTTCGCGTGAATGTTTGCCATGAAAAACACCTCGCCCACATTTTTATTTCACTGTGTCCGCTAAGTGAACATAGCAGTGCTTACTCTTCACCAAATACGATAGCATGCAAGTTGTTTATTACTTCAAGTCATTGATTGTTAGCAATCGTTCACCCAAGGCTGCCCGTCAAGTGTTGCAATTTCGTTTGTGCTCGTACCTATACCTACGTTTCTTGATTCCTGTGTAGGTGATTAAAATCGTGCTTAAATTATACAGTGCGCCATGACTAAGCCTAGCTGACCCACAGATTAACGTTGCTTGTGCAAAAGTTATGGTGCGCCCTACTGCGCGCTGGCGTTCCGCAGCGCTTATTCTCCTGCTAATTGGCTGTTTATTCTGGGGCATCACGAAGCTGCCAATGGAAATTTCGCGCGCAGAACAGGTTCGTCTGAATAAAGTCATCTTAGCACTAACTGCAGCAGCAGCTGTGAACTGCGCATGCTAGATACAGGCAATATGTGCGGTTTCTATGCGAAAGTTCTTGCATTTACGCATACAAATTTAAACATGATCAGTTCAAACCTGCGCCAGTGTATTTTCTTTTCATCCATTCACATTTACTGTCGCAGTGACCATCAGTTCAAGGTTGGCGTTTCACTTAGTCGACTGAAAACACCCCACGAGTCTTTTTATAAAAATACCAGCTCAGATTGAAACCAGCTCGGAGCTTCCATCGTCAATTAGTCATTCAAGACTACATTTACCGATCAAACTGAATAAGTATATTATTTTTTTGCATGTTTCTCTTGTTTGTCTTTATACTTAGTTTTCTTAATCCAATTAGAGCCAAATTTTTTGTATTATTTTTTCTGCCTAACAGAAAACAAGTTTGCACAGGTCTTTGTGGATAGCATTTTGACTTGTGCTAACCACGCTACCCCTTGCAGGACAGTGTGTACTTAGTAAAAGGGCGGAATGGAAGGCATGGTATACGATTATTCGGGAGTAATTACTAGCAAGCGTCAAGAATGCAAAAGTGCCGCAAGCATTAGTGCACTTATGGTTGCAATTAAGATTGCGTTTGATAGACTGGCAGAAAAGTTGGTGGATAGAGGGAATGAGACAAAACACCAGGAAAAATAATTTATCACTGCTTTCCTCTCTCCTGTGGCTGGACAGGATGAACGAACACCAGCACGAAGTAGTCTGTTTCTTTCGCGTGTAAAAAAATGCAAACGGCACTTGATAAAAAAAAAGTGCACAACTTCAGTCGTAGTGCGTACAAAATGTGTTGCGCAGCCAACACTGGCCGAGGAAGTACAGTCTTCCAGCAGGATGTCTTCAACAATGTTCATGTAGACATTGGCATAGGCTATATTGTCCACGGTGCACACTTCTAGGTGCTCGTCCACAATTTGCAGAAGGCAAAGCAGCTGGTCTGATGGCACTTGCAAAAATCCCCTAGTCTTTATTTCGTTCAGTACACTTGGCTCTTGGGAGGTGCTCCTCAGTGTTTGGAGGAAGCTTGCGCAGCTTATTTTAGCAAACTTTCAAT
The DNA here is from genome assembly GCF_013339745.2 of Dermacentor silvarum. Lineage (NCBI taxonomy): Eukaryota > Metazoa > Arthropoda > Arachnida > Ixodida > Ixodidae > Dermacentor > Dermacentor silvarum. The sequence goes on along the minus strand of NC_051164.1, from coordinate 4,735,412 downwards.
CTAGCCACCAAGGTAGTCCAAAATGCAGTCCTTCGTTGACTCCGGACGATTGATATCTTGCATGCACTCATCCGGCTCCAGTAGTATATCGTCCAAAAGAACTGCCAGGGTATCAATCTGAAACACAAATATCTTGCTCTATCACTCGCTGAATGACGTCAGTGTGAAATTTTAAGCACCAGAAAGCATAATAGATCTTCACTGCATTTAAAACAAGACGTGTAGTATGCCCATTAGCATCAAATGGCTGGACAATCATTTATCACATATCTATACAGTGCACATCTACTCTGCAAGTTGTTTTGGTGTGTGTTATTAAAAGGTTTACCTAGTTAGCAGTAGGTTATTTATGCTGAAAGAGATCTTGCATTTTTAAGAGTGGGCGTGGCCCATCTTCATTTTCGTCAGCGCTATCACTTTTTGGTTTGGATCATTAAACAAAAAGTAAGCACGTTCATTGCAAATGCCGCACTTCAAGTAAACGTCTAAAACACAGACACTGTTGCAATTTATACAAAAAAAAAAGACCATCAGGAAGGGGGGGCTTAACGCACTGAATTCGTGGACTTCATGTTTGCCTTCATGATGCACTGATCTATAATGAGCATCTCGCGGCCCGATAGCTTCTGAATGGTTTCCTGCATGCCACGTTTTTATTTGCCTGCGCCTCCGTTTTTGCGAGCTTCCGCTGACACGAATGAAGTTGTTGCTTCACACTGCGAAGTTGGTCCTTCACCCTTTGCAGCTCTGAGACAAAGCAAACGGCGTGCTCAGTTAGGCACTCTGCATCAGCACCGCCAAGGCGATTTACAGTTCGTACTTCATCTGCAAAGAGTGACCAAGAACGAATATTGTAATGAGAGTGATGCCAGTTTGCCTGCGTAGTGAGCAAGTAGCATACTCCAAAGGTGTGCACCAGACTTACCGTGAATTTCGTCTTCGGCTGCATCGGTGACGTCGGCAGTTGCGATGGCCGCAACTTCGGCTTCAGCGCAGTTTGAAGATACCGCTCCCAGCCTTTTTGCAGGTGGGCGCCGTTTCGGTGCATGCGAACGTTCTTCGGGCTTAGACAAGTACACAGATACGCCATGGAAAATCCTCGGTACGGCGTCTTCTACCAGTTTGGGTCGATCGCGTGGCAGTGACACAACGTTTCCATTCACTGTACACACGTCCGCACGAACAATGTCTCCGGCATCAAAATGTTTTTCGCACACTCGAAAGTACTTCGATTCAAACGAGAACCCGGCAGTCTCTTGTCGCGGGATTGCTCGCTTCCTCCACCTGTCGCGTAGTTCCAGGTTGGCTGGTAAACAGAATAGGTCGACTTTTTCGTGGACGCCCTTGTATCCGGAGTGGCAGCCTGGCTCACAACAAATGTTACGAATCACTGCTATGGTGAATTACGAAGTGTCGATGTCACTACATGGAGAGACACGTTCAGGCGAAACAAAAAACAAACGCGCACAACAGCACGCCGCGCCGACACTTCGCCGGCCCTTCTAGCGACGCCAGTGCCGCGGCGCCGCAACTGCGGGCGCTATATGAAGCTCTCCCGTAGCGTTACGCGAGAGTTTCATGACCAGGAGAAAAGTATTGAAGGACCCTGGCGGTACCTTCCAAAATGTACAACACTATTGGCGTCGCGCATACAGTAGAATTACACAAGCAGAACGTTTTGTTAGGCTAGTTGGTGCATGTTACTGAGGTACTAAAGCACCAAACAGATGACACAAGAAGAGAGCGCTCGTCCGTGTCTCTTCTTGTGTCGTCTGCTTGGCGCTTTAGTGCTTCAAAATTGCACAAGGTTCGCCTACAGAATAGACAACCGATAGAATTGGCGAAAAAGATTGAGAATGTTCTAATACAGCGAAACCTCGATATAATGAAACTTATAACTTTTTAAACTTGTCCATAGAACACCATGTACCTCAGTCTAACAGTGTGTTTAAACATGATTTTCATGTAATGAAATTTCACTACCACCGCGAAGGAATACTGAAACAATGGAAACTTCCACGGACACAAATGGTCAAATGGTTGAGTTACATGCGGCTGCTTGCCAATGCACCTCTCAAATGCCGACTCTAGATAAGGCAAAAGTAACATCATCGTCCAGTGTAAGTCACGTGCAAAGCGAGACAGCATTCTAAAGAAGGCAAAGCGAGCTCCGTCTCACAACTAAAGATGTCGGACTGACCACGGGAAACGCTATCCATGTGAACGAGCATCTTCTAGCCCTTGCCATCAAGAAGCAATATGAATACAAATGGAAATCTGTCTGGTCATTTAATGGGAAAACTTATGCGAAAGAAACGACGATACCCCCTGCCTTTCGCATTCTGAATGAGCATGGCATGGATAAGGTATTTTCGAGGCCGACAATCGCAACTGTGCAGGCGCACGTGACTGCGTGAGCTGAGCCTTTCAGCATATTCTTCACAATGAATAACGATTGTGTATGCCTAAAGTTAGTGTCACCTTCCACTATTAAATCTAGTTGTCTGTCTTGCCAATCAGTTTTTACATATTAGCACCCGCTCTGCAGTGAAAAAAGAGGATGATATCTTGCTTTATTTAGACCAATTCTCATTTAAACTGGATGTTATTGTGTTATCTGAGGCCTGGTATATTATTTATTTATTTTAGGAGTACTGCCGACCTCTCATATGGGGCCTTAGGCAGGAGTGGGTCATAACATATGAACAGATTTGAAGACAAAGAGAAACAATTCTAGAAGCGCAACAGGAAAATTTGTCAAAGCAAGTCTACAAAGCAAATACTTGGAGAACATGATTCATCCACAAGTACATGAAACTGAAACACTAGAAACTCGAACACTAGAAATTATGCAATTCAATAGCCTTACGCGTTCTCGCACAAAAATGGGGCATAATAACGGCAACAGACATCTCCTGAAAAACATTTCTGCAACGAGTGAACATACCATAATCAGCGCAAGATAAACTTGCAAAACATTACTCCTTGCAAACCCCAAAAGATACACATGACGGCAGGCAAATATTTTTAGCACACTGAAAAAGTACTAGAGAATAAAATGGTAAATTGAAGCGTTGTGCGTGCGCGTGCGTTAAGCGAGGCCGGATAGGGGGAGGGGGGGCCATGTACGACGAAGTAAGGTCAAGTGGATTGTTGTCGCAGCTTTGCCATGAACGACTCAACAGTAGTGCAGTTTACTATATCAGCAGAAAGAGCATTCCATTCAGTAACGGTACGCGGAAAAAAAAATTTTAAAAGCTCGTGTCTTGCAAGAATAGTCCCTCAGTTTCTTTGGGTGCTCGGATCGCGTGGATCAACGATTAAAGGATTCTATGTACTTGTCCTTGTTTGTGCGCAGCTTGTCATGATAAAGTAAAAACATGTATTTTAAGCGATCATGCTGTCATGCAATGTATCCAGGTTAGCGTTATTTAGAAGTGTGGTGGGGGATGTAAAGGAACTGTAGCGATTGTAAACAAATGTAATTGCTTTCCTTTGAATCATTTCAAGCTTTTTAATGTTTTCTTGGCTATGTGGATCCCAAACCACGAAAGAGTACTCGAGGATTGGACGGATGTAAGTTTTGTACGCGATTAGGTTTAATTTTGGGGTGGATTTGCGAAGAAACCTTCTCAGAAATCCTAATTTCTGCATAGCTTTCCTTTCAATGTAGGCAACATGCTTGTTCCACCTAAAGTCAGTGCTAAGTATAATGCCCAAATACTTGTAAGTATCAACAAAAGATAGTTCTTGGCCATTGATAGAATAATCGTATTTTAAGGGAAACCGTTTACGTGTCACGCTCATAGCCACCGTCTTCTTTTCGTTGACCTTCATTTGCCACACTTCAATTTTTCAATTTTCAATTCAATTTATTTTGCGAGATATGCATACAAAAACGGGTGACAAAAGCATCTGGGCCCTTAGCAATTTGCTAGTTCGCACCAAGAAGACATTTTTATTAAAGCTGTGTTTGAGAGAGCCTGGTCGCGTGAACTGCATATTTCCTGATAAAGGATGCAGTCATCTGCAAATAATTTAGTAGTAACCGGAATATCAAGGGTGATGTCATTTAGGAATATTAAAAAGAACAGTGGCCCAAGCACTGAACCTTGAGGGATTCCTGACTTCACCGGTCGTGAATCGGAGCACACGTTGTTGATAGTGACAATTTGATTTCGATACGAGAGGTAGGCCTCGATCCATGAAATTAAGGTATCATTTTTCAGTATAGGTTTGAGTTTTGCCAGAAATTTGGGATGGGACACGCGACCAAACGCTTTTTCAAAGTCTAGGAATATCGTGTCAATTTGACCTTGTTTATCTAGAATAGCTGTAAGCCAATGGAACAAGTTACCATCTGATGTCGCAACAATTTTTTCAAATGATGTATTTTCAAACTCTATATGCCCACTGAATTAAGAAAGTGTTTTTGTGTGTATGTGCGAGTATGAAAGTGTTCCGGATACATGTTTTGTTTTGCCTGCTTTACTGATTGGTTCTTTGTTTCCTTCTCCCCCCCGCTGTAATGCCTACGGGCGCTGTGGGTATTGTGATAAATAAATAAATAAATAATATTGTGAACAGTTTCGAGGAGCTGTGTGATAGTGTAGAGTCCTTTACGAAAGCCGTGTTGTCGGTCATTGATTAGATTATGTTCTTCGAGAAAAAGTGACAGGTGCTTGAATATGATGTGTTCTAAAGCTTTTGCGCATGAGCACAGCAACGAAATCGTAGGAAGAAATGAGGGTAGTATTTGATGTTTTAGGTAAAGGAACAATTTTTGCAAATTTCCAATCGCTGGGAAGCTCACGCTGAAAAAATGATCTCTGAAAAATAATGCACAAACACTTAGAGCACCATTCAGCATACCTCACAAGAAATGCGTTAGGTATGCCATCTATACCAGGCGACTTTTTTGGATCGATATTAAGTAACTGCGAAAAGATTCCTTCCTCAGATATCGAGATGTCACTTATTGGTGGAATATCATGAGCTGTTGCGTTCTACCATCATCATCGGTAAACACTGAAGAAAAGAATGCATTAAATGATTCCGCAATTACTTCTTTGTTCGTAACAATAGCACCATTTATACACATATTAAGGAAGCACTTCTTTCTAGGAGAAAAGTGCTGCCAGAATTTCGCTGAGGACGAAAGTAAGAAGTTCTCTAAAGTAATGTTATAATAATTATCTTTTGCTTTTTAATACTGTCTTTCAACTCTTTGCGCACGACACTGAGTTTATGCATGCACGACGGGAATGGGTTCTGATGATATTGTTTTCTTAACTTTTTCGCTTTTCTTCCCAAGCGAACTGTTGGCATAGTAATCCACAGGCAAACATTTCTTATTATCTTTACTTTTGTTGGTACGAAGTCCTGAACGCATCGCAGTACAAGGTGCTTAAAAAAACGCGGCAACAGTACAAGTGCTAGACTTGGAAAGCGTGGTAAATCGGGAAAAATGCAACTCAAGTGTGTCTAGTATTTCTACGTCATTGGCACGCGAGAAGACCGAGACCACTCGCTCTTGCCGCTTTGTTTTTGTCACTTCGTTCAGTTAAACGTCCATGCACACCAATTTGTGGTCTGATATTCCATCAACCGCATCGATACCCGATACACGACATAACATGCCACTGTTAACGAAAAAAAGATCCAGGGTTGAGGTAGTAGTGTTTTGGATGTGGGTAACAAGTTGGGTTAAATCATGATAAAGAATTATATCAACTAAGCATTTAGCTGCATTTGTAGACGGTATAGGGAAATCCGTATCCCATGTGACTGAAGGGACATTGAAATCACCGCCAAGTATTATGTTGCTGGAGCAGCCACGGACGGCGCAAAAAAATTCATTAAGCTTATCAAAGAATGCCGACTATGAACTTCAAACCACCTGAGTCTACATTTGGTACCCGAGTCTACCCTCACAATAACACATTCGAGATCTGGTGTATCAGCCAGTCTTTCAACTTTTAAGGTTTCCTTAAAAATTATTGCTACTCCACCACCTCGAGATCTCCTGTCCGTGCGGTAGACCCGGTATCCCTGGGGCGTGATTTCGTCGTCGCCAATCTCGATGTGAAGCCAGGTTTAAGTGATTATCAATAGATGAGGCTGATAAGTTAATATGACACTGTCTAAATCATCACTTTTTGCTAGAATGCTACGAACATTAATATTTAAGCATCGGAAGTGCTTTCCATTGTTATCGGTTCATTTATTAGGAATTCCTCTGGTAGCTGGTGTGTGTGCACCGGCCATATCACGCTGAACTTCTTCTAATGTTAGTAATCGATTGTCAATCTTAATTTTATCATGTACAAGCTTTACCTTTGTACCACATTTCCTAATTTCTGAGGTACTGTTCCAGAGTAGTTTCCTCACGTGCCTAGTGGTTGCAGAAAAATCCTCGGATATAGAGATTCCCTTCCCTTTCAATTTGTAGCAATATTTAGGACGTTAACTTTTTCCCTGTGATCATAGAATTTCACGATCACTGGTCGCTCTTTACCGCGCTGCTTTCGCCCTAGCCTATGAATTACGTTTGACTGAGTTAGCGTTTTTGTCTAGAGTATGTTTGAACACATTATCAACTACGCTATCCATGAGGTCATCAGAGGTGTCATCTTTCTTTTCCGGTATGCAGAACACAACAAGGTTATTACGCCTACTTCGGTCCTCCAAATCAACGAGCTTACTTTCCAAGTTATGAACGGTCGTTTCAAGACTAGTAAGTTTATCGCTGAAGCCTTTAATCGTCACAGAAGTTTCCTCGACAGTTTTTAATTGCGACTCAATATCATCACGGGCCTTTTTTGGATATTGTTCTGGCAACTGTGATAACAATTCGGAAGTCGAGGGCCCTGGGTTAGGCTCAACGTCCCCACATAGCATCAGCAAAGACAGGAACACTTGTTGAATGGTACAATACAGGGTGAACAGGCTACGTGGGCACGTCAGCTGGACTAAGTAAGGATTGCCAGACTTAACAGATACTTTGTTACTAATCTGCACGTAAAAAAGAAACGGCTTGAACATGGTGCCACAGGAGGACCAGCCGATGTGCCCACTGGTACTGGTAGCAGCAAGTTGTAGCTACATGGATACGATAGTTTCTTTCCCAATAGGCCATAAAAACGTGGAGGAGGTGTTGCGCTTTTGTGACTAAACAGAAGAAATGTGTTTTGGTGCATGAGTACTTGTCAACAGACGACTACGAACTTCTAACAATACTAAATAATAGTGAAGTGTTTGCTATCGTCTATCGCCCACCAGGTGGAAACTGCAGGCGTTTCATTGAATTTTACAAATGTTTCTTGGATTTTATGTACAAGAATAATTTTCACCTGACATGCGGTGGCGATTTCAATATCAATATTTTGGAAAACAGCAACACCTCTAGGTCGGTATCTGGTGTCAAAAATTTAATTGCCACACCAACTCGCATTACATGTTCCACATTGTCATGCCTTGACCTTCTGGTAACAAGCGTTGAAACGTAATATTTACAGCGCTGGTATTACTGTCTCGGACCTGAGCGATCACTGTCCTGTTTATGCACTCTACAAAAACGAGACATTAGAAATGATGACACAGAAATTTTCACTGTTTAGTGTATTTGCGATGGTAACAGCGCCGTTAACCCTTCTGAATGTAAACGCCCGAAGCCTTTTGAATAAAGCAGACCAGTTTGAAGCTGTTTTGTTTGCTCTAAAACCCGATATTGTCACTGTAATTGAAACGGGGCTACACTCAACCATTTGGGATCATGAAGTCGTGCCACCAAGTTACACTGTTGTTCGCAAAGATAGAGATACTATAGGCAGAGGCGTAGCTATTGTTTTACGGCAGGGAATTGCATACACGGTCATGCCTGCGGTGAATGATGTTGAGGCAGTTTGGTGCAAGCTTCACCAGAATGACGGTATCGTGTACGTTGGCGCCATTTACAGGATGCTGAATGCAGAAACAACGTACTTGAATTCTCTTTTCGATTGCATGAATTCGTGCATGCTTGGTGGCAGTTCCAAGTTATGAACGGTCGTTTCAAGACTAGTAAATTTACCATGGCAGGTGACTTTAACCTACCTGATGTGAACTGGTCTTCCTTGAGCCCAGGTTCGCTATCAAACAGCATGATAATTGACTTTTTATTTACTTTCAACCTCACTCAGCTTGTTGTTGAACCTACGCGCTTGCAAGGCGGGTCCCACTCAGTGTTAGACCTTGTATTTGTAAGCGATCATTTTTCCACTGACAGCGCAAGTATTGAAACAGTAGATGGCATATCGGACCACAGAATAGTTTTGTGCACTTTGCCTTTGTCAGCTCCAATACGACAACCTGGTACAGTAAAAAATGTACTTTCCTTTAATGAAGCTGATGATGCTGCAATAATGACTTACCTCTCTCACGCGTATCCCGACTTCTGAGATCTTTGTACAGATAGTAACGCAAGCATAGATGAAGTGTGAGCACAGTTTAAGCATCACATCATATATTGCATATCCAACTTCATCCCTACACGAAAACAGGTAACAAAAAACACAACCCATGGATTAACCGCGACATAATTCACTTGAAGCGCAAAATCAAACGTGTTAGAAAGACCAAAAAAGCGCTAGGAAGTACTAGCTCTGAAGTTGTATCATTGACGTTGACCCTGAAAGGCAAACTACGAAATGCAAAGCAGCATTTTTCTGGACACACCCTACAAAAATTTATCAAGAACTCTCCTGATAAATTCTGGCACTACATGAGTGTAAAACGGGCGACACCTGCTGCATCTTCAGCTGAGGAGGACAAGATAAAAGCGAATAATTTCAATTCATACTTTCGCTCTGTTTTTAGCACCGATAACAACGTAAAGATTCCAGAAATTTCTAGTCACGTAGGCCAAGGTGGATCACTACCGTCTTTAAGCATCACAGCACCTGGTATCGTTTCGCTTGATGAAAAGTAGTGGTCCGGACGACATACCGAACAGCTTCCTGAAGCGCTATGCTGAACCGATTAGCAGATATCTTCAGATCATATTCACAAAATCAATTCGTGATGGCCGTCTTCCAGCAGACTGGAAAATCGCGAAAGTAGTACCGGTACATAAATCTGGTGACACTTCAGCCCCATCCAACTACAGGCCCATCTTTTTGACATGCACTAGCTGTAAAATTCTTGAGCACATTATCTTAAAATTAATAACTAAGCACGTGGAAGAAAACAATCTGATTTCCCCTTCTCAGCACGGATTCAGAAGTGAACTATCTACCGTCGTGCAACTCGTAGAGGGTTCACATGACTTTGGGCTAGCAATAAATGAACAATCACAAATCGACCGTGTATCTCACTCTAATCAGTAAGCTCACAGAAAAACTTAGCAATGGTACTATAGTTGGCTGGATAAGCGACTACCTTTTAAATCGCTACCAGTTCGTGCAATATAACCGACATAACTCCAACACAGTCAAGTTCCTTTCAGGTGTCCCACAGGGATCTGTTCTGGCTCCCCTCTTGTTTTTGTTATTTATAGATGATATTGTTGAAACATTAAATGTTAAAATTAGATTATTTGCAGACGATTGCATGCTTTACAGTGAAATTAAAGACATCAACGACCAAATCGCCCTTAACAATTCCCTGCATAATGTAGCCCAGTGGTGCCGAGACTGGCAGATGGTAGTTAATTCTGAAAAAAACGGGAGCAGTGAACATAAGCAAGAAAAAAAGTAAACTATTATTTCCATATACCTTTGATGGTGTCACCCTTCGTACAGTGACTCAGTACAAATATTTGGGAGTTTTGGTTTCATTGGATCTCAGCTGGGCGGCGCATGTGTAACAGGTGACGAAAAAAGCAATGAATAAGTTGTTTTTCCTCAAACGAACACTACGTTACGCTACCACAGATACAAAGTGCTTATCATACATCACTTTTGTTAGGCCGATGCTGGAATATGCGAATATAGTGTGGTTCCCCCACATAAAAACCTGCATTTCTATGCTGGAAGCCATTCAGCGCAAGGCAGCAAGCTTTATCTTTAACAGCTACAAGCGAACTGATTCCCCTACTGAGCTACTGCGCTGAGCAGAGTTGCCCAGACTTTGTGACAGAGCCAAAATACATCGTCTGAAGTTCTTTTATCAATTGTTAAACAGTCACTTCAAAACCAATGCCACAGCCTTCACTACTGCTAAAGAAAAAGTGAAAACGCACCAGAAACATGACCAAATGTTTAAAGAATATTTTTGTAAAAACAGTACATTCCGTTTTTCATTTTTTTCTCAAGTAATAAGGGAATGGAATGCGCTTGACCCACTTACCGTAGCCCAGACAACACTAGAAAGGTTTCTTAGTTCTAGAAAGAATTGAGGATATCATTCCAAGCTCCTAATACTAATCCATTTTTGTCCATTTGTATACAGGCTTTGCATTTAACATTTCTTTTCTTCGTCTGTTCTGTGTTCTTCTCATTTAAAACCACTGTGTACTAATGTTTGTATATTATATGTATATATATATTACAAATGTTCCCTTGAAAGTATACATAAGCGACAGTTGCGCATGATTGTGGAATTTTTGGTTGAGTGAGTTGTTTCCTATGCTTTTGTAATTTTTTGTTCCCACTCCTGTAACAATCCTCGCGAGAGGATTGACAGTATTTTGAAATAAATAAAAAATAAATTTTGAAGAGCGGGCTGGTCGCCTTTAAGGGTGAAATAATGGAGCAAGACTGGTCTTCTGTCTTGGAAAAACAGACTTCAGTGAGGCTTACAATGAATTTATTAAACCATTTTTAAAAGTATATGAAAAGCGTTTTCCTACGACACAAATAAGACCGCCAAAAAAAATCAAGAAAGCCGAGGATAACGAAAGAACACTTGAAAGTGATAAGAGTAAAAATGTCATGTATCATTCATTTTTACAGTCGCGTTCTACATTGCGTTTTAAAGAACTAAAATTTTTCGAAACCAATTAAATTCGCAACTTAGGTGGGCAAAACTGGCTTATTATCAGCAGCTTTTCTTAACTGCCACAAGGCAGCACCCTAATAAGACATGGAAAGTAATGAAATGCCGTCCTTGGCCATCGCACGAAAACGAGCCTTCCAACCAAAGCAAATCATTTTAATCAACACTGCTGCCATTCCTTCTGCCTACCCTCTCCTTGCAGCAACTGTGGGAACAATTACCGATAGACGAATCTAAAGGGTGTACCACATTTAGTTCCTTAAATAACAGGCATCAATAACCTACAATTAGGACCCGTTAAGCATTGCATAACTTTCATTTCCCCTGTTCTTGCTCACATATTTAATTTAACGCTTCATTCGGGCGCCTTTGCCAAAGCACTCAAGTACGCTAAAGTTTCGACAATTTTGAAAGGCGGTAGTCGAATGACCCAAACAACTACAGGCGAATTTCTGTGTTGCCTGTGTTTCGAAGGGCCTCGAGAAAATTATTCACTGTCGTATGGTCAATTTCTTTGATAAATTTAGTGTTATAACAAATGTGCAACATGGATTTAGGAAACATAGGTCAACAGAAACAGCCCTACTGTCAATAAAGGAAAACACAATAAAAAACATAAAGGAATATGTATACGCTTGCGTTATTTATAGACTTTAGTAAGGCATTTGACTGCCTCAGCCATAATATCTTATTGGCAAAACTAGAGCGTTACGGAATATGTGGTATCTTTATCTCTATTTAAATCTTACTTAAGTGACGGATTCCAGACTGTGTGCGCGAACGGTCACTTGTCGTCTTTCCTAATTAACAGATTTGGCGTACCACAAGGAAGCGTACTAGGACATCAATGATATTGTAAAAATAGATACTAAAGCTCAATTCATTATATATGCTGATGACAGCACTGTCATCATATCTGAAAGTGATGTGAACAACTTAACCCTTTGCGGTCCTTTGTTGGGCCCTGAACGCAATACGGCCGTAGCGGTCAGCTGTCGGCCACCCGAAAAGGGTGTTAGGGGGTTAAATTTCGCGGTTTTTCTCACTGCGATTTGTGTGCATTCTTTGTATACATGATGCGCCATCTCTTGAGGCATAAATAAACTTTGATTTTGAAGTTTACTTCTTTTTGCACTAGGGTGCAGCACAATGTTCATCACGGCTTCTAGATACCAGAGTGTTCTCACTTGCGCGCGGAACTGCACGTTAAGCATGACCAATTTTCCCCGCGTGCGTTTTACGGTGGTGCATTTAGTGAAAGCTTCTAGAGGTTTCCATTGTCAGTAGCTTTATTTTGAGGCGCACACAGCTGCAGAATCATGGTGATAAAGATTAGCGACACCTGCAGTACTGCCGCAACCTCATCCAACAGCTGGTGGGTGACGTGAGGGCTAGAGCCAAAAAGCGGGGCCCGTCTGCGCAGAAGGAGTGCGAGGAAAGGCTAGATGGGAGGAGCCATTTCATCTACAAGCTCCCAGGTCGAAGCAGCAAGGACTATGCTGTTTGTAGCGATCGAAAAACAAACGGAGGCAGGAGGGAAACTGTGTTTTCTGCAAAACCTGCAGTAACAACCCTGGCCTGCACCCAGGAGAATGCTTCGAGCAGTATCACACGCTGCTCAAATATCGGCAGAGGAGTTGCCTGCAGAATGCAAGAGGAAAAAATAAATATCCTGCGAGTTTTTCTTCCACAGTTTATGGTTTTCTTCGCGGCACCACAAACTGGCAAAATGGTTTTGGACCAGGACAGCCGGAAAGTGGATAAAAGTTTCGTACCGCAAAGGGTTAACAGTAGAATGTCATGAACTGCTAAAAGGCTATCTACCTGGTCTCAGCCAAACAAAATTAAAATTAATGCGACTAAAACTAAGGTAAGTATTTTTCGTTCAAAGAATGTTACTGCAGTTAAACAATATCATCACATTTGAAGGTAAAGAAATAGTTGACAATAGTTGACAGTCATAAAATTCTTGGTGTTTATTTCTCTTTGCACAAGCCTTGGGACATGCACGTCAGTTATCTCTGTAAAAAGCTTTCTTCCGTGACAGGGGTTGTCACCATGTCGTAGTATACTTCCTATTAGAGCAAATGTGCAGATTTACAATGCATTATTTAACTCACACTTATATTATTGCGCTTTAATATCGTGTACAACAACCAAAACTAGCGTACATGAAGTTCTTATGTTACAGAAGAAGATAAATTGCTATGTCGGAAATTATTGTTGGAAATTATTTTATTATTATTATTATTGTTATGTTGGAAATTATTATTATTCAAGCACCAGAGAAGTGTTCTTTTAAGTACAATGTTATTCGAATTGATAACCTATACACTTTTTGTTTATTACATAGTGCATGATATTCTTCAGAATTAGCTTAGAACTACACTATACATCAAGTAATAGACAGCGCCAGAATATACACAGGACCAAACGACGAGTAACGAGACAGACACAGGGCGCACTAACAACTGAAGGTTTATTCACAAAAAGCGCAGAATATGTATACTGGCTGAACATGAATAAGCACAAAAAGGAAACTGTCACTTGCATCACATGGCCAAGCCTACTGCGCGCGAAATGGGGATCTAGTAAGGAATCTGATATCCTTATCCGAGAGTATAAGGGAGGGCATGCTAACACAGGACTCATCCAACTTTTTTATTTCCAGGGATTCAACAATCTCCCTTGTTAGTCTGTCTGCTGATTTGAACATGATGCTGGTATTTTCCATTAAAGCAGCGCAGCCGCAGTCCCTACAATGAATGCCTAGATGTCCTGATATTGTCTTTGTTGTGTTGTACTTACGTTCTTTCAATCTCTCATTTAGGCACCTTCCCGTTTGGCCTATGTAAGACGCACCGCAATTCAAAGGAATTGAATAGACCACGTTTTTTGCGCAGTGCACAGGCTTATCTCGATGATTCGTGGTACATACAGATGCCTTGCTTCCTTCATTAACCGCTCTGCACATTTTTGCGAGCTTTTCCGGTGCGGTAAAAACAACTTTTACTCCTGCCCTTTCCGCTACTTTCTTCAGGTTATGCGAAATAGAATGTATGTAGGGAATGGCGGACACATTCTTCGTGCCTTGTTGTGCTCCCCCGCATGGTTGGCGTTATTGCCTTGCTTCTTGAGTCTGAGCATCTTTTCTGCAACTGCAGAGAGCAATGTTCACGGATACCCCGCTTCAGTTAGGCGACGTACTTGCTCATCGAAACTTCTTCTCATGCGATGAACACATGATTTCTTTAGGGCATTGTCAAAGGATGAGTGAACTATACCGCGCTTTACGAGCTTTACGAGCGGTATAGTTCACTCATCCTTTGACAATGCCCTAAAGAAATCATGTGTTCATCGCATTCGTTCATCGCACCACCATTCGTTGTGTTGGCTTGCCGGTCTCAAAGACCCCTCAGGCCGCCTTGCTCGATGGAGTCTTCGCCTTCAGGAGTTCGACGTTACGGTTGTCTATAAGTCGGGACACAAGCAACAACCGGTCACACAGCAGAACAGCTCCGATCGAGCAGAACGTCTTCTTCGTCGTCTTTGTCTCTCTCGCCCGAATCCTTCGCGGCGCGTAAAATAAAGCGCAAGCAAACTACAACTGCACAACACACGGAAATGTACTGAATTGACGTGTCATTATTCCCCCGCTGGAAAAGCATCGTCTCGATGCCTTCGAAGTAGGGAAGGTAGGTGGTCAGCGTGCGTAATATGGCTTCATCCTAGCCACATGGACGATGTCCGGTTGTGGCGTACGGCGGGAGCTTCGCGTGGTGCTCTCTGGAACAACTGTGTAGTTGACGTCGTTGAGGCGTTGAAGAACCCGGTAAGGCCCGAAATAACGCCGGAGAAGTTTCTCCGACCTCCCGTGCTGGCGGACGGGACTCCAGATCCATACTTTGTCTCCGGGGTGGTAGGTAACTTCTCTGTGACGGAGGTTGTACCTGTGAGCATCGTAGTGTTGCTGAGAGCGAATGCGCAGGCGAGCTAGCTGACGAGCTTCCTCGGCACACTGAGCATATTGGGCAGCATTCACTGTGGTAGATGCGAAGGCGTCGGGCAGGAGCATTACGTCTAACATTGTGGTAACCTCGCGGCCGTGAAGCAAGCGGAAAGGAGTAAATCCTGTGGTTTCTTGAACGGCGGTATTATAGGCGAAGGTTACGAAAGGAAGGACGCTGTCCCAGTTCTTATGATCCACGTCGACATACATTGAGAGCATGTCAGCGATGGCCTTGTTGAGCCGTTCGGTTAGGCCGTTCGTCTGTGGATGATAAGCTGTTGCCCGACGATGAACAGTACCGCTGAGGGTCATCACTTCATCCAGGAGTTGGGCTGTGAAAGCAGTCCCTCTGTCGGTAATAACCACTGCTGGTGCGCCTTGGCGGAGGACGATATCATGCATGAAGAAATTGGCGACGTCGTTAGCAGTAGCTCGTTGAAGTGGTCTTGTTTCACAGTAACGAGTGAGATAATCTGTCGCAACTATTATCCATCGGTTGCCAGCCGAAGATTTAGGAAATGGTCCAAGCAAGTCCATTCCGACTTGTTGAAAGGGTGCCCGAGGTGGTTCGACAGGTTGTAACAAGCCAGCTGGTTTAATAGGCGGCGTCTTGCGCCGCTGGCAGTCTCGGCAAGTCTTCACGTATTGCTTAACGGTACGGGACAGTTTAGGCCAGTAGTACTTGTGGCGGATACGCCCGAGAGTATGCGTGAACCCCAAATGGCCAGAGGACGGTTCGTCGTGACAAGCATGCAGGATCTCTTCTCGCATCGCAGATGGTACCACCAGAAGATCGGCTTGAGAGCTGGAGTCAAAGCTTTGCTTGTACAAGACGTTGTTGCGGAGAAAGAACGACGAAATTATGCGTCGGAATGGACGTGGTGGCTGTGTAAGTTGGCCCTCAAGGTAGTCGATGAGCGGGCGAAGCTCCAGGTCATCACGCTGTTGCTGAGCCAAGTCAGACGCTGTGACGGCGCAGAGGAAACTGTCGTCTTCAGCTAGCTCAGGCGAAGTCGTTTCTACAGGAGCGCGGGACAAACAGTCGGCATCTGTGTGCTTGCGTCCCGACTTATAGACAACCGTAACGTCGAACTCCTGAAGGCGAAGACTCCATCGAGCAAGGCGGCCTGAGGGGTCTTTGAGACCGGCAAGCCAACACAACGAATGGTGGTCACTGACTACTTTGAAAGGTCTTCCGTACAAATATGGTCGGAACTTGAATATCTCCCACACAACAGCTAGACATTCTTTTTCTGTAGTCGAGTAGTTCGATTCGGCCGATGACAGGGCACGACTAGCGTAGGCGATCACTCTTTCTATACCTTCTTGCCGCTGCACAAGGACGGCGCCGAGACCGACATTGCTCGCGTCTGTGTGTACTTCAGTGTCGGCGTCTTCGTCGAAGTGACCTAGGATTGGAGGAGTTTGAAGTCGTTGTTGTAGGTCACAAAAAGCGCGATGTTGCTCGGGGTTCCAAACGAAAGCGACATTGTCTCTTGTGAGGTAATGCAAGGGCTCAGCTATTTTCGAAAAATTTGGTACGAAGCGACGGTAATACGCGCAAAGTCCCAAAAAACGGCGAACCTCGCGTTTGTTCGTAGGCGTTGGGAAGGCTGCAACAGCTCGCGTCTTTTCAGGATCCGGGCGAATTCCATCGCAGCTTATGACATGACCAAGGAATTTCAGCTCCTCGTAACCGAAGTGGCATTTTTCGGGCTTGAGTGACAGGCCTGCAGTTCGGAGCGATCAAGCACTGCACGAAGACGCTGAAGATGCTGCTCGAAAGTTTCCGAAAAAACGACGACGTCGTCCAAATAAACAAGACACGTTTGCCACTTAAGACCGGATAAAACAGTGTCCATCATTCTTTGAAAAGTCGCAGGAGCAGAGCACAGACCAAAAGGAAGAACCTTGAATTCAAAGAGTCCGTCAGGAGTAATAAATGCGGTCTTTTCCCGGTCACGGTCATCGACCTCTATTTGCCAATAACCACTACGCAGATCCATGGACGAAAAATATCTGGAGTGTCGAAGTCGGTCCAGCGAGTCGTCGATGCGAGGTAGCGGATAGACGTCTTTCTTTGTAACGTTGTTGAGTTTGCGATAATCAACGCAGAAACGCAGTGTGCCGTCTTTCTTTTTAACTAGCACCACTGGTGACGCCCATGGACTTGTAGATGGCTGAATGATGTCGTCATCAAGCATTTGCTTGACTTGTTCACGAATGGCGTCTTGTTCTCTTCGAGACACACGGTAGGCATGCTGCCGGATGGGTCTTTCGGCGGGTTCGGTTATAATTCTGTGCTTCGCAACGGGTGTCTGCTTGATTTTTGACGTCGTGGCAAAACAGTCGCTAAAGGAAAGCAAAAGAGAGCGAAGACTATCTTGTTGTTGAGCCAATAGTTTAGAATTCACATCGAGTTGAATAGTAAACTGGTTCTCATCGTGTTGGGCGGAGGAAAGTTCTGCGAGTGATAGGCTGGTTCTCGCGTCGCCGATTTCTTCAAAGTAAGTGACAACAGCGTGCCTCGTGAAGTGCTGGTATTCGCGACTGAAGTTCGTGATTAGGATTTCAGCAGGTTGTTTGGTCAGTTCGAGGAGGCCGCGGGCGACGCATACTTGACGAGAGAAGAGGATGGACACATTGGTTTCAACAACTCCAAGGGCATTTCGATCCTTGTCGCTCACTACGGTAACCAGTACACTGGAACGAGGTGGTATGGTCACGGAATCATCAGAGACACGCAAAGCTATCTTGTGCAATTTGCATTCGTGCGAGATTGCGTTACGAGAAAATGTTACCAACAGCTCTCGAAGATTTATAACGGCCCCATATTCTCTAAGAAAGTCCATTCCTAAGATGAGCTGCCTGGAGCATTCCCGCAGAATGACGAAGGATCCAATGAAGGCAGAGCCGCAGATATGCACTCGGGCAGTGCACCTTCCAACCGGCGTCAAGAGATGACCACCCGCAGTACGGAGTTGGGGACCATTCCATGGTGTGGTCACCTTTCAGAGAATAGCCACCAATTCACTACTCATAACGGAGTAGTCGGCGCCGGTAGCAACGAGGGCGGTGACCTGGTAATTGTCGACAGTTACTGTAATATCGGTGGAAAGTACTGCGTCGTTATCAGAACATGGCGTGGCGTATAAATCGTCGTCGTGAACTTTTTGTGTCGGAGGGTGTTTGTCAGGACGATCAGCAGCGGCCCCACCCCCGGAGGTCGCTGTCTTCAGTTTTCCTGGCGTGGGCGTGGACTTGGGGACCTGTTGCGAACATCAGAAAATGTAGAGTAACGGCTAGGCGAGATGATGCGCCGAGGAGATGGTGAACGTGATTGGCGTCTTTGTGCGGGAGAACATGGCTGTTGAGAGGCCAGGAACTGCTCAATCTCGCGTGGGCACTCACCATTACTTGGTCGACGCGCGTTAGGGTGAAATCCCTGAAGGCCCATCCTCCGATAAGGGCACTGACGATACAGATGGTCCGCTTCGCCGCAGTGGTAGCAAAGTGGCCGATTATCCGAGGTGCGCCACACGTTTGATTTCCGTGTGATATCTCGCGGGCCTACGTACTCATACGAGTTTACATTTGTAGCGGGAAATTGACGTGGCGGCAGAGCTGAAACAGGGGAAGGCAAACGTCGTACCGTAGATGGTTGAGGGCCCCGTAAGGCTTCGGCATATGTCAGGACTGGAGCTTTCGCTCGCGTTGGTGCCAATGGTTGGGTCACGGTCCTGATTTCGTCACGAATGATGTCACCAAGCGCAGTAACAGTCGGCTGACAAGCAGTTTTGCGAACTTCCTCAAGCTCTTCGCGCACAACGCTTCGCACAAGCTCTCGGAGTGCTGCTAAATCATGTCCGCAGGTGAAACATGACACGGCGGCGACGGTGCTTTGGCGATCGTACTGTTGGGATCGTTGCTGCAGCGCTCGCTCCATTGTCGTCGCTTCAGTTATGAACTCGGCGACGGTAGCTGGAGGGTTGCGCATGAGCCCAGCGAAGAGTTGTTCTTTCACCCCTCGCATTAAGAGGCGAACTTTCTTTGTCTCGGCCATACCTGGATCAGCACGTCGGAACAAGCGGGACATGTCCTCGACAAACATGGCCACGCTTTCATTTGGCTTCTGAAACCGACTCTGCAGAGCCTGTTCGGCCTTTTCTTTCCTTTCGGGGCTGCTGTACGTCTCGCGAAGCTGTCGTCGAAAATCTTGCCAGCTAGTGATGGAGCTCTCATGATTCTCGAACCATGTGCGAGCGTAGTCTTCAAGGGCAAAGTAAACGTAGCGCAGTTTCTTACAGTCGTCCCATTCATTGACTGCGGCGACTCGATCGAAGTGCTCAAGCCAATCCTCCACGTCCTCGAACACGTCACCATGAAATGACTTCGGAACGTGCGCTGGATAGACGACACTCGGGGTAGAAGTGGATTGGACTGTGTCGCTCTCTTGCGTCTGACTCGTACTTGCCCCTGTGGTTGACATTCTTACTGGGCTCAATGGGCCGCATTCAGGAGGTAGTCCCTGCAAGCGGCGGCTGTGGCGAAGTGCCCGGTTTTCCTCCGGAATTGCGGGAATGGTGGTTGGGACTTGAAGCGTCGGGAGGTCAAATTAGGGCATAGGATGATACCCAGCACCTCCACCAATTTGTCACGGGAATAACAACACAAGCAACAACCGGTCACACAGCAGAACAGCTCCGATCGAGCAGAACGTCTTCTTCGTCGTCTTTGTCTCTCTCGCCCGAATCCTTCGCGGCGCGCAAAATAAAGCGCAAGCGAACTACAACTGCACAACACACGGAAATGTACTGAATTGACGTGTCAATACGTTACTTTGAACAAATACAAAAATATCTAGAGTTTCAGTAGGAAAGAACTCCACTCATACTTCGCTTGTAATGTGATTTTTATTCTGTTTTTGTGTATGGTTATGAGTATGTAATGTACAACCTGTTTCCTTTTCTTAGATCACCGCTTGGCAAGCGCACGGAAGCAAGTTTCGCACCCTTTTCGTGACGTCAGGGTCACCTGACAGAGTAGAATTGCACGCCGCAACCATTCAGCGTGGCAGATGCGCTGGCTCCACGAAAGAGGGGGAGAGAGGAGGTTGACAGCGCCGGCAAGGGTGTCACGGCGTAGGTCAAAGAGTGCTGCTACTTTCCAACATCAAGGGTCTTTAGTCACGCGCTCCGGTGTTTCCTTTAACAGTGGACCGCTCTGTACATACATTCTCGCAGCGTCAGCGTGAAGTGCACACGCGCCAAGTGTGAGGGAGCAAGAGGAAAGGGAACGTCCGGCGTGCAATTGGCTGCGCGGTTGGTAACGTCGTTCCTCTCTCACAGCGGTGCGCAGCGGTAATTGGTAATGGTACAGCCACGTGTCGTGCGTTCTCCCGAGGAGCAGCTCGCGTATGAAGAACGGCACTGCAAACAGTGCTGGGAGTCCGCCCGCCGCCGCCGTGCCGCAAAGGTGTCCGTATCTTCATTGCTCAGCATAAAGGGTGCTCGTAAAGGGACACATAATTGCGTAACACAGTTCAGAAACACTTTAATATACCCATGTGATAAACCTTGAGATAAACACCGCAGCCGCCCCTTTTCAGCTTCACTGGTCAACCATCTCCATGGGGTGTAAGGGCCGAACATATTTTTAAGTGAAGCTTTTTAGGTTTACAAGTGCTGGTGGTGTCATGCTGAAAAGTGGGCCAATCCTAGTGATAGTGCAGAAAGAATCCAAGCTCAAGGGCACATACCCCGGTGGGCTCTGGGGTCTGTAACGCACCCTTGAACTACCCTTGTAGAGACAAAGGGGACCCAAAGAGACAAAATCGCCAGCCCTTGTCGAGAAAATGGGGGCAACCCGCCGTGGTTGCTCAGTGGCTATGGTGTTGGGTTGCTGAGCACGAGGTCGCGGCATCGAATCCCGGCCACGGCGGCCGCATTTCGATGGGGGCAAAATGCGAAAACACCCGTGCACTTAGATTTAGGTGCACGTTAAAGAATGCCAGGTGGTCCAAATTTCCGGAGTCCCCCACTATGGCGTGCCTCATAATCAGATCGTGGTTTTGGCACGTAAAACCCCATAATTTAAAAATGGGGGTAAGCGAAGCTGGTCGTCGGATTCTAGTGTGAGGGCTTCCGAAGCGAATGCTTGCGACAGCGTCGTCTTGCCAAAAGCTTCGCTTACTCCCATTTTCTCAACAGGGGAGGGGCTGGTGATTTTTTTATCTAGCATTTTTGTATACATATCCTTAATCTTTTTTTTTTTTCTTGAAAATCTACCTTCTACCAGTCGCATTAATTTCTTCCCTGCTTTTTTTTGCACCAGTACTCTAAACATCTCTTGCTTTTCTCAACTGCTGACCGGTTGACAGTTCCGTCGACTTAAAAGCTGAGCGCATCTGGAAGGTGTACGTTACCTACGGTTCTCACTGGGTGAATTCCTTCGCATTCCATTAGGATGTGCTGAATGGTCTCTGGATTTTAGCTGCAGCATCCTGCAGCATGCCTAATCTGGTTGCGAATATTTGCTCCGGTATGTTTTTTGTTTTTAGGCAACCGGCTCGAGCTTCAAATAGCAAGGCACTGCCATTTGTGTTATCGTACAGATTTTCCCTTCTAATTTTTTTTTATTGCGATAGCAATTATATGTACACTCCAAAGCAGATTTCTGCCGTCGCCGTGAGGTTCCGTACGACGTCAATGGAGATGAAATCGTCACCGCGTGCTGCCGAACGCTGTATGTGCGAGTGAAAGGGCGCGAGGGACGCGCGCTTTCACGGGGAGTGAACCCACGGCGGAGAACAAACGCGCGTTCCTTAAGGGCTGCAGAAGTAGGCGTCTCTTTCCTCCTTTACAATCACCATATATGTAGAGCAAACGCGCCTTCTTCCGACGCGTGAAAGGCCGTGGGGGGGAGGCGACGTTTAGCTGCGGCACCAAGTGCCTATTTATATCAGAGGCTCCGGCAACAGTCACCAACGCCGCACGCATTTTGTGCGAATGCGGGCAAAACGCCGACGGCGTCCACAACAGTTCAGCGTGTTGCCGGTGCTGCTGCATCTCCAAGTTGATACAGCTGATAAAGCTGCTATCATTACTGCGTATAGCTCTCCACAAATTTGCTATCGCAATTGATGCTTCGCCTTTCAGGTGAAACTGCGACAACTTTTTCTCATTTTTGTAAATCTCCACGCCCCTTTTTGTTTCTATTCCTGGCATCCAATTCACTGTCTCTGTATCTCTTACTTTCTTTCTGATGACTCCTGGTTGTCTATTTACAGTTTCAATTATCCTGTACTTCATTGCCACTTTTCTTGACCTCTTCCTCCATTCTGTGTCTACGCTTTTCAAGTACAGATACTTGTGCACTTTAGCCGCCCATTTATTTTCGTTCATGTTCCTGAGTCTAAGACCCAGGAACATGAACCAACTAAACTTAAGAGACTTAGATAAATTATCAGGCAGAGCCACCAAGCTGTGCCTGATAATTTATCTGGCACAGCTGTGTTGCTGTGTTCAGCTGCGTTGGACAACATCCTTTTCCTGTAAGTTTGGAGAAACAGATACCTGGCTTCGCTACAGGTGTTGCACTAGCCGTGTAAGAGGCGTGTTTATCGTGAGCAGAAACGGTGAATTTCTGTAAATAATAAAGGCTACTATCATCATCATCATCATTGACCGAAGCTGACCCCCCCCCCCCCCCCCTTGGAAAAAACCTGGATCCGCCCCTGCGCCAAACTGCGCCGGAAGCGGCGC
The DNA here is from genome assembly GCF_013339745.2 of Dermacentor silvarum. Lineage (NCBI taxonomy): Eukaryota > Metazoa > Arthropoda > Arachnida > Ixodida > Ixodidae > Dermacentor > Dermacentor silvarum. The sequence continues at coordinate 4,712,666 of NC_051164.1, read as the reverse complement.
TTTGTGCGATCCTGTGCCAAAACAGCATTTTAGTGGAAAACTGCGCCGAGCCTGCGCATTACGACATCATGAGAGCGAGACTGTTTCTGTCGATGCTTTGCAGCTAGCAAAACTGAAATCAAAACCAACGGCACGCTATCAGCATCATGATAGAAAAAACAGAGGCCCGTCGGAGTCGTCTGGTTCGTCATTTGCACATTTTTATCTGACGTACATACAATGCAGTGCCGCTGTGCCATCTTGCCAGTGATTTATTTCGGTGTTCATCGAACTTGCGTGGTACTGCGGACTTTACTGAATGAGGATATCACATTCTAAGAATAAAGGTCAGCTGTTTCGTCGATAGTCAGTCTTTGCGCGTGGTGCAGAATCACACATGGTGCTTAGTTTAGAATGGTATTAGTGAGCACATGTCAGTTTCCACATGTCTTATGTTCGATCGCAATCACACAATGCAACAATGCAAGAGAAATGCAGCTTTTGGCGGGTAGGGGGGGGGGGGGGGTGCTATTCTGGATACATGTTGAAAACTCACGGTCGCCTTAACTAGCTGATTGGTTGAGAGCGCCGGAAAGAAAGGGACTGGCAGAGGAGTTTCTCTTGTTTTTATTATTACGATAGAAATTGTATGGACACTCCAGGGGCATTTCTGCCAACGTCATCGTCGCCGAGAGGTTCCGTATTGACACTTTTCGCGGCGTTCCTGTGGGTGCTGCGATATTTGATCACGTGATGACGTGTTCATTGCTTGCCTCAACTGCCTCCGTTGCCTACGTGTTTACAATGGATTTACATGACAGCCGGTGCGGCTCAGGATATCGCAGACGCTGACAGGGTGGTCGGCACAAAGATTTGGCCACAGCTTCAGAGGACATGTTAAAGCACTTTCGAAGCTCATTGAGCTTTGTCCAAATGGTGCGAGCAGCATATATGGTGCTTGTTCAAGAAACGATGCTAAAAATTTGGTCCAAGCTTTTGGCTTAGGAAATGAATCGGTATCAGTGTGTTTTGCTTATTTATTTGGCAAATACTTGTCCCGTTTCCGACTAAAGTTCGTCGAGTTCGTCAGTGCGGTCACCATCTGATTGTTTGCTGTTGGTGTAGTCGCTGTTACCCATGCTTTGGCGCATTGATTCAAGTGTGTGCCTATTCACATACTCTCTGTAAATTGGCAATAGAGTGTGTGTAAGTTTGCGTGTGATTTGGGGTAGATGTGTGTAGGTAACGTATGCGAAACTTACTATGCCAGGAAGTGGCGCTACTCCCTTTATCATTAATTTAGCGAGGGGTACTCACTCCTGCCGACGTTCCGTGGTTGAAGTCTTCAGAGGTTAGCGATACTGTTACGCGAAGAACGAGTCAGTAAGACGGGCAACTATTTACAGGTTGTATTTACAACAGCAGTTGCAGCGCTGACCGGTTAGGT